>NC_134082.1:18818775-19125724 GCF_000715075.1 Nicotiana tabacum
GGTGAGTTGGGAGCAATTTTAGCTCCAGCTTGGGTGGTTCGTCTACTGATGGCTTTTTTGGAGGTGTAGCCCTTTTTTCTAAATCAAGGGAATCGATTTGAGGTTCCCTTTTCCAGAATCCTTGGCCTTCAAGTGCCATGACCCACTCAGCTAAACCTTCACCATTCATCTCCTCTAAATTTGTCAGGTATGCTTCTAATGGATCTTTTGCAGTCAGAGTCACATCATCTTCGTGTAGGATCACATCCACGGCCTCCACTAGGGAGCAATTAGCATATTCACTGGGTCTCCTCATGGATTGTTGAACATTGAATATGACTGCTTCATCGTTCAGCCTCATTTTTAATTCCATAGTTTCACAATCAATCAGTGCTCTCCCAGTGGCCAAGAATGGCCTCCCTAAAATGATAGTTATTTCCTCAACTACCTAACAATCAAGAATAACAAAGTCTGTAGGGAACACAAACTTCGCCACTTGTACCAACACATCATCAAGAATCCCAGTTGGCCTTTTAACCATGCGGTTAGCCAGTTGCAATAGCATCGAGGTTGGTCTAGCTCTGCCTATGCCCAGTTTTGTGTATATAGCTAGTGCCATCAAATTTATGCTGGCTCCTAAGTCACATAATGCCTTTGTAAAGGCATAACTCCCGCTAGTGCATGGAATAGTAAAGCTACCTGGGTTAGACATCTTTTGAGCCATGGGACTTGTCACTACTGTGCTGCAGGTCTACATTAGAGTTACTGTGGATAGGTCCTAAAAATCAAACTTCCGTGACATTAGGTCCTTCATTATCTTCACATAGCCTAACATCTCCCTCAAGGCATCCATCAAAGGAATATTCAACTGAATTTGACGTAGCATCTCCACGAATTTCCTGTATTGATCTTCCTTCTTTTGTTTTACCAGTCTCTGAGGAAATGGTGCAGGTACCACCCTTTGTGCACTGCTTGCTGGCTTCTCTCTATTGGGGTTCTGTGGCACAAAAGGTGCCAGCTATTCTACAACTTGTTCACTCACCTTAGTTTTACCCTTTTCATCCTGAACCTGTTCAACCACCACTTCAGTAAGTTTTGCTGGTTCATCTACCTCTATTGGAACTGGAGTGGCTGGCATAGTCTCTTTGCTGGCTTGTGCAATTTCCTGCTCTTTGTCTAAATCTCTCCCATTCCGGAGACTTACTTCCATCAGCTGATTTGGGTTTTGCTCCTTGAGGTTAATGTTTGTGTCCGCTGGCAATGTTCCTTGGGGGAGGTTGTTTAAAGGCATAGACAGCTGCCCAATTGAGTTCCAATGTTCTGTATAGCTGAATCATGGACTGCCTACTTTCCCTGCATCTTACCATTTGTCCCAATGAGTTGCTAAAACATACCCCTGATCTCTACCATGTTGTTATCGTACTGCTGAGGAGGTGGCTGATATGTCACCTATTTCTAGTTCTGCTATGGATAACCCTGCTGTCTCTGGTATGGAACCATTTGGCCTTGGGGTTGCATACCTCTAGGCTGTTGCATGTTTGGCCTGTATTGCTGATTTGGTGCCGATCTCCACTATTGTTCTCCTTGTCACTGAACCCCAAAGTTGTTGACATAATTCATATCGTCTCTTACCCCTTGATTGTCACCTTCTCCACTCCATGAGCACACATAAGACTGATTAAAACAAGGTGTACACTGTCCTCCATTTGTTGTGTAAAAAATATGCACCTGTTTTGTACCCATCTCATCGATCTTCTTTGTCAATATAATCATATGAGTCAGGAGTGTGGTCATGTTCTATGCATACGAATTATTTGGGTCAAGAGGAATGGAATGCACTATGGGTGCCAGTGTTGTACCTCTAGTCATCCACCCCGAATTCTGGGACATCTTGTCAAGAAGGACTATACACTCGGTGAATGCCTTACACAAAAATGCACCTCCAGCTGAGGCAACCACATTGGCCTTTAGATCGTCAGCTAACCCCATGTACAACCTTTGGCCGAGCATCTGGTATGGAATGCCATGGTGAGGACACTTCACTAGCATCCGTTTAAATCTTTCCCAAGTTTCCTGCAAGGTCTCAGTTAGCTGCTGCTTGTACTGCAATATTTCATCAATCTACCTTGCAGTCTTGTTGGGCGGGTAGAACTTATTCAGTAACTACTTGACTAATTCCTCCTAGGTGATAATGGAATTGATTGGGAGCGAATTCAGCCAAGTCTGAGCTTCCCCAGTCACAGAGAACAGGAACAGTAATAGCTTGATAGCTTCTGGGGTCACATTCGGCATCCTTTGGGTCACACAAATCGACATAAAATTTTTTAAATGTTGCTGAGGGTCTTCAATGTGTGACCCGAAGAACAATCTCTTATTCTGCAGAAGATGCAGCATGTTGTTGGTGATCTGGAATGTCTCCGCTTGAATTGGGGGCACAACTATAGTAGTAACTAGGTTATCAGTTGTAGGATGTGCCCAATCATAAAGTGCAGCTTTTGGCACAAGAGGTACCACTACTCCAACATTTGGGGGAGCTGGCGCATCCCCGACGTTCCGTTGACGTTTTCTACATCATCCATGTCAAATTTAAGTTGGTGTGGTTGTTGTGATTGTTGGATCCTCTTGTTGATGGTTCAATGCCCTGAATGTTTTCTCAGGGTCTGAGAGTCCTTCTAGTAGTTCTCCTGTCCTCGAAGAATTTCTAGGCATACACCTGAATTCCACAAGGGTTCAAACGTGAGAATTTCAATGAAAAGATTATTTAAGACCTTCGAAAATTTATTTAAACTAATAATTCTAACACTACTTCTATGTTGTAATAAATAACACTGTTAGTTCCCTGGCAACGACGCCAAAATTTGATCATGCCCAACTATGCCTTCTAAAAGAAAGCGGTCGTTGCAAATATATTCAGATTTTATGTTTGGAGTCGAATCCTCAAGGAACTAACCTATCTATTAAAACTCTTTGGCAATGCTATTATCAACTCAACCAATTTCAAGATGCAAGATTTTTAACAATCGATCTTGGTTTTTTTTGTTTAACTACTTCAAATTATATTAAAAATAACAATATGCTATATTAAAGATAATTCAGTGGTAAAAAGGTCTAGGGAAGTGATTTCCCCAATTGCTAGCTTCGGTCTTGACTCTTTCGCTATAATCTCGCCGTAATACTCTATGAGGATTAAGAGCTATGGGTTATTGTAATTATCTCTCGGTAAACTACAATAATTTACTAGACCATTCTCTCGAACTACTCTAGCTGACAATATGTACAACTCTAAATTATCCCACCAAAGTTTCGTTATATCTAAACCCACTTTTAAGTTCAAGTAATGAATCTCTTCAATTACCTAAAAGTTGTGTTGTTCAATAGCAGTCTAACCTAATATTCTTTCTCACGCAATATGAGGTAATTAGACATGATTAATCAATGGCCCATTCAATTAATCACCATACAAAACGTAGTTGAACAATCATATAATAAATCTATCTCGGTTATAACAAGCTGAGTCAAAACTTCCAATTATCTCGATTGTAACGATAAAAAGAACTTTGATCATATCAACTCCAAAAAATAAAAAGGCTTCGAGACGATACAACCATCTAGCAAAACCTCCCAAGGTTCTCATTTATCGTTACATAACGGCTCACAGTCGAGGTTCTTATTGAACCATCAAAAAGTCAGACAAACATAAAAAGTTCAAAAAGTCTTTAACGAGGGAAAAATAAAGCCATATTAGAGGTCGCACCGACCCAGCGCGTAAGAGCCTAAGCACCAGCCTATATTAGAGGTCATATCGACCTAACGCGTAAGAGCCTAAGCAGCAGCCTATATTAGTGGTCATACGAACCCAACGCATAAGAGCCTAAGAGCCAGCTTAAAATTCAAAAACATAAGGGTTGATGAGTACGAGTCGAAACCTGACTCGAAGAATGAGCCCAAAATGTTTAACTAAAAAGTGCCTAAGGGAAAATGCGTGAGAGCCTACGGGCCAGCCCAACAAGCCTCAGGGCCTATTTGTAAACTAAAGGGTTTTACCTCGAAGGCCAATTCATCTGGCTAATCATTGACAAAAGTCAAAATTCAATACAAAGAAAGACATAGACAAGCAAAGAAAAATTCATGAAAGGGGAAAACCGAAAGGCTTCTTTTTATATATGTATATGTGAAATAATACAAGGCCTTATTTACAATATTCTCTAAGAGCATTATATGCAGAATCAAAAAGGAAAAGCCTAGTCTATGTTCCCCTCGGGGACTGCGGCACCGTCGACCTCTCCCTCATTATCTTCTGCATCAGATACGAGAAACTTGGCGTCGTATTCATTCGCCTTGGCCTGCTCTATCTCTTTCGAGAGATCGAAGCCCCTAGCGTGGATATCCTCGAGGGTTTCTCTCCAGGATTTGCACCAGGCATATTCATCGCTTCTGCTCTCCCGATCGGAAGCCCCTATCAACTCAGTTCGAGCACCGGTAGCATCTTTTAAATAGACGACCACTTTCTTATCAGCCTTAGCTTGAATCTCTTTAGCTTAAGCCCGAGCGTCCACGACCTTGGCCTTCATCTTCAAAAGGTCAAACTCGAACCTTACAATCCTGTTCGTCAGAACCGAGCTATTTTCACAAGCATTCCGGAGTTTCACCTCGAGGGAAGAAGCCTTATCCGAAGCATTTTTCTTGGCCACAACTTGGACATCTATCTAAGCCCTTAGCGCATTACACTCCTACCTGGCCTGACCAACTTCTCCCCAAGGCGTTCCAGGTTCTCCGTCTTTCTTTACAACTGAAGTATCAAAATATTAATCTCCGAGGATGGAATAAGAAACATGCATTCCCTCGAAACAAAGGTTACCTGTTTCTCGAGGCGGCCTTCGTAGTTCAGGCTTTGATTCATCTCGTACCGAAGGTGTCTCGACTCCTTTTCCCTTTTATCGCAAAGAAGCTTGAGGAATATTTCCCTGTCCAAGGCTTTCCGTAACCTGGCTTCACGGCGGAGCAGCTCAGACTTGAGCTTATCAAAGGCTTATGAAAAAGAAGCTCAGTGAGAGAATGAAAATGCAAAACTTAAAAGCCAACAAAGTCAACCAAAACTCACCATAAAATAGAGCCATTAAGCCTCCTCAAAAGTTGAGCGTACATCTACTGGCCTGGTCTCATCGGCCTCAGTTGAACCTTTCTCGGTGGGGATATGATCGCTCAAGACCCCGCTTGATTTGGGAGGCCCCTAGAGTTGATACCCAATTTTTTCCTATATATTTTTTATATACATAACTACTTGAGAAATAGCATATATATATGCAAATATAAGCATGCACAATTTTTTTTTAATTTTTCTATAATTTTAAAAGGTTTTAAATTGATTTATTTCTTCATTTTTCACTTATAAAATTTCTAATAATTATCCTTCAATTTATTGTTGTGATAATTTAATCATATAAATCCTATATTTATGCCAAAATATTGCTCTAATATTTTTTGTGCATTTTTATAATTGCATTTATATTTTTAAGCCAATTTGCATATAATTGCAATATTGGCCTTATTAATGTATAATTACGTTTTATATGCATAAAATGATCTTCAATATTTTTAAAATGTTAAATATCTATTTTAAATCATTTTAGTACACGAAATTATTTCTTAGAAATCATATATTATTTATTATAAATTATATAGGGTTAAATTGGCAATTTAAAACTTAGCCAAATTATATTTCAATTTTAGCTTCAATTAAACCCAATACCCCAGCCCAATTTAAGATTAAAATACGCGACCCAGGCCCTAATTACACCTATCTGACCCAATACCCATTAGATCCTGGCCGTTGATCTAAAAGATCAACGACCCTAGTTCATTCTTTCCCTTTTTAATTCTAAACGACCCCTAACCCTAACCATTTCTCTACACACCGCCGCCCTAAGATCCTATCTTCTCTCAAAACACTCTCAACCTAACCTTATTCTTCAACCGCCGACCTCCTATCTCTGGCCATCTCCGGTGACCTTTCATCGTCTCTTAAGCCTCGAATGGCTCCTCTCATGTTGTGCTTGCCTTCTTTAAGGTATTCAAGGGCCCAGGGCCATGCCGAATTTCATCTAGGTTTCGTCACCCTCCTGTTCTTGGCTACTCCAGTGTGATTTCAAGTAAGATCATACTTTATTTGCTATAATCCTTGGGTTTCTAGACAGCTTTCTTCATCTATTTATGGGTTTCTTTCGAAACCCTAATTTCTTTTCTACACCTATTTGTTTCTTTAATGTTTTACACTGTCCTTCAAACTCTTTGCACGAATCGTTGATTTCAAGTGTTTTTCACCTTTATCTAAAAACTAGGGTTTCAGAACTTCTTTTAAAACCTTGCTTAACTGATTCTTTGTGTTTAAACTTCTATTTCTTGCACATTTTGATTGATTCTATGATTTTACCACATCTTTAACTCGTGGATGTTGAAAGCCCTAATTTTTTAGGTTTCTTCATTTGGTTCTGTGTATCAGCATGATTGACCGGTTCTCATTTTTGAGTTTCTGTGACCATCTTGCCTTGAATATGTTTCTAGTGAGTTTCTTAGACCAACTTACATCAATTCTATGTGCTTGTGTTCATCTTGACTATTCAAGACTTGCCTCTCTCTCATCGAATCAGTATTGTTTAACTTTCGTGGTTGCTAGAGTTATGTGTCGACCTCTGGTTATTCTTATCTCACTTTATTTATATGCTAAACACTGACTCATGACTCTCTCTTTGATTGATTTTGAGTTCCCTATTTCTTGGCTTGATTTAAAAACTTTCCTTTACAGCTTCGATTCTTCCTGTTTAACATTGGCTTATTTGCTTATTCATGGGAACCTATGTTATTCTCCTTAAATCAGAATTATTTCGAGTCCTTGATTCACTGATTTGCTATATGATGGTTCTTGATTATTTCCATATTCTGCAAGCTTATTTAGTTTTCTTACCTTATTTGGTTAACCGTATTATTTGTTGGTTCTTCACTAATTGTTTCCTTAATTGAACCCTTGTGTATTTTCCCCTAATTGTCTATTTTGTACCTAACGCCTTACTTGATTTTCTTTCCTTAAGCATGTCCCGCTCTTTACCGTTTGTCAATTACCCCTTAATTAAGGGAGTACTTGCATTGATTTGATTCTAATTAGTACATGATTCCATAATTATTGCTGAACTTTGATTCTAGCTTTATTTTCTACCTGTTTTCAAACTATAAGTACCCTGTTTTTTATTAGCACAACACAAGAACACATTGGTTCAAAAACTCTCTCTCTCTCTCTCTCACTCAAAGCTTTTTGCTCTTTTTTTTGTGTTACTTACTACTGTTCTAAGTTAGCCGGATGCAAGCCAAAGCTAACTATTAGGTTCTCTTTCACTTTGTGTTCACTATCTCTTTACTGGTATGTTCTAATTTCAATTCAAGTCCCAAAACAATATGCTTCTCCTACTACTTCTATTTGTCATGTTTCTAATATGCTTCTATCTATCGTTTTGTTGTTCAACCTGCAACTAACATGTCTACTTCACTATCTTCTTTACTACATGCTTCTGAATATACCCCCTTAGGATTATCTTGGTCATGAATCCCTTTCTAGTATACCTCAATGTGACTATGTTTCTCTGATTTCTCGCATGCACCTTCCTGTGTAAAGTAGTTGGCTCCTAAGTCTGTTTGATTCTGTATTAACTCTGAAGTTCATGTTGTACCTTAATCCCTTGAACCCCATTCAAGGCTTCTCTGATTCTGTACCCATGTGCATCTGTGCTTACTATGTGCTCTATACTTACACCAAATCCCCCATTACCCCTGAGTGAATATGTGTACCTGTTTGATTCCATATATTGAAGTGCTGATGGACCTCTTTTGGTTCTGTATTTGGTTTGTTGATCACCTTACCCTTTTCAAAATTGTCTTATTTAATAACACCCTATGTTGTTTTTACAAAAATATTTCAAGCAAATATCTTTTAACATTATTTTCCTACTGAAACCCTTTCAAACTATGTCAAGCACTCTCACTCTACTCCTAAGTCACTAGGTTCTGTCCACTCCAGTGTGTGTACTGCCTTGGGATCCTTTTGAGATCCCTCTGAACTCTGGCACACTGAGGTTGGCCCTTCCATACTACACTTACTCAATTTGGTTACAAAGTCTAGGTGTGAGTACTGCCCGGGATCCTTGAGATCCTTAGGGAATTCTGACGCACCTAGACAATGATATTGTTAATGAAATTGGCATTTGAGGCTATTAGAGGTTTGGCAAATCACTTAGGCCTGCTTCAGGCTCCCTATAGTCTAACTTCTTCTTTTTCTTTTATCTATTTATGTAATTCATTTATCTGGTTTATAATAATTTGTAAACGAGTATTGGGTAATTAGTGAAAAGGGGTGGGTAGTTACATATTTGTGGGGTAATATGGGTAGAAACCATGCCTATAGGATTTTATATTTGCTATGTTTACCTTACCATGTTAAAAATCATGCCTATAGCTTTTATGTGGTTCCGATAATAGAAATCATGTATATAGGGTTTAAAATCAACTTCACAAGTAGATACCATGCCTATAGAATGTGATCCAATTCAACATCTGTTATAACGGGTAATTACATTTGTTTTTCATTAAATATCATGTGTACAAGTTTCTAACATCAGCTCTTAGCAAATAGATATCATGCTTATAGGACCAACATCAGAAATTCTGCCTATAAATCTAAAATCAGTTTAGTTTAAATAAGTCAGTCCAATTCATGTTAGTTTATTTTGAAACTGGTCTAATCAGTGGTTTGTTTTCCTGATAACAATGGGCAAATTTTAAAAACAGGCCCTTCCTCCAAGGCCACGAGGAAGGGATGGGTAGTGCACGTGTAGGCATTGTCAAGGTAGTGCACGCATTGGCTGGGATAGGTAGTGCATGCATCGGCCGAGACCCACAATTGTGGACCAATGGGTGCCTAACACCTTCCCCTCGAGGTTATTTTGAGCCCTTACCCTAAATCTCTGGTAATGCAAACCAATCCAAGAGTTAATCGCTCTAGGATTCCTAACGCACCATAATCCGTTAGGTGGTTACTCTTCAAATACCCAAATCCCAAAGGGAAATGAGTTATTACCCCCTATAAACGTCGAAAACCGGACCTTTCCCTCCCTATAAAAGGGGAGGAAGAAAAAGGGGGCCCGATAGGATGGCAACTCTACTGAGGATACCTTTAGGCTCTTACCATAATGAACCTGTTCTTATGAATTAGTCCCAATCATGCTTTATCTCACACCCTTCACCTTTATTTGAGTTTAACCGTCCATTTTCTTTAAAGCATTTATGATTCTTATCCTGAAACTGACTTGTCTCTTTGTTTTCTTTTTCCTGTAATTTTCTTTCAATTATTTAAATACTGTATTTATTTTTCTTACGTGCAAATACTTGACTACATGTTATTAATTGCTGCATGACTCATGCTCCATATCATATTCCACTCGTGCGTATCAAATTTAATAGCAACGCTTAAATGAGTGGTTTGGCTGTTCCTATTTACTACACTTAAATTCGGAAAAGGCTTATTTGCGGTAAAACCAGTCGATCACCAGTGCAGTCGACGATTCTGTGCCTTCCCCCTCAAGTTGTCTGCATGAGGGCACCAGCCTAATACCATATAGTAGCCTTACTCTGGTCAAAATTGTCCATGCATCATGGTCAAACCAAGTAGGATCAATATGTTGTCCACGTAATGATTCCTTAAGATAAGCCCCATCCAAAAGTCTATCGGATTTTCCATAATCCCAACGGACACAATCATGTTCTGTGTATTAATTTGGAGATCTAAATGCTGTTATGCTGATCATAAATGTATAAATAGTCGAGTCTGGTGGGGGTAAGGCCTAACCCTTTTGTTTTGCAGAAAATGAGGCCCAAAAATTCGGTATGGTTAACAATATACCACCATTGCTGCTAGATTGGTGGGAGGACCTTTCCTCAAGTGACAAAAAACATGTGAGAAATTACTTGGGTAATCGGCCTTCCTTGCTAGATATTGAGCTAAACAACAAATTGATCGAGGCTGCCACTTTATTCTTGGATAGCGAAAGGGCTGTGTTTCGTTTCGGCGACGTAGAAATGTCACCGCTTCTAAAAGAAATTAGAGGGCTTACGAGATTAACTTGGGATAGTCCCAGGTTATTGGTACGAGAAACCATTCTGGCAGGGGATTTTTAAAGATGACAGGGTTGAAGAAGAATGTCGACCTAGTATGATTGAAGGAATCTTACATAACTTTCGAATACCTGTATGAGAGGTATGGCCATAGCAAGTCTTTCCGTACCTACCACGATGAGATCTCTCTCACTTCTCTATGTCACATCCACCGCAGAGTGTTTGTATTCATTGTATGCTTATTAGCCTTGATAGCGTTCCCAATGAAAAAGGGAAGAATCCACACTAGGTTGGCCATGGTCGCCAAGACTTTGATGGAAAGGATTAATGGACAGATATATACCATAGTCCCCATGATCATAGTCGACATCTACAGGGATCTGGAGCACTGTCAAAGAGGGGTCAAGCATTTCGAGGGTTGTAACTTGTTGCTGTAGTTATGGTTGTTGGAGCAATTTCCAAAAGGGTCACTATCGCCAAGAAATTCCGCGAAGGGCTTGGAACAACCATATCGCCTTCTATCACCCCAAGCGGATGACTTACATTCCAGACAAATTTGCTCAACCAGAAAGTGCCAGAGAATGGGTAGAGTTCTTCGACAATCTAATCGGGGAATAGGTGCAATGGATGTTTGAATGGTTCCTAACAAACTAATTCATCATCAAATCCAGGGATGCTCCACACTTGGTACTGATCGGGCTGAGAGGGATATACCCATATGTCCCTATCCGAGTTATGAGGCAAGTAGGTAGGAAACAAGTTGTACCAAGGGTTGTCAAGATGATTCATTTCAGGGCAGACTTTCAAGACGTCGACGTCCCTTACCATTGCCAAGATCAGCACATATGACACTGAAAAATTATTTTGGATAAAAATACCATTGAGCCAAACAGGTATCATGTAGGATGCGAGCCTCTCTACCTGGCATGGTTAGAGGACAATTTGAAATGAATGGTGACACCAGGGGCCGGTCGAGGGCATAGAGTCATAGATGAAGAAGCTGAAGCTCAAGTCAAGCACAACAAGCTGCGCAAGAGGGTCCACGACTCTTAGATAAGCACCGGGAAATACATGAGATGAATGTAAAGTTGATCGAGAAATGGACAGAAATTGTAGTCACTTCCAACAGGAAATTGGAATATATGGAGCGAGGAATAGTGGAGTTGGAAGGTAAAGTCATAAAGAAGATTGCAAATTGCCAGAACATTGAAGGTATTGAAGGACGACATCTGGCCAGAGCCTACTTGCTGATGGGTCTGCGCGAGCTTGGGGATCTATATGATGGAGTCCGGAAGATCAAATCTTGGGAAGGTCCTTTTGGGACCAAATAGGCTAGATTTATTTGCTTTTTCCTAAAATGTAATAAGGCCAAGTGCTAGTAGTGACATATTTTCCTATTATCTTAGTGTCGTTGTGGGATTCGTTTATTTTTATATTATAAAATGAAGCATTTATTGGCATTAAAAGTCTTCCAAATTTATTTGTAGCTAGGCCTACCTCAGGCACAACGAGGTTCCCAATGCAGGACAAGAATTTACATTTCCGCAATATGTGTTTAAATACTGCAAACATTTTACGACCCTCACTGACTTGTTACCTTTTTTGTTTTTCTTTATTTTTATTATTCCCATCCCCTTAGGTTGGTTCACTCATACTGTAATCGTCAGCGTATCATACTAGATCTAGAATCCCTCCACCTCCTTCTCCTCCAAGCAACACAAAGGGCATAGGAAAAAGCAAAAATGGACGACTTGAGTGATATCCGAAAGGATAATATTGAGAACATAGAGACCTCAAATGGTCGTAGCACTCCGGCCCAAAATGATCTAGTCTTGAGACCGGAACAAAAGATACTAGAACTGCAAGGAGAGCTTGAGCAGGTTCGCAACTTGGCAAACCTGTCACTCACCTTAAATGTCCCCGACGTATACCAACAAAACACAAAGAACCCAGCACCTCCTCAAAACACACAAAATCAAAATACTCCTATGCTAAATCAATACACAACGCCACCCCAAAATATCAATCCACTCCCAATACCAACTCCCCCATAACATCACCATCAACCAATTCAGTACCCACCAAACACTACTTACCATACTCCCCAAAACACACCATAACCTATTCCCGATCCCCAAAACTCCACCAATGACCATCATTACACCCATGTCCCTGGCACCTATCAAAGAAACCCTATATATGTGTAAAATAATACCTCACTCTACCCAACCAATCTCATATACACCGGAATCCTCCGAGAAGGACCTGCTCATTAAAAACATGGCTGAAGAACTCAAGAAGTTAACAAGCCGAGTTCAATGTGTTGAGGAAGACAGAAGAATAGAAGGTTTAATCTATGAAGACCTGTGCATACAACCCGATGTGGAACTGCCTGAGGGGTACAAACCTCCCAAGTTTAAGATGTTCGATATCACCGGTGATCCCAGGACTCATCTAAGGACCTATTATGACAAGCTTGTCGGGGTCGGGAAAGATGAAAAGATCTGAATGAAGCTCTTTATGAGGAGTCTTAGTAGAGATGCTTGGTCTTGGTATATCAGCCAAGATCCCAAGAAATGGTCTAATTGGGTAAATATAGCGTCGGATTTCAAGGACCAGTTTAGGTTCAACACAGAGAACGCACCGGATGTTTTCTACATGCAGAATCTTAAGAAGAAACCTACTGAGACTTTCTGTGAGTATGCTACGCGTTAGAGGTCGAAAGCGGCCAAGGTCATGCCGTCTTTGGACGAAGAACAGATGAATAAATTATTTGTTAGAGCACATGATCCACAATATTATGAAAGGTTAATGGTTATCGAAAATCATAAATTCTCTGACATAATCAAACTCTTAGAAAAAATCGAAGAAGGAATCAAGAGCGGGATGGTAATGAACATCGAGGCATTGCAAGCCACAAATAAGGCATTACAGTCAGGTAGCATATCAAAGAAGAAAGGTGTTAGAACAGTAATGGTGGCTCAACGCCCAAAATCTCAACTTGTCTATCAAACCCCTCTACCCACATATCAAACACCTCCACCCACATACCAAGCATCACCGCCTACATATCAACCTTCATCTCATAAATATTCCCAACCAGCCACTATCCATCACACCTATAACTCCCAATCATCCCACTTCCTTTTACCACCAGCTTGCCAAAATTATCCGAGACAAAGATCCAACTTCGATCGCAAACCACCCAGACAATACACCGCCATTGCTGAACCCATCGACCAGTTGTACGAGAGGTTGAAAGTCGCATGTTACATCACTCTTGTTCCCGCAGTGGCTTTAGAAAATCCATCCTAATTGGTCAATTCGAACAAAACTTGTGCGTACCATTCGGGCATATAGGGGCACACCACTACTGAGTGCCGAACATTAAAGGATAAGTTCTAGACGCTAATTAACAACAAGTTCATACAGGCGAAGGAAGCTGCACCTAATGTCCGCAACAATCGCCACCCTGATTATATAGGTGATGGTGTACATGTGATAGAGACAAATGAAGAATGGGCCCCTAAAGGGTCGATTGGGCTTATACAAGAGGGCGATGAATTTAAAGTTGCAGTCACACTCACTCATATTGTGGTATAGACTCAGTCACCAATCGTGGTTGAGGTAACTGCAACAGCTCCATTCGAGGTAGAGGTGGCTCCGCCCGCGGCCACCCCTACTCCATTTGAAGTAGAAGTGGTCACACCTTTCACTATGATGGTATCAACTACACCCCCGTTCAACTCAAAAGCAATACCCTGGGATTATATTGTCGAGGCTCAGCGAAAAGGGAATGCCAAGATAGAGGAATCTGACGCTACACAAGGAATGAATGGATCCGGAAAAGTCTATAGACCCGAACACTTGAGAGGTTCAAGTAAGGAGGCCACTACTAGGCAGACTATCATTGAGACGGGCCAAACGACCTGTGGAGGAAAGTACATGCAAAGGAGTATTCTGTTGTTGACCATCTAAACAAAGTCCCTGCTCAGATATCTATCTTGCTACTGTTGCAGAATTCAGAGGCACAAAAGAACGCTTTAATAAAAATGCTGAGTGAGGCTTATGCACCCAATAACCTCACTAGAAGAGAAATGGACAATATGGTTGGGCAAGTTCTAGAGAGTCATAAGATTAACTTCCACGAAGATGAGCTACCACCTGAGGGTTTGAATCACAATCGAGCATTGCATATCACAGTGCAATTTGAAGACAAGTTCATTGCTAGGGTCCTGGTTGACGGAGGCTCAAGCCTAAATATTTGTCCGTTGGACACTCTAAAAAGGTTAGACAAAGGTTTCCATGAAATATGGGTAGGAAGCATGAATGTGAAAGATTTCGATGGGTTTTAGAGGGCCACGATCGGTGAAATCAACCTTTGCTTGCAAATGGGGCCAACTTGGTTCGACGTTGATTTTCAAGTACTCGACATACCAGCCTCATATAACTTTCTGTTGGGCTGACCATGGATCCATGCCACTAGAGCCGTGCCTTCAACACTACATCAAGCCGTAAAGTTTGAATGGAACCATCAGGAGGTAATCATTCACGGAGATGGAAGTAACCCCATTCACACTAGTCAAACCATCCCGGCCATTGGACAAAGAAGGAGGCTAGGAGGGGAAACCTATCATCATATTGAACGTGTCAATGTCGTCGAGAAAGATAAATGGTGGAGTGGAAAAATAGAAAGCATATTGGCATAGTTTGGATATGAACCTGGCAAAGGGATGGGAAATAATCTTCAATGTATCACTAAACCAATACAACTGAAAAATTGTGGTACCACCTTTGGGCTCGGATACCAGTACACATGGCAGGAATATAGGGATTGGTCGCCTCCATGGCGTGGACCATATTACCCTCTTGAGCATCCTGTGCCACGTCTAGATCAAGCTTTCCACCAAGCCGATACACTATGGGGAACCGTAGAAGAAGAAGTATTAGGTGTGTTGAAGAATCTGTTCTTGGAGGATGAAGACATGGACTACAGTGCCATAATTGAGGAGGAGGAGGAGGAAGGCCTCACTATTCAAACTGTGAAAAAAAGAGTTGTTCTCAGGAACTAGACCGCCACACCATCCCGAGCCCACCGAGTCCCTGGGTAGCTTGGCATAATTTATTTCTATAAGCCATTCTAGGCATTTAAGTTTTCCCGTAATTT
This sequence comes from Nicotiana tabacum, assembly GCF_000715075.1. Taxonomy (NCBI): domain Eukaryota; kingdom Viridiplantae; phylum Streptophyta; class Magnoliopsida; order Solanales; family Solanaceae; genus Nicotiana; species Nicotiana tabacum. The sequence goes on from NC_134082.1 coordinate 18,834,077, forward strand.
TGTTTTAAGATTTACTTGTTTCAAAATAAATGCTCGATTCATCGAGTTGTACTTTGTCGGGATGATTTTTCAGTCTTAATCAAATGAATTTGCTCTTTATTATTTTTTTTTTATTAATCCGCTAGGCAAGCGCCTAGGGCTAATTTTTTATTAATAAAAGAAAAATAAAAATACAACAATTAGGAATAGTAGACATAAGGGGGACAATATCCCCGTTATTGTTACACAAATGCCTTGGCTATATAATCACTCCTCTGCGCCTCACACTGCCTTATGATGACAGCCTCATGTAGAGGATTGATGGTGTAGCTGTCGGTAACGTCTCACGAGGGCATATGATCTCATAGCCGTGTGGATAATTTCCAAAGGCATAGGACCAAGGCAACACAAACCGGGCTAAACCTTACCTTACTAATCCTATTGAGGCATACAATAGCCTCGCGAACTAACAAGCATGTAAAAAATATGAACTTGAAAGGACCAAATATTCTATGATCATCACATAGTTTATAACATACTCTATGATGATATTACAGATGAGGATACAAAGAAAGTGGTAAAATAAAATGTAGTACCCATTTGATTCTTTTCACTTCTTTTCCAAACTTGTAAAATCTTCAATTTGTAATACTTTGTCGATTCCCTCAACTGTGTGCAAAATGTATTAAAAAATCATCATTTCCTTTTTGAACGGTTGGACCTCGTAGAAGTAGTTGGGGTAGCCTGCTTTTGTTTGGCAACTCTCATTGGAGGTTGCCTAACAATTTCTTCGTCACTTACCTTGCCTTCCCAGCTTTTATCTCTTGTACGAATGTTGTGATTTGGTCCGATGCGCGATGGTGATAAATCTTGTTTCCTACACAATGCAAAGATTGGATCGTCCTCTCTTGATAAATTGAAGTCTATCCCCAAATGCACAGATTGTGGAGCATTGGCACTCAGCATTGATTCCAAATAAATTCTCTCATCATCTGACATAACTTGACTAATTGTGGACATAACTTGACTGCTCTTTATTATTCACTACTATCTTTACATTTTTCTTTTCTACAGCGTTATTATTACTTTTCCTGATGAACCGGTGACTAGGATATGTAATGAGGCAATGCAACATGAGAATAGTGATTCAGAGGAAGAAGATGAGATGCCCAAGGAAATTGTTGGGAAGGTTGAAAATTTTGAGAATAAGCCTAAGTCTAATATGGACGAGACCGAGGCGGTAAATTTAGGAGATGCCGAGACTGTCAAGGAGACTTGCATCAGTATCTACTTGTCACCGATAGAGAAGGAAGAGTACATTCGGTTCCTAAAAGAGTATGAGGTTATTTTCGTATGGTCATATTATGACATGACTGGCATGAGCACATCTATAGTGGCTTACAAGTTGCCTACTAATCCCATTTGTCCGCCTGTTGAGCAGAAACTCCAAAAGTTCAAACCAGACATGAGATTGAAAATCAAGGAGGATGTTACCAAGCAGATCAAAGCCAAAGTTCTCAGGGTGGTTGTGTATCCAACCTGGTTAGCTAAGATTTTGCTAATTCCGAAGAAGGATGGAAAGGTCCATGTATGTGTTTACTATCGGGATTTGAACAGAGCAAGTCCTAAGGATGACTTCCTTCTACCGAATATACGCATCCTGATCAATAATTGTGCCAAGAAGGAACTCCAATCCTTTGTACATTGCTTCGCGTGTTATCACCAGATTTGGATGGATGAAGAAGATGCAGAGAAGACAACTTTCATCACACTGTGGGGTGTGTACTGTTACAAGATGATGTCGTTCGGTCTGAGGAATGTTGAGGCCACTTACATGAGAGCCATGACAACCATCTTCCATGATATGATACATAATGAAATAGAGGTGTATGTGGACAATGTCATTATCAAATCCAAGAGGGCCACATATCACAAAGAAGACTTGTGGAAATTCTTTGACAGACTAAGGAGGTACAACTTTAAACTGAACCCTGCAAAGTGTGCATTCGGGGTTCCCGCATGAAAATTATTGGGATTCATTGTCAGCCGTCGAGGGATCGAGCTAGATCTGTCTAAGGTCAAGTCTATTCAAGAGTTACCGCCACCTACTAACAAAAAGGATGTGATGAGCTTCCTAGGATGTCTCAACTATATCAGTCGCTTCATAGCACAGTCCATAGTCATATGTGAACCCATCTTCAAGATGCTGAGGAAAGATTCTGAAACAAGCTTGACGGAGGATTGTTAGAAAGCTTTTGATAAGATCAAGGAGTACCTGTACACACCACCAGTTCTGGTCCTGCTAGAACCAGTTCGACCTTTGCTACTCTATCTATCTGTATTAGATGGAGCCTTCAGTTGTGTTTTAGGACAACATGGCGTGACAGGAAGAAAGGAACAACCCATATATTACTTGAGTAAGAAGTTCACACCTTATGAAGTACGATACTCTCTGCTTGAACGCACTTGCTTTGCTTTGACCTGGACAACTCACAAGTTTAGGCATTACTTCTATTCCTACACTACATACCTCATATCCAGGAAGACCTTCAAAATTCCAGAGTAAGTCCAACCAACGCCATCGCATGCCAGAAAGTTAGTTAAGAAATTGGGGCAAAAGTTTCAGAAGGATTCTCAAAATTCCGAAGAAGATTCAGCAAGGCCTATCATCCGCAAACAGCCAAATGATCATTTACCAAACTAGGGCAGAATTTTGTGGAGGACCCTCAAAATTCCAACATAAGAGAGCTGCAATGCCTTTGAAATGTGTTACGGTCACTAGTTCATCAAATATATCAATATATTTCTGAAATAACTCTATTTTTATCAAATTGCATATTTTCAAAAACTCTATTTTCATAGAAGTCAGGTGTCACTCAAGGGAACTCGAAAGGCTTTCAGAACAGAGAAAAGTAAAGCTAGCCGACAGAAACACACACCAACCTCCCCCTCACAAAACTTACAATTTTTCTTTGAACGCAGGCACATCCGACGTAACGATAACATCCAGGTAGCAAGATCACTATAATCAGGCCATCAAACACCGAATATATCTCTAGTTAAGACATATACTACTCTTATTTGCTTCGTTCTCTTTGCATGAGGCTAATCCTTGCCTCCATAACTGCATGAGGGTAATCCCAGCCTCAATATTTGCATGAGGCTAATCCCTGCCTCTTTATTTGCATAAGGCTAATCCTTGCCTCTATAACTGCATGAGGCTAATCACTGCCTCCCTATTTGCATGAGGCTAATTCCTGCCTCCCTATTTGCATGAGTCCAATCCTTGACTCCATCATGCATGAGGCTAATACCTGCCTCCATCCTGCATGAGGATAATCCCTGCCTCCCTACCTGCATGAGGTTAATCTCTGCCTTCATCCTGCATGAGGCTAATCCCTGCCCCCATCATGCATGAGGCTAATCCCTGCCTTCATCCTACACGAGGCTAATCCCTACCTCCATCCTGTATGAGGTTATTCCCTGCCTCCATCCTGCATAAGGCTAATCCCTGCCTCTATTTCTCCATGATGCTAATCCCTGCCTCCCTACCTGCATGAGGCTAATCCCTGCCTCCCTATTTGCATGAGGACTAAGCACTGCCCCTTTTCGCACAAATTTTTCTCTATTTCTAGCACTATCTATTTGCTCTTCTGTCGGGCTAAGCTCTACCCTCCATTTAGCAATACTAAGCCTTGCCTTGTTAACATTATATTATTGCATATCATGGGCTGAAATATCACCAATATATTAGAAGGAGTCATATCTAAAGGCATCATTTTTATAGCCAGAAGACACTATTCCATGGCCTTAGGATCTCTCTAACTTGCATATCATTATGCAAAGGCATCATGGTTCGGAGGCACAATCTTCATGGTCCAAGAACATCATGTCATGGCTTGTGAATCCCTCACTAAGAAATTCATGGCCCAGGACGTCATGATCTAAGGATGTCATCTTTAACCGTCCGAAGACAACCTGCATGGTCAAAAGGGAATTTGCATTATGTTTAAAATTTCCCAAATAAATGTTTGTGGCATCTTTTATCTGCAGGTAATTAGTAAGCAACTGCTATCCCAGCAGGAGAAATCTCACTCCAGTTCATTCAACTGTCCCGAGCCTTAACCACTCACCTTAGCCACTTCCACATCGCATGTCCACTCTTGCAATAATTTCGTCGGCACATTCCGCAGATGAATCCAGAACTGCACATGGCCTGATTCCTGTAAAACTAGGGATATGTAGGCAGCTCGAAGGCTGGAGTCCGGCCTCTATCATTGAAAACATCCCGTCCAGCCAAAATTGGCCATCATTTATTTACCCAAAACTCTTTCATCCTTCATGGTAAAGAGGGCAGCTGTTGATACCCAATTTTTCTTTATATATTTTTAATATACATAAATACTTTCAAAATAGCATATATATGCACATATAATGTCACGACCCCAAATACCAGTTGTGATGACGCCTATCACATTACTAGGAAAGCCAACTAATCAATTAACCACAACACTTTTTCCTTCAACATTAAGCCATTTTCTAACAAAGTTTTAAATACCAAATTCATTATAAGCATTTAAGCAACAGAAATATGCGGAAGTCAAAATAACAAGGAAACTATACAACCCAAACAATCTAGTGTCACGAGTCTAGAGCCTCTAATACAAGTCTAAATACCTACTACATCAATAGTTTAGAAAATGTGGAAATATAAAAAGATAGGTGGGAGAAAACAGGGTTGCGGACGCCATGCAGCTACCTCGAAATCTCTAGCAAATGCTGAGACAGCTAAAGACCCTCACTCGACGGCTCGAGCACCTAGATCTACACACAAGGTGTAGGGAGTAACGTGAGTACGCCAACTCAGTAAGTAACTAAGGTAAATAAGGATAGAAAATAGTGACGAGCAGTTCAAAAACATATAACTGAATAATCAACAGAATAACATATCAACATTACTATTTAAAATCAGTTTCGTCATAAAATCAACATTTCCAGTTTAAAACATTTGAAATCAGATACTTAGCAATATATATATATAAATCCAACTGAGGCTTATTAGAAAGGAGAGCGAAATCAGAAAGAGAGTGAAATCAGTGAAAACATCACAACAGGGCCCCTCAGGCAAGGAATAACTCAGAATATGGCCCATCGGGCAACCTCTCAGTCACTCGTGACTCAACTCACGTCACTCGGTACTCACACTTAGCACTCGGCTCTTTAATATATCTTAATAATATAAATCATTGTAACCGTTGCGGTGTTAACGCGTAGGCATTGTCAAGGTAGTGCACGCATTGGCTGGGATATGTAGTGAATGCGTCGGCTGAGACCCACAGTTATGGACCAAATGGGGTGCCTAACACCATCCCCTCGAGGTTATTTGGAGCCCTTACCTTAAATCTCTGGTAATGCAAACCAATCCAAGAGTTAATCGTTCTAGGTTTCCTAACGCACCATAATCCGTTAGGTGGTTACTCTTCAAATACCCAAATCCCAAAAGGAAAATGAGTTATTACCCCTATAAACGTCGAAAACCGGACCTTTCCCTCCTTATAAAAGGGGAGGAAGAAAAAGGGGGCGCGATAGGATGACGACTCTACTGAGGATAACTTTAGGCTCTTAACATAACGAACTTGTTCTTATGAATTAGTCCCAATCATGTTTTATCTCATACCCTTCGCCCTTATTTGAGTTTAACCGTCCGTTTTCTTTAAAGCATTTATGATTCTTTATCCCTGAAACTGACTAGTCTCTTTGTTTTCTTTTTCCTGTAATTTTCTTTCAATTATTTAAATACTGTATTTATTTTTCTTACGTGCAAATACTTGACTACATGTTATTAATTGCTGCATGACTCATGCTCCATATCATATTCCACTCGTGCGTATCAAATTTAATAGCAACGCTTAAATGAGTGGTTTCGCTCTTCCTATTTACTACCCTTAAATTCGGAAAAGTCTTATTTGTGGTAAAACCAGTCGATTAGCAGTGCAGTCGACGATTCTGTGCCTTCCCTCTCAAGTTGTCTGCTTGAGGGTACCAGCCTAAAACCACATAGTAGCCTTACTCTGGTCAAAATTGTCCATGCATCATGGTCAAACCTAGTAGGATCAATATGCTGTCCACGTAATGATTCTTTAAGATAAGCCCCATCCAAAAGTCTATCGGATTTTCCATAATCCCAACGGACACAATCATGTTCTGTGTATTAATTTGGAGATCTAAATGCTGTTATGCTGATCATAAATGTATAAATAGTCGAGTCTGGTGGGGGTAAGGCCTAACCCTTTTGTTTTGCAGAAAATGAGGCACGAGGTCCCCAGATTCGGTATGGTTAACAACATCCCACCATTGCTACTAGATTGGTGGGAGGACCTTTCCTCAAGTGACAAAAAACATGTGAGAAATTACCTAGGTAACCTGCCTTCCTTGCTAGATATTGAGCCAAACAACAAATTGATCGAGGCGGCCACTTTATTCTAGGATAGCGAAAGGGCTGTGTTTTGTTTCGGTGACATAGAAATGTCACCGCTTCTAAAAGAAATTAGAGGGCTTACGAGATTAACTTGGGATAGTCCTAGGTTATTGGTACCAGAAAACCATTCTGGTAGTGGATTTTAAAAGATGTCAGGGTTGAAGAAGAATGTCGACCTAGTGTGATTGAAGGAATCTTACATAACTTTCGAATACCTGTATGAGAGGTATGGCCATAGCAAGTCTTTCCGTACCTACCACGATGAGATCTCTCTCACTTCTCTAGGTCACATCCATTGCAAAGTGTTTGTATTCATTGTATGCTTCTTAGCCTTGATAGTGTTCCCAATGAAAAAGGGAAGAATTCACACTAGGTTGGCTATGGTCGCCAAGACTTTGATGGAAGGGATTAATGGACAGACATATACCATAGTCCCCATGATCGTAGTCGACATCTATAGGGATCTGGAGCACTGTCAAAGAGGGGTCAAGCATTTCGAGGGTTGTAACTTGTTGCTGCAGTTATGGTTGTTGGAGCATTTCCAAAAGGGTCACTATCGCCAAGACTTTCCGCGAAGGGCTTAGAACGACCATATCGCCTTCCATCACCCCAAGTGGATGACTTACATTCCAGACAAATTTGCTCAACCAGAAAGTGCCAGAGAATATGTAGAGTTCTTCGACAATCTAATCGGGGAATAGGTGCAATGGATGTTTGAATGGTTCCTAACAAACTAATTCATCATCAAATCCAGGGATGCTCCACACTTGGTACTGATCGGGCTGAGAGGGATATACCCATATGTCCCTATCCGAGTTATGAGGCAAGTAGGTAGGAAATAAGTTGTACCAAGGGTTGTCAAGATGAGTCATTTCAGGGTAGACTTTTAAGGCGACGTCCCTTACCAGTGCCAAGATCAGCACATATGGCACTGCAAAATCATTATGGATAAAAATACGATTGAGCCAAACAGGTATCATATAGGATCCGAGCCTCTCTACCTAGCATGGTTAAAGGACAATTTGAAATGAATGGTGACACTAGGGGCCGGTCGAGGGAATAGAGTCAGAGATGAAGAAGCTGAAGCTCAAGTCAAGCTCAACAAGCTGCGCAAGAGGGTCCACGACTTTGAGATGAGCACCGGGAAATACATGAGAGGAATGTAAAGTTGATCGAGAAATGGATAGAAATTGTAGCCACTTCCAACAGGAAATTGGAATATATGGAGCGAGGAATACTGGAGTTGGAAGGTAAAGTCATAAAGAGGATTGAAAATTGCCAGAACACTGAAGGTGCTGAAGGACGACATCTGGCTAGAGCCTACTTGTTGCTGGGTCTGCGCGAGCTGGGGGATCTATATGATGGAGTCCGGAAGATCAAATCTAGGGAAGGTCCTTCTGGGACCAAATAGGCTAGATTTATTTGCTTTTTCCTAAAATGTAATAAGGCCAAGTGCTAGTAGTGACATATTTTCCTATTATCTTAGTGTCGTTGTGGGATTCGTTTATTTTTATATTATGAAATGAATCATTTATTGGAATTAAAAGTCTTCCAAATTTATTTGTTGCTAGGGCTACCTCAAGAACAACGAGGTTCCCAAAGCAGGACAAGAATTTACATTTCCGCAATATGTGTTTAAATACTGCAAACATTTTAGGACCCTCACTGACTTGTTACCTTTTTTGTTTTTCTTTATTTTTATTATTACCATCCTCTTAGGTTTGTTCACTCATACTGTCCTCATCAGCGTATCATACTAGATCTAGAGGCCCTCCACCTCCTTTTCCTCCATGCAACACAAAGGGCAAAGGAAAAAGCAAAAATGGACGACTTGAGTGGTATCCGAAAGGATACTATTGAGAACGTAGAGACTTAAAATGGCCGTAGCACTCCGGCCCAAAATGATCTAGTCTTGAGACCGGAAGAAAAGATACTGTAACTGGAAGGAGAGCTTAAGCAGGTTCGCAACTTGGCAAACCTGTCACTCACCTTAAATGTCCCGGACGTCTACCAACAAAACACAAAGAACCCAGCACCTCCTCAAAACACACAAAATCAAAATCCTCCCATGCCAAATCAATACACAACGCCACCCCAAAATATCAATCCACTACCAATACCAACTCCGCCATAACATAACCATCAACCAATTCAGTACCCACTAAACACTACTTACCATACTCCCCAAAACACACCATAACCTATTCCCGATCCCCAAAACTCCACCAATGACCATCATTACACCCATGTCCCTGGAACCTATCAAAGCAACCCTATATATGTGGAAAATATACCTCACTCTACCCAACCAATCTCATATACACCGGAATCCTCAGAGAAAGACCTGCTCATTAAAAACATGGCTGAAGAACTCAAAAAGTTAACAAGCCGAGTTCAAGGTGTTGAGGGAGATAGAAGAATAGAAGGTTTAATCTATGAAGACCTATGCATACAACCCGATGTGGAACTACCTGAGGGGTACAAACCTCCAAAGTTTAAGATGTTCGACATCACCGGTGATCCCAGGACTCATCTAAGGACCTATTGTGACAAGCTTGTTGGGGTCGGGAAAGATGAAAAGAACTGAATGAAGCTCTTTATGAGGAGTCTTAGTAGGGATACTTGGTCTTGGTATATAAGACAAGATCCCAAGAAATGGTCTAATTGGGTAAATAAAGCGTCAGATTTCAAGGACCGGTTTAGGTTCAACATAAAGAATGCACCGAATGTTTTCTACATGCAGAATCTTAAGAAGAAACCTACTGAGACTTCTGTAAGTATGCTACTCGTTAGAGGTCGGAAGCAGCCAAGGTCAGGCCATCTTTGGATGAAGAACAGATGAATAAATTCTTTGTTTGAGCACATGATCCGCAATATTATGAAAGGTTGATGGTTATCGAAAATCATAAATTCTCTGACATAATCAACTCGTAGAAAAAATCGAAGAAGGAATCAAGAGCGGGATGGTAACGAACTTTGAGGCATTGTAAGCCACAAATAAGGCATTACAGTCAGGCGGCATATCGAAGAGGAAAGGTGTTAGAACAGTAATGGTGGCTCAAGGCCTAAAATCCCCACTTATCTATCAAACCCCTCTACCCACATATCAAACACCTCCACCCACATACCAAGCATCACCGCCTACATATCAACCTTCATCTCATAAATATTCCCAACCAGCCACTATCCATCACACCTATAACTCCCAATCATCCCACTTCCAATTACCACCAGCTCGCCAAAATTATCCGGGACAAAGATCGAACTTCGATCGCAAACCACCCAGACAATACACCGCCATTACTGAACCCATCGACCAGTTGTACGAGAGGTTGAAAGTCGCATGTTACATCACTCTTGTTCCCGCAGTGGTTTTAGAAAATCCATCCTAATCGGTCAGTCCGAACAAAACTTATGCGTACCATTCCGGCATAAAGGGGCAAAACACTACTGAGTGCCGAACATTAAACGATAAAATCCAGATGCTAATTAACAACAAGGTCATACAGGCGAAGGAAGCTGCACCTAATGTCCGCAACAATCGCCACCCTGATTATAGAGGTGATGATGTACATGTGATAGAGACGAATGAAAAATGGGCCCCTATGGGGTCGATTGGGCTTATTCGAGAGGGAAATGACATTAAAGTTGCAGTCACACTCACTCCTATTGTGGTATAGACTCAGTCACCAATCGTGGTTGAGGAAACCGCATCAGCTCCATTCGAGGTAGAGGTGGCTACGCCCGCGGCCACCCCCGCTCCATTTTAAGTAGAAGTGGTCACACCTTTCACTATGATGGTATCAACTACACCCCCGTTCATCTCAAAAGAAATACCCTGGGATTATATTGTCGAGGCTCAACGAAAAGGGAATGCCAAGATAGAGGAATCTGACGCTACACAAGGAATGAGTAGAACCGGAAGAGTCTATAGACCTGAACACTTGGGAGGTTCAAGTAAGGAGGCCACTACTAGGCATCCTATCATTGAGACGGGCCATACGACCTGTGGAGGAAAGTACATGCAAAGGAGTATTCTGTTGTTGACCATCTGAACAAAGTCCCTACTCAGATATCTATCTTGTTACTGTTGCAGAATTCAAAGGCACACAAAAAAGCTTTAATGAAAGTGCTGAGAGAGGCTTATGTACCCAATAACATCACTGGAAGAGAAATGGACAATATGGTTGGGAAAGTTCTATAGAGTCATAAGATTAACTTCCACGAAGATGAGCTACCACCTAAGGGTTTGAATCACAATTGAGCATTGCATATCACAGTGCAATTTGAAGACAAGTTCATTGCTAGGGTCCAGGTTGACGGAGGCTCAAGCCTAAATATTTGTTCGCTGGACACTCTAAAAAGATTAGACAAAGGTTTCCATAAAATACGGGTAGGAAGCATGAATGTGAAATATTTTGATGGGTCCTAGAGGGGCACGATCGGTGAAATCAACCTTTGCTTGCAGATAGGGCCAACCTGGTTCAACGTTGATTTTCAAGTACTCGACATACCAGCCTCATATAACTTTCTGTTGGGCCGACCATGGATCTATGCTGCTAGAGTCGTGCCTTCCACACTACATCAAGCCATAAAGTTCTAATGGAACCGTCAGGAGGTAATCATTCACGGAGATGGAATTAACCCCATTTACACTAGTCAAACCATCCCAGCCATTGGACAAAGAAGGAGGCTAGGAAGGGAAACCTATCATCATATTGAACGTGTCGATGTCGTCGAGAAAGATAAATGGTGGAGTGGAAAAATAAAAAGCATATTGGCATGGTTTGGATATGAACCTAGCCAAGGGTTGGGAAATAATCTTCAATGTATCACTAAACCAATACAACTGAAAAATTGTGGTAGCACCTTTGGGCTCGAATACAAGTACACATGGAAGGAATACAGGGATTGGTCACCTCCATGGCGTGGACCATATTACCCTCTTGAGCAGCCAGTGCCACGTCTAGATCAAGCTTTCCACCAAGCCGATACACTATGGGGAACTAGAGAAGAAGAAGTATTAGGTGTGTTGAAGAATCTGTTCTTGGAGGATGAAGACATGGACTACAGTGCCATAATTGAGGAGGAGGAGGAGGAAGGCCTCACTATTCAAACTGTGAAGAAGGGAGTTGTTCTCAGGAACTGGACCGCCACACCATTTCGAGCCCACCGAGTCCCTGGGTATCTTGGCAGAATTTATTTCTATAAGCAATTCTAGGCATTTAAGTTTTCCTGTAATTTTGTTTTAAGATTTACTTGTTTCAAAATAAATGCTCGATTCATCGAGTTGTACTTTGTCGGGATGATTTTTCAGTCTTAACCAAATGAATTTGCTCTTTATTATTCACTACTATCTTTACACTTTTGTTTTCTACTACGTTATTATTACTTTTCCTACTGAACCGGTGATTGGGACATGTAATGAGGCAATACAATATGAGAATAGTGATTCAGAGGAAGAAGATGAGATGCCCAAGGAAATTGTCGGGGAGGTTGAAAATGTTGAGAATAAGCCTAAGTCCAATATGGACGAGACCAAGGCGGTAAATTTGGGAGATGCCGAGACCGTCAAGGAGACTTGCATTAGCATCTACTTGTCATCGATAGATAAGGAAGAGTACATTCGGTTCCTAAAAGAGTATGAGGTTATTTTCGTATGGTCATATGATGACATGACCGGTATGAGCACATCTATAGTGTCTTACAAGTTGCCTACTAATCCCATTTGTCCGCCAGTCAAGCAGAAACTCCGAAAGTTCAAACCAGACATGAGCTTGAAAATCAAGGAGGATATTACCAAGCAGATCAAAGCCAAAGTTCTCAGGGTTATTATGTATCCAACCTGGTTAGTTAACATTGTGCTAATTCCGAAGAAGGATGGGAAGGTCCGAGTATGTGATTACTATCGGAATTTGAACAGAGCAAGTCCTAAGGATGACTTCCTACTACCGAATATACACATCCTGATCAATTATTGTGCCAAGAATGAACTCCAATCCTTTGTACATTGCTTCGCGGGTTATCACCAGATTTGGATGGATGAAGAAGATGTAGAGAAGGCAACATTCATCACACTGTGGGGTGTGTACTATTACAAGATGATGTCGTTCGGTCTGAGGAATGCCGAGGCCACTTACATGAGAGCCATGACAACCATCTTCCATGATATGATACATAATGAAATAGAGGTGTATGTGGACAATGTCATTATCAAATCCAAGAGGGCCGCAGATCACATAGAAGACTTGAGGAAATTCTTTGACAGACTAAGGAGGTACAACTTGAAACTGAACCCTGCAAAGTGTGCATTCGGGGTTCCCGCAAGAAAATTATTGGGATTCATTTTCAGCCGTCGAGGGATCGAGCTAGTTCCATCTAAAGTCAAGGCTATTCAAGAGTTACCGCCACCTAATAACAAAAAGGATGTGATGAGCTTCCTAGGACGTCTCAACTACATTAGTCGCTTCATAGCACAGTCCATAGTCATATGTGAACCCATCTTCAAGATGCTGAGGAAAGATGTTGAAACAAGCTTGACGGAGGATTGTTACAAAGCTTTTGATAAGATCAAGGAGTACCTGTCCACACCACCAGTTCTGGTCCTTCCAAAACTAGGGCGACCTTTGCTACTCTATCTATCTGTATTAGATGGAGCCTTCAGATGTGTTTTAGGAGAACATGACGTGACAGGAAGAAAGGAACAAGCCATATATTACTTGAGTAAGAAGTTCACACCTTCTGAAGTACGATATTCTATGTTTGAACGCACTTGCTTTGCTTTGACCAGGACAACTCACAAGTTGAGGCATTACTTCTATTCCTACACTACGTACCTCATATCCAGGAGGACCTTCAAAATTCCAGAGTAAGTCCAACCAACGCCATCGCATGCCAGAAAGTTAGTTAAGAAACTGGGTCAAAAGTTTCAGAAGGATTCTCAAAATTACGAAGAACATTCAGCAAGGCCTATCATCCGCAAACAACCAAAAGGTCATTTACCAAACTAGGGCAGAATTTTGTGGAGGACCCTCAAAATTCCAACATAAGAGAGTTGCAATGCCTTTGAAATGTGTTACGGTCACGAGTTCATCAAATGTATCAATATATTTCTGAAATAACTCTATTTTTATCAAATTCCATATTTGCAAAAACTCTATTTTCATAGAAGTCAGGTGTCACTCAAGGGAACTCGAAAGGCTTTCAGAACGGAGAAAAGTAAAGCTAGCCGACAGAAACACGCACCAACCTCCCCCTCACAAAACTTACAATTTTTCTTTGAACGCAGGCACATCCGACGTAACGATAACATCCAGGTAGCAAGATCACTATAATCAGGCCATCAAACACCGAATATATCTCTAGCTAAGACATATACTACTCTTATTTGCTTCGTTCTCTTTGCATGAGGCTAATCCTTGCCTCCATAACTGCATGAGGCTAATCCCTGCCTCAATATTTGCATGAGGATAATCCCTTCCTCCTTATTTGCATGAGGATAATCCTTGCCTCTATAACTGCATGAGGCTAATCACCACCTCCCTATTTGCATGAGGCTAATTCCTGCCTCCCTATTTGCATGAGTCCAATCCTTGACTCCATCATGCATGAGGCTAATACCTGCCTCCATCCTGCATGATGATAATCCCTGCCTCCCTACCTGCATGAGGTTAATCTCTGCCTTCATCCTGCATGAGGCTAATCCCTGCCTCCATCATGCATGAGGCTAATCCCTGCCTTTATCCTACACGAGGCTAATCCCTACCTCCATCCTGTATGAGGTTATTCCCTGCCTCCATATCTCTATGAGGCTAATCCCTCCCTCCCTACCTGCATGAGGCTAATCTCTGCCTCCCTATTTGCATGAGGTCTAAGCACTATCTCTTTTCGCACAAATTTTGCTTTATTTCTAGCACTATCTATTTGCTCTTCTATGGGGCTAAGCTCTACCCTCCATTTAGAAAGACTAAGCCTTGTCTTGTTAACATTATATTATTGCATATCATGGGCTGAAATATCGCCAATCTATTAGAAGGCATCATAGTCTAAAGGCATCATCTTCATAGCCGGAAGACATTATTCCATGGCCTGAGGATCTCTCGAACTTGCATATCATTATGCAAAGGCATCATGGTTCGGAGGCACAATCTTCATGGTCCGAGAACATCATTTCATGGCTTGTGAATCCCTCACTAAGCAATTCATGGCCCAGGATGTCATGGTCCAAGGACGTCATCTTTAACCGCCCGAAGACAATCTGCATGGTCAAAAGGTAATTTGCATCATGTTTAAAATTTCCCAAATAAATGTTTGTGGCATATTTTATCTGCAGGTAATTAGTAGGCAACCGCTATCCTAGCAAGAGAAATCTCACTCCAATTCATTCAACTGTCCCGAGCCTTAACCACTCACCTTAGCCACTTCCACATCGCGTGTCCGCTATTGCAATAATTTAGTCGGCACATTCCACAGATGAATCCAGAACTGCACATGGCCTGATTCCTATAAAACTAGGGATATGTAGGCAGCTCGAAGGCTGAAGTCCGACCTTTATAATTCAAAACATCCCGTCCGGCCAAAATTGGCCATCATTTATTTACCCAAAAACTCTTTCATCCTTCACGGTAAAGAGGGGCAGCTGTTGATACCCAATTTTTTCTTATATATTTTTAATATACATAAATACTTTCAAACTAGCATATATATACACATATAATGTCACGACCCCAAATACCGGTCGTGATGGCTCCTATCACATTACTAGGCAAGCCAACTAATCAATTAACCACAACCCTTTTTCCTTCAACATTAAGCCATTTTCTAACAAAATTTTTAAATACCAAATTCATTATATGCATTTAAGCAACAGAAATATGCGGAAGTCAAAATAACAGGGAAACTATACAGCCCCAACAATCTAGTGTCACGAGTCTAGAGCCTCTAATACAAGTATGAATACCTACTACATCAATAATTTAGAAAATGCAGAAATATAAAAAGATAGGAGGGAGAAAATAGGGTTGCGGATACCATGCAGCTACCTCGAAATCTCCAGCAAATGCTGAGACAACTGAAGACCCTCACTCGACGGCTCAGGCACCTAGATCTGCACACAAGGTGTAGGGAGTAACATGAGTACGCCAACTCAGTAAGTAACTAAAGTAAATAAGGGCTGAAAGCAGGGACGAGCAGTTCAAAACATGTAACTGAATAATCAACAGAATAATGATAAACATTAGCGCTTAAAATTAGTTTCGTTATAAAATCAACATTTCCACTTTAAAACATTTGAAATTAAATACTTAGCAATATATATATATATATATATATATATATATATATATATATATATATATCCAACTGAGGCTTATTAGAAAGAGAGTGAAATCAGTGAAAACATTACAACAAGGCCCCTCGGGCAAGGAATAACTCAGAATATGGCCCATCGGGCAGCCTCTCAGTCACTCGTGACTCAACTCTCATCACTCGGTACTCACTCTCCGCACTCGACTCCTTAATATATCTTAATAATAGAAATCATTGTAACCACTACGGTGTGCAGCCCGATCCATAATTTTATAGTCGACTAGGCTCATTGGGGGTGTACAGACTTCGGAGGGGCTACTGTAGCCGAAGCGTCATATCGCTTTGGCACGCAGCCCGATCCGATATATATATCGTTGCGGCATACAGCCCGATCCATATGAGTATCGTTGTGGCATGCAGCCCGATCTATAACTCACATATATATAAATATCCTCATAATTAGGTTCTCAACCTCCCTCGGTCCTTAACCTCACAGCCTTTTGGGTGCAACAATAGAAATTAGGGAACTCAGCCCAAACAGTCCTCACAATTAGAAGTAGAGTGGTAAGTTCATTTTAAATCATTTAAACAGGTAAAACAATACTGAGGATATACTTATAGCAAGTAAAATGAGGAAAAACAATCAAAATGCCCCTAAGGGTTTCTACAGGTCGGTACAAGACCCCAAACATGGAATACAACCCTTAATAGAGTATAAATGAATAAAATACAGAACAATATAAGATTTCCAAATCAATTACGCGACTTAATAGTCACTATGGGACGGACCAAGTCACAATCCCTAATGGTGCACGCCCACACGCCCGTTAACTAGCATGTGCGTTACCGCATTAATGAAAATAAGTCAATTACTGGGGTTTTGTACCCTCAGTTCCAGATTTAAAATGGTCGCTTACCTCAAACCGGTGAAAATACTACTCCGCGACGCCTTTGCCCCTCGAATCGGTCTCCACTCACGTTGAATCTATCAAAATCAGAACGAGGACGTCAAAATATTCTAAGGGAACGAAGCCCAAGCGAAAACAATCAATAAAGGGCACAAATCCCAAAATTTCCAAAACCCGACTCCCAGGACCACGTCTTGAAATTCGAAAATTTTCATATCAACGTATTCCTTATCTCCCCACGAGTTAATACATGCCAAGAACATCAAAATCCATCCACAAATGACCCTTCAAATCCCAAATGTTTGGTCTCCAATTTCAAGCCCTAGTTCTTCAATTTTAGGTATAGATTCCATGATTTTCTTGGAGAAATTCACATAATAATCGAGTTTTTAGTCCAAAATTCTTACCTCCAAACGTTTCCCCTTGAATCTCTATTCATTTGCCTTCAAAAATATCCAAAAATGATCAACAATGGAGGAAATAAACCCAATCCATGCGTACAAAACGAGTTTTAAAACCTTCTGCCCAGGCATAAATTCCTTCTTCGCGAACGCAGGCAAAACCTCGCGTTAGCCAAGCACAAAAATAACTTTGACCAAATCCTCTTTCACGAATGCGACACGACCATCACGAACGTGATGCTTTACAACGGCAAACCTCCGCGAATGCGTTCAGCACATCGCGAACGCGATAAGTTAAATCCATTGAAGCTCAGCCTCACCATTCCTTTTATGCAAACACGACACCTATCCTATGAATGCGATGCACCAATCCTTAGCCCTTCGTGAACATGGACTCCCATCGCGAACACGAAGGCTTAATCTTTGCCTTCCCCAACGGACTCTTAGCGAATGCGAGGGTCCACTCGCGAACACAAAGGGTTAAATCCCTGCAATAGCTGAATAAATTTTCTGCAATTTTCTTAAGTCCAAAATGATTCGTTTAACCCCTTGAAACTCACCCGAGGCCCCCGAGACCTCAACCAAAGGCACCAACATATCCTAACACCTTATTCAAACTTGTTCATCCAAACACCTCAACCAACATCAAATCACCCAAAACACATCGGATTCAAGCTAAACGTTCTAAAATCTTCTGAAATCCTCTTTTGATAAGAAAACCAACTAAATCACGTCCGAATGACCTGAAATTTTGTACACACATCCCAAATGACACAACGGAACACTACTGCAACTCTCGGAATTCCATTCCGACTCCTATATCAAAATCTCACCTACCAACCGGAAATTGCCAAAATATCAACTTCGCCAATTCAAGTTTAAACCCACAACGAATGTTCAAAATTCATTCCGATCACGCTCCTAAGTCACAAATCACCTTCCAACGCTAACTGAACCATCAGACTCACATCCGAGCCCTTTAACACATAAGTTAACATCCGGTTGGCTTTTCCAACTTATACTCACCCTAACGAGACAAAGTGTCTCAAACCTTACCAAATCCTTTCTGAACTCGATCCGACCAACTCGATACCACATAACACGGATAAACAGAGCATAACGAAGTAGAAATAGGGAAAACGGAGTGGTAACTTATGAGACGACTGGCCGGGTCGTCACATCCTCCCCAACTTAAACAAACATTCGTCCTCGAACGAGTCAAGAAACATACCTGAAGCCTCAAACATGTGAGGATATCTTCTCCGCATCTCCCGCTCGGTATCCCATAGCTTCCTCCATGAGCCGACCTCTCCACTGCACTTTTACTAAAGCTATATCCTTTGACCTCAACTTTCAAACCTAACGACCCACAATATCTACTAGCTCCACATCATAAGTGAAATCATCATCCAACTGAACGATGCTGGAATCCAGAACATGAGACGGATCCCCAATATACTTCCGGAGCATAAAAACATGGAATACCGGGTGCACACTTGACAAGCTGGGTTGCAAAGCAAGCTTATAAGTCACCTCCCCAATCCTCCGAAGCACCTCAAAAGGCCCAATGAACCAAGGACTCAATTTCCCTTTCTTCTCGAATCTCATAACACCCTTCATGGGTGAAACCTTTAACAGAACCTTCTCGCCAACCATGTATGACACATCTCGAACCTTCCTATCATCATAACTCTTTTGTCTCGACTGCGCTATACGAAGCCTCTCTTGAATCACTTTCACATTTTCTAAAGCATCCTGCACCAAGTGTGTCCCCAATAGCCTAGCTTTACTGGGCTCAACCCATCCAACTGGAGATCTACACTGCCTCCCATACAAAGCCTCATATGGAGCCATCTGAATACTCGACTGGTAGCTATTATTTTAGGCAAACTCTGCAAGCGGTAGAAACTGATCCCATGACCCTCCGAAATCAATGACACAAGAACGCAACATGTCCTCCAATATCTGAATAGTGCACTCGGATTGCCCGTCTATCTGAGGCTGAAAAGTTGTGCTCAACTCAACCTGAGTACCCAACTCTCGCTGCACAGACCTCCAAAACTGCAAAGTAAATTGAGTGCCCCTAACTGAAATGATGGAAACTAGAACACCATGCAA
The DNA here is from genome assembly GCF_000715075.1 of Nicotiana tabacum. Taxonomy (NCBI): domain Eukaryota; kingdom Viridiplantae; phylum Streptophyta; class Magnoliopsida; order Solanales; family Solanaceae; genus Nicotiana; species Nicotiana tabacum. Next base: position 18,853,267 of record NC_134082.1, read on the forward strand.
ACAAACAATCTCCCAGATATAGATCTCTGTCAACCGCTTTGAAGAATAGGTAGTACACACAGGAATGAAGTGCGCGGACTTGGTCAGCCAATCCACAATCACTCAAATAGCATCGAACTACCTCAGAGTCCATGGAAATCCAACTACAAAGTCCATAGTGATCCTCTCCCATTTCCAATCAGGAATATCCATCTGCTATAACAAGCCACCCGGTCTCTAATGCTTAGATGTCACCTGATGACAACACCGAACTACAAATCCCACAATATCTTTCTTTATTCTTCTCCACCAATAGTGTTGTCTCAAATCCTGCTACATCTTCGCGACAACCAAATGAATGGAATACCGCGAGCTATGGGCCTCCTCCAGAATCAACTCCCAAAGCCTATCCATATTAGGCACACAAATCCGGCCTTGCATCCTCAATACCCCATCATCACCGATGGTCACATCTCTGGCATCATCATGCCGAACTCTGTCCTTAAGGACAATCAAATGCGGATCATCAAACTGGAGCTCTCTGATGCGATCATATAAGGATGACAGAGAAACCACACAAGCCAATACCCGACTAGGCTCCGAAACATCTAATCTCACGAATCGATTGGCCAAAGCCTGAACATCAACTGCAACAGGTCTCTCCCCAACTGGAATATATGCCAAACTCCCGATACTCACCGCCTTTCAGTTAAAGACATTGGCTACCATATTGGCCTTTCCGGGATGGTACAATATAGTGATATCATAATCCTTAAGCAACTCCAACCACCTCCGCTTTCTCAAATTAAGATCATTTTGCTTGAACAAATGCCGAAGACTGCGATGATTAGTAAACACCTCACAAGACACACCATACAAGTAATGTCTCCAAATCTTCAATGCATGAACTATGGCAGCCAACTCCAAATCATGAACGGGGTAGTTCTTCTTATGGGGCTTCAACTGACGACATGCATAAGCAATAACTCTACCCTCCTGCATCAACACACAACCAATCCCAACTCTCGAAGCATCACAATACACGGTATATGAACCTGAGGCTGATGCCAAAACTAGCATTGGAGTTGTGGTCAAAGTTGTCTTGAGCTTCTGAAGCTCTCCTCACACTCGTCCGACCATACAAATAAAGCACCCTTATAGGTTAACATGGTCAAGGGCGATGCTATATATGAGAATCCCTGAACAAACCGATAATAGTAGCCTGCCAAGCCAAGAAAACTGCGAATCTCTATGGCTGAGGACGGTCTGGGCCAACTCTGAACCGCCTCTATTTTCTTCGGATCAACCTGAATACCCTTGCTGGACACCAAGTGACCCAAGAAAGACACTGAACTAAGCCAAAACTCACGCTTGGAGAATTTTGAATAAAGCTTATCTTCTCTCACTCTCTGCAATACAACTCTCAAATGTTCTACGTGCTCCTCTTGACTATGCGAATACACCAGAATATCATCAATGTAGACTATCATGAATGAATCAACAAAGGCTGAAACATGTTGTTTATCAAATGCATGGATGCTTCTAGGGCATTGGTCAACTCAAAATACATCACTAAGAACTCATAATGACCATATCGGGTCCTGAAAGTTGTCTTAAGAATATCTGAGTCCCTGATCTTCAACTGGTGATAACCTGCATGGAGATCAATCTTGGAGAATATCCTTGCTCCCTGAAACTGGTCGAATAAATCATCAATGCGAGGTAAAGGATACTTATTATTAACTGTTACCTTGTTCAATTGCCTATAATCAATGCACATCCTTATAGTGCCATCATTCTTCTTCACAAATAGAACCGACGCACCCCAAGGTGACACACTAGGCTGAATGAATCCCTTATCAAGGAGCTGCTGAAGTTGTTCTTTTAATTACTTCAACTCCACTGGTGCCATACTATACGGCGGAATAGAAATGGGCTGAGTGCCCGACACCAAGTCAATACCAAAATCAATATCCCTGTCCGGTGGCATGCCGGGCAGGTCTGTAGGAAACACATTGGGAAAATCCCTCACAAATGGAACAGAATTAATACTAGGAGTCTCAGCTCCGAAATCCCTCACAAAGGCTACATACGAAAGACAACCCTTCCTAACCATACGCTGGACTTTCAAGAATTAGATCACTCTACTGGGAACATAATCAGTCAAACCTCGCCACTCGATCCGTGGCACGCTCGGTATAGCCAATGTGACTGTCTTGGCATGACAATTTAGTATTGCACGACACAAAGATAACTAGTCTATGCCCAAAATGATATCAAAATCCACCATACATAGTAATAAAAGATCCACTCGGGTCTCTAGACCCCCAATAGTCACCACATACGACCGATACACACGGTCTACAACAATAGTATTGCCCAATGGAGTAGATACATGAACAAGTGAAACAAGAGACTCACGGGGCGTATCCAGATAACAGGCAAAGTATGATGACACATAAGAAAAGGTGGAACCAAGATCAAATAATACAAAGGAATCTTTGTGGCAGACTGAAACAATACATGAAATCACGGCATCAGAAGTAGCAACATCTGATCTACCCGGAAGAGCATAGAAATGAGCCTGACCACCACCCGATCGACCACCCCCTCTAGGGCGGCCCCTGGCTGACTGACCTCCACCCCTAGCTGTCTGGGCGGGTGGTGAAGTAACTGGAGCAGAAGTCGAGGGCTGATCCCTCTACTAAGACTGACCATCACGAAGACGAGGACGCTACCTCCTCATGTGTCCAAACACTCAACACTCATAAAAACTCTCCGGTGCTGGAGATGGGGACTGAAAGGAACCCCTGGCACCGAAGTGACCAGTAGAAGGACCTGGCATGGAAGAACCATGCACTGATGGAGCACGGGACGAACTCTAGGCTAGGAGGGCATTGAGTGATGAGTGGACCTGATGAGAATTGTGAGAACCATGACCCGATGATGCCCCACGATACCCTAGGCGAGCTGAATGAGCCTGTCTGAAGGGACGGCCTCTGCCCTGCTAGAACTGACCCCTCAAAGGAGCACCACTAAAGCTACCAGCTCCGTGAGGCCTCTTGGCCTCCCTCTCCTCTCGCTCCTAGTGGTGAACCGACTCAATCTCACGGGCGATGTCAACAACCTCCTCGAAAGTAGCACATGTCACCCTCTCCCTAGTCATAAGAATCTGAAGCTCATACTATGTCACAGTCACCTTTCCCTGACGCAACTGCTCGAACTGCCTGCACAGCTCCTCTCAGCGAGACTATGGCACATACTTCTCCAGAAAGAGAACAGAGAACTGCTGCCAAGTAAAGGGCGCTGCACCCACAGGCCTACGCCTCTCATAGGCCTCCCACCAAGTGAAGGCAACCCCAGAAAACTGAAAGGTAGTAAATGTCACACCACTAGTCTCAAGAATCCCTGTTGTATGAAGCATCCTCTAGCACTTATCAAAGAAACCCTGGGCATCCTCGCCCTCTGCACCACTGAATGTTGGAAGCTACTGGTGCAACCAGCTGAGCTGGAGGTGCCCTCGGTGTCTAGAGTCCCTGTACAACCTGCTCAGGGGTGCAAGCAATGGGAGTCTGGGTGCCTCCCCTGGGTTGAGAAGTAGCTACGGTCGTAGTAACTGAAACCACCTGAGCCAAACCGGTACACACTAATAAGATCTAAGCTAAAGCCTCTTGAAGGCCTGGAATCACAATGGACACAACTGGTGCATGAGTTGGTGTTGTTGTAGCATCCACAACTGGGATGTAATCCTGAACTGGGGCAGTTGGTGGGTCTGCAGGTGCTGCCCTAGCTGCTCTGCCCCTACCACGGCCTCAACCGCTTCCTCGGCCTCTAGTGGCCCCAAATTGTGGAACTAGTGGTCGTCCATCCCTCCTGGTGGCTCGTGTACTCACCATCTGTGAGAGAATGGAATAATAGAAGTTTAGTATTCGTATCAACAAGTTCGCATGACAAAAATTTCAAGAATATGAAGTATTTTCCTAAAGGTTCTACAGCCTCTCGAGGATAAATACAGACGTCTCCGTACCGATCCACGAAACTCTACTAAACCGGCTTATGACTCGCGAGACCTATGTAACTTAGGCTCTGATACCAACTTGTCACGACCCCAAATACCAGTCGTGATGGCGCCTATCTCGTTACTAGGCAAGCCAACTAATCAATTAACCACAACCCTTTTTCCTTCAACATTAAGCCATTTTCTAACACAAGTTTTAAATACAAAATTCAATATAAGCGTTTAAGCAACAGAAATATGCGGAAGTCAAAATAATAGGGAAACTACACAGCACCAACAATCTGGTGTCACGAGTCTAGAGCCTCTAATACAAGTCTGAATACCTACTACATCAATAGTCTAGAAAATGCAGAAAGATAACAAGATAGGAGGGGTAAAACAGGGGTACGGACACCATGCAACTACCTCAAAATCTCCGGCAAACGCTGAAACAACTGAAGACCCTTACTCGGCCGCTCAAGCACCTGGATCTGCACACAAGGTGCAGGGAGTAACATGAGTACATAAACTCAGTAAGTAACTAAAGTAAATAAGGGCTGAAAGTAGCGACGAGTAGTTCAAAACATGTAACTGAATAATCAACAGAATAACAAAACAACTTTATCGTTAAAAATTAGTTTCGTCATAAAATCAACATTTCCAGTTTAAAAACCTTTGAAATTTGATATTTAGCAATATATCCAACAGAGGCTTATTCAATGAGGCTTATTAGAAAGGAGAGTAAAATCAGTGAAAACATCACAGCAGGGCCCCTCGGGCAAGGAATCACTCAAAATATGGCCCCTCGGGCAGCCTCTCAGTTACTCGTGACTCAACTCTCGTCACTCAGTACTCACTCTCAGCACTCAGCTCGTTAATGTCTCATAATAACATAAATCATAGTAACCGTTGCGGCATGCAACCTGATCCATAATTTTATAGTCGACTACGCTCACTGGGGGTGTGCAGACTCCATAGGGGCTCCTATAGCCGAAGCATCATATCGCTGCAGCGCACAGCATGATCCGATATATATATCGCTACAGCATGTAGCCCGATCCATATGAGTATCGTTGTGGTGTGAAACCCGATCCATAACTCACATATATAAAAATATCCTCACAATTAGATTCTCAACCTCTCTTAGTCATTAACCTTACAGCCTCTCGGGCATAACAATAGAAATTAGGGAACTCAGCTCAACAGTCCTCACAATTAGAAGTGGAGTGATAAAACTAGTTTTAAACATTTAAATAGGTAAAACATGACTGAGGATATACTTCTAGCAAGTAAAGTGAGGAAAAGCAGACAAAATTCCCCTAAGAGTTTCTACAGGTCGGCACAAGGCCCCAACTATAGCATACAACCCATAATACAGCATAAATGACTGAAATACAGAATAATATAAGATTTCCAGATCAATTACGCGACTTAATAGTCGCTACGGGGTAAACCTATTAACAATCCCTACCGGTGCACGCCCACACGTCCGTCACCTAGCATGTGTCTCACCGCATTTATCAAAACAAGTCAATTACCGGGGTTTTGTAACCTCAATTCCAGATTTACAATGGTCACTTACCTCAAACCAGTGAAAATACTACTCCGCGATGCCTTTGACCCCTCAAATCGGTCTCCACTCGCATCGAATCTATCCAAAATCAGAATGAGGACGTCAAAATATGCTAAAGGAACGAAGCCCAAGCGAAAACAATCTATAAAGGGCACAAATCCCGAAATTACCAAAAACCTTACCCCGGGCCCACGTCTCAAAATTCAAAAAATTTCACATCAACGGATTCCTTATCTCCCCACGAGTTCATACATACCAAGAATATCAAAATCCATCCACAAATGACCCTTCAAATCCCAATTGTTTGGTTTCTAATTTCAAGCCCTAGTTCTTTAATTTTAGGCTTAAATTCCATGATCTTCTAAGTGAAATTCACATAATAATAGAGTTTTTAGTCCAGAATTCTTACCTCCAAACGTTTCCCCTTGAATCCGTCTTCAATCTCCTTTAAAAATCTCCAAAAACGATCAACTATGGAGGATATAAACCCAATCCTCGCGGACAAGACGAGTTTAAAAACGTTCTGCCCATGCACAAATTCCTTCTTCGCGAACGCGGTCAAAGCCTCGCGTTCACGAAGCACAAAAATAAATTTGACCAAATCCTCTTTCGCGAACGTGACACGACCATCACGAATGCGATGTTGTACCTAGGAAAACCTCCATGAACACGTTCAGCCCATCGCGAACGCGATGAGTTAAATCCACTGAAGCTCAGCCTCACCATTCATTCTATGCGAACGCAACACCTATCCTTTGAACGCGATGCACCAGTACTGAGCCCTTAGCGAACGGAGAGCTCCCATCGCGAATGCGAAGGCTTAATTTTTGCCTTCCCCAATGGACACTTCGCGAACGCGAGGGTCCACTCGCGATGCAAAGGGTAAAATCCCTGCAACAGCTGAACAAATTTTCTACAATTTTCTTAACTCCAAAATAATCCGTTCAACCCCTAAAAACTCACCCGCGGCCCCCCAGACCTTAACCAAAGGCACCAACATATCCTAAAACCTCATTCAAACTTGTCTGAATCATCCAAACACCTCAAACAACATCAAATCAACCAAACCACATCGGATTCAAGCCAAACTTTCTATACTCTTCCGAATTCCACTTTCGATCAAAAACTCAACCAAATCACGTCAGAATGACCTAAATTTTGCACACACATCGCAAATGATACAACAGAACTACTGCAACTCTTGTAATTCCATTCCGACTCCTATATCAAAATCTCGCCTACCAACCGAAATTCGCCAAAATATCAACTTCACCAATTCAAGCTTAAACCCACTACAAACCTTCAAAATTCATTCCGATCACGCTCCTAAGTCACAAATCACCTCCCGAAGCTAACCGAACCATCGGAACTCACATTCGAGCCCTCTAACACATAAGTCAACATCCGGTTGACTTTTCCAACTTAAATTCACCCTAAAGAGACTAAATGTCTCAAACCTTACCAAATCTTTTCCCAACTCGATCTGACCAACCCGATGCCACATAACACGATAAACAAAGTATAATGAAGGAGAAATAGAGAAAATGGAGCGGTAACTGATGAGACGACTGGCCGGGTCATCATATATAAGCATGCACAAGATCTTTATAATTTTTCTATAATTTTAAAAGGTTTTAAATTTATTTATTTCTTCCCTTTTCACTTATAAAATTCCAATAATTATCCTTCAAATTGTTGTTGTTATAAATCTAAATCCTATAATTATGCCAAAATATTGCTTAAATATGTTTTGTGAATTTTTTATAATTGCATTTATATTTTTAAGCAAATTTGCATATAATTGCAATATTAGCATTATTAATGTTCAATTATGTTTTTAAAATGTTAAATACCTATTTTAAATTAATTTTGTACATGAAATATTTTTTATAAATCATCTATTATTTATTATAAATTATAAAGGGTTAAATTGGCTATTTAAAACTTAGCCAAATTATATTTCAATTTTAGCCTCAATTAAACCCAATACGCCAGCCCAATTTCAGATTAAAATACTCGATCTAGTCAATAATTACACCTACCCGACCCAAAACCCATCATATCCTGGCCGTTGATCTAAAAGACCAACGACCCTCATTCATTCTTTCCTTTTTTAATTCTAAACGACCCCTAATCCTAACCATTTCTCTACACACCTCTGCCCTAAGATCCTCTCTGCTCTCAAAACACTCTCAACCTAACCCTAATCTTCAACTGCCGACCTCCCATCTCCGGCCATCTCCGGTGACCTCTCATCGTCTCTTAAGCCTCCAATGGCTCCTCTCATGCATTGCTTGCCTTCTCTAGGGTCTTCAAGGGCCTAGGGCCATGCCGACTTACATCTAGGGTTCGTCACCCACCTGTCCTTGGCTTCTCTAGTGTGATTTCAAGGAAGATCATATTGTATTTGCTACGATCCTTGGGTTTCTATACAGGTTTCTTCATCTCTATACGGGTTTCTTTCGAAACCCTAATTTCTTTTCTAAACCTCCTAGATCTGTACAAATCTAGGACGATTTGGTTTTGTTACATTGTCCTTAAGATCTTTACAAGAATCGTTGATTTCAAGTGTTTTTCACATTCTTCTAAAAACTAGGGTTTCATAACTTCTTTTAAAACATTTTTTAACTGATTCTTTGTGTTTAAACTTCTATTTCTTGCACATTTTGACCGATTCTATGATTTTACTACATCTTTAAATCATCCATGTTTAAAGCCCTAATTTTCTAGGTTTCTTCATTTGGTTCTATGTATCAGCATGACTAACTGGTTCTCTTTTTTGAGTTTCTGTGACCATCTTGTCTTGAATATGTTTCTACTGAGTTTCTTGGCCTAACTTACATCAATTCTACATGCTTGTGTTCTTCTTGACTATTCAAGACTTGCCTCCCTCTCATCGAATAAGTATTGTTTAACTTTTGTGCTTGCTAGAGTTATGTGTCGACCTCTAGCTATCCTTGTCTCACTTTATTATGATGCTAAACATTGACTCATGACTCTCTCTTCGATTGATTCTGAGTTCCCTGTTTCTTGGCTTGATTTGAAAACATTCCTTTAGACCTTCGATTCTTCCTGTTTAAGCTTGGCTTATTTGCTTATTCGTAGGAACCTATGTTATTCTCCTCAAATTAGTATTATTTTGAGTCCTTGATTCACTGATTTCCTATATGCTAATTCTCGATTATTTCCATATTCTGCAACCTTATTTAGTTTTCTTACCTTATTTGGTTAACCGTGTTATTTGCTGATTCTTCACTAACTGTTTTCTTAATTGAACCCTTGTGTATTTACCCCTAATTATCTATTTTGTACCTAATTCCTTACTTGATTTTCTTTCCTTAAGCATGTCCTGATCTTTACCGTTGGTTATTACCCCTTAATTAAGGGAATACTTGTATTGATTTGATTCTAATTAGTACATGGTTCTATAATTATTGTTGAACTTTGATTCTTGCCTTATTTTCTACCTGTTTTCAAACTATAAGTACCCTGTTTTTAATTAACATAACACACAAACACATTGGTTCAAAAACTCTCTCTCTCTCTCTCACTCAAAGCTTTCTTCTCTCTTTTGTGTTACTTACTACTTTTCTAAGTTAGCCGACTGCAAGCCAATGCTAACTATTGGGTTCTCTTTCACTTTTTGTTTACTATCTATTAACTGGTATGTTCTAATTTCAATTCAAGTGCCAAAACAATATTCTTCTCCTACTACTTAAATTTGTCAAATTCTAATATGATTTTATCTATGGTTTTTTTGTTTAACCTGCAACTAGCAAGTTTATTTCACTGTCTTCTTTACTGCATGCTTCCGAATATATCCCCTTAGGATTAGCCTGCTCATGAATCCCTTTCTAGTATGCCCCAATGTGACTATGTTTCTCTGATTTCTGGCATGTACCTTCCCGTGTAAAATAGTTGGCTATCCTAAGTCTGTTTGATTCTGTATTAACTCTAAAGTTCATGTTATACCTTAATCCCTTGAACTCCCTTCAAGGTTTCTCTGATTATGTACACATGTGCATCTGTGCTTACTATGTGCTCTATACTTACCCCAAATCCCCCATTACCCCTGAGTGAATATGTGTACCTGTTTGATTCCATATATTGAAGTGCTGATGGACCTCTTTTGGTTCTGTATTTGGTTTGTTGATCACCTTACCCTTTTCAAAATTGTCTTATTTAATAACACCCTATGTTGTTTTTACAAAAATATTTCAAGCAAATCTCTTTTAACACTATTTTCCTACTGAATCTCTTTCAAACTATGTCAAGCACTCTCCCTTTACTCCTCAGTCCCTAGGTTCTTCCCCCTCTAGTGTGTGTACTACCTTGGGATACATTTGAGATCCCTCTAAACTCTGGCACACTAAGGCTGGCCCTTCCACACTTCACTTACTCAATTTAGTTACAAAGTCTAGGTGTGAACACTGCCCGGAATCCTTGAGATCCTTAGGGATCTCTGACGCACTTAGACAATGATATTGTCTATGAAATTGGCATTTGAGGCTATTGGAGGTTTGGAAAGCACCTGGGCCTGCTTCAGGCTCCCTATAGTGTAACTTCTTCTTTTTTTCTTTTATTTATTTATTTAATTTATTCATCTTGTTTGTAATAATTTGTAAACGAATATTGGGTGATTAGTGAAAATGGGTAGTGTGTACGATGAAATCTGGGGGACCGATTTCCCCTTGACATAATTCTTTGAAGAGTGACCCCGGAAGAACGGGATCTTGGGTCAGTCGCTTCCCTTAAAACCTGTTGATGCCCTGCCAAGAATAACTCCAGTTGAAGCTCCAACAAACACAAGAATCCCCCCGAGGAATGCACTCGGGGTCGATCAAATCTACTCGAGCGGCTCGACACCAGCCCACATACGACGTAAAGCTAATAGGCTATCACATCTCATTCTCTTTTGTCATACTGCGCATGTAGTACTAAGTTTGGGCATCCCCTTTCTATAAAAGAGGGGTCACCAAAACCTTGTGAGAAGTCTCCAATTATCCTACTCAAGTGCAATAATATCTTTTCCCTCTTTTTATTCTCTAATTTGCTTATTCCCCTTGGCTCAAAGCCATCTATCTTCGGTCATTCTTCTTGTTTATCACTTGGTACCGAACCAAGGTCGTCTCCGTATTCATTGCCTCTTAACTTGTTCTTCATTCTATAGCTTAATATTGGCTGAAAAAGCCCTATCTAATTATATCTTTAACTATTATCCCATCCCTGGTTGTCCCCGATAGTTCGAGATCGATACTAACACCGACCCCGAGGTCCCATCGACCATCTCTGCGCCCGGGCAACCACCCCTCTTCGATTTGGTTATTGCCTCCATTTAACTCGAATTTCATCGTTAAACTTAACATTCTTAGCATTAACTGCTTTAACAACTAGCTCGAGAATATATCACGTATTTTTAAAATAACATAAATAAATTTAATTATTGTTACCATTTTCACGATAAACAGTTTGGTGCCCACCGTGGGGCTAAAAATAATACTCATTATTTTTTGTTGGTTTTCATTACACAAATACACATTAGCTATCACATTTTTTCTTGTCCAAGATCCTTTTATTTCAGGCCAAAATTTTAGGCTCGGTAAACGGAGTTGAGAATGACAACCTCGAAAATCACGGGGAAAATGGCGTGGCTATCCCGGCCGCTGGAGCACCTCTGCAGAATCCTGATATCGCTCCTAGACTAATCCTAGCGGACGCAGATTTACAGGACGCACGACAAGTCGACGAAACTTCTCGCACCACCGGGAGCATATGGCACAACGACCAATAGGAAGCTCAAAAATCCTGGCCCGGGAAGACCATGAAGTTAGTCTTCATGTAATCTTTGAAATGTTGCAAGCACGACAACTTTCCATTGCTCAACTGCAAAGACATCCGAGAACCCCCATCAAAGCAGCATCAGAGACGGCTCCCCCCACCGAGTGTGTACCTGAAAGGTCAAGCAACAACAGGTCCATGGCTAACCCTACCATCGTAAAAATGCTTGAGGACCTCACCAAAAGGATCGAATCAAGTGAGAGAATGATTGCAGCCAATGATAAAAATGTCAAGACCTACAACTCCAAGGACGATCAGATCCCAGGTGCGCCCCTAGTCCTCAAAGGTTTGGATTCAATGAAGTTCATTCAGAGGCCGTTCCCCGAGGAAGCGGCCCCGAAGCTTATCCCAAAAAAGTTCAAAATGCCGAAACTCCCCAAGTACAACGGTACCTCCGACCCTAACGAACACATCAGTGCTTACACCTGCGCAGTAAAAGGCAATGACATAAAAAATGAAGAGATCGAGTCTGTGTTGCTGAAACAATTCAGAGAAACTCTTTCAAAGGGGGCCACGATGTGGTACCACAACTTGGCTCCCACATCCATAGATTTGTTCGCCATGCTAGCCGATTCCTTCGTAAAAGCACATGACGGAGCCATGAAGGTAGCAACGAGGAAATTTGACGTTTTCAAAATCAAGCAAAGAGAGAACGAGATGTTGTGGGGTTCATATCCCGCTTCCAGATGGAACGGATAGAGCTACCACCAGTCTCCAATGACTATTCGGTGCAGGCCTTCACCCAAGGCCTGAATGAATGGAGCTCGATGGCTTCAAAACAGTTGAGCAAAATCAAATCAAATACCAAGTTGTGACCTGGTCGGACGTTCATAACTAAAACCAGTCAAAGATTAGGGCGGAGGATGACTAGTTGGGAGCCCCTTCGGGCTCAGTATACCCAAATAGACTCCTTGCAAAAGAGTCGAAACCAAGCAAAGAAAGGTACCAACTGTACCTTGAAGACAGAAGGAACGCCCCGAGGCGCAACCTACCCCACAACAATCGGAGGATAGATCTAGGACAGGATCCTCGGGGGCTCATCAACAGAACTAGGTTCGATCAAAACATGGTGCCGACGAACGTGCCCTACTTATCGGAATAGAACTTCAGCGTCGACATATCAGACATCGTGTTTGCTATCGGCAAAATCAGGGACGCCAAGTGGGCCAAACCAATATAGTTGGACCCTTCGCAAGAAATTACAACTTAGTGTGTGAGTTCAACAACACACATAGTCACAGGACCGAGGATTGCCATCAACTACGAGAAGAAGTGGCCCAGTTGCTCAACAAAGGGCACCTTAGGGAATTCCTTAGCGATCGGGCCAAAAATTAGTTTTGATACAGGGAGGCAACCAAGAAGAACGAGGAAAAAAACCGCAAAATGTCATCCATATGATCATGGGGGGCGCCGATGCCCCGCATGAACTCGTAATGAGGAGAACAAAAATATCCATCACCAAGGAAAAACGGACTCGGGGATATATCCCCGAAGACGCCCTCACGTTCAGCGAAGAAGATACCGAGGCCCTGTCTCAACCCCACAATGATGCCCTGGTAATCTCCTTTCTTGTAAATTATTTTCAGATAAAACGTGTTCTCGTGAATCCAGGTAGCTCGGCTAATATTATCAGGTCGAGGGTGGTAGAACATCTTGGACTACTTGAATGGATCGTGCCCGCCACTCGAGTACTCAATGGGTTCAACATGGCGAGCGAAACAACAAAAAGAGAAATCGTCCTTCCGATTACCGTAGCCGGCACAACCTAAGACACCAAATTCCATGTCATCGAGGGAGATATGAGATATAACACCTTGTTTGGTCAATCGTGCATATAGTACATGAGAGCAGTACCATCCACCCACCACCAGATGATAAAATTCCCTACAAAGGATGGGATCAAAACCGTCTATGGGGAACAACACGTGACAAGGGAAATATTTGCAATACACGACGTGCTACCGGCGCTCGTACCCCTGCTCCCGAATAAGCCAACGAGCGAATCAGGTCTCAATCCCGGTTGGGTTTGACAACATAAAAGAAATCCGCATCGCGTTTACGCCCTCGGGCAATCGTAATAATCTAACCCCAAGGCGCCACCGGCCTATCTCGTTTCAAGGTACATCCATTCCTTTTGTTTCATTTCAGATTAGGAACTAACCCCCATACAGGCACTCGATCGGAGATACCAGAACGCCAAACACTATCAGGAGACCTCGAGACCCCCAAAAGAGCGCACATTGCACTTCGACCGAGATTTTATCCTAAGAAAAGAAAGGTTTATACCAGCAAAGTTTTTAATGAGGCAACGTCTGCAAAGCTACCTAAAAGGGAAAGTCCACAAATTGCTCAAATCCACCCTTACATCCAACTTTCAAACAACGAGGGGCAACCTCCCTGGAAGCCACCTGATTCGAATGACATGGGAAAACACCAAACAAGGGTTCCAGAGGGAAACGATGTATCGGGCCAAACGGTCGATGTAATCAGACCCTGCCGAAGAGGAAGCATGTACTATTATATCGGGCAATCAAAAAATACCATTTTTCCATGAAAAAAGGCTCCTTCGCAGAGTAAGGCAACATGAAAATCATCGGAGCAACCAAAATTGACCTAAACTAGATTGACTCAACACAAAAACATGTGTATTGTGCAAATGGATCAGAGAATATCTTCCAACATCTCATTCTCCAAAGGGGAAAGTCACAGTATACTCTCGACAAAAGCTCTCCGCCTAATACGTCCCGAGATACTTAGAGACTTAAACGATTCAGCGCCCACACGGCCACAGGGTCGGAACCCCTGACTCTCAAAGCCCTCACAATGAAACTTCGAGTTCACAAGAAGCGGTCTTCAAGCTTAAACAAACTCGATGACTCGGAAACTGTCGCCAATCGCCATGCACTGGAAAATCCAAAACTGTAAGACCCTAGCGGCAGACTCGGCATAACCAGATATACTCTACATCATACAAACTGTAATACCTCAATATGCATGACAATCTATAAGACCTTAATATGCATGACAAACTGTAAGACCTCAATAGGCATGACAAAATGTAACACCTCAATAGGCAAGAAAATCTTGAAGTTTAAGCTATATGTCGCATTTGTAAGAATCCCAAAAGGGCATGCCCTCGATGTAGATGCCTAAACTATCACTTGGGATCAAAAAATGGCTACGGCAAATGAATATGACTATGGTCAAAATGGCTGATACAGCCAAAATAACCCGACTCGGGGACGCCCGACTATCGCTAAAAATCGCAAGCCACTACTCCGAATATACTTCGGAAAGAACCGGTTAAAATAGGCTTCCCTCAATAGGAAAAAATGAGCTCCTACCATGTCGGGTCCAAACCGCAAGAGCGTCGATCTACTCGACTTACGAGCTATGAACCTTACGTGGTGCTCGAAAAATCACCGACAACGACTTGTAATCAAGGTTCCTCTGGAACCGATGACGTGTTAGGCAAAAATACTCTGAAAGACCTTAATGAGCAGAAACAAAGCCTACAAAAAACTCCCACTGGCAAAAACATCGTAAGATCCATTGTCGCCAGCTAAGCAAGCCTATGGGACTCATATTGAAAGGTCTCTACGACCAAATAGCGTAAGAGCCATTGTCGCTAGTTAAATTTGTTTTTTGACAACTTGAGGATTAAAATGTGCTCGAATCGTAACCTGATTCAGATATCGGATCCAAAATAGTTAACTATGCAAGCCTCCAGGCCACATACTGAAAGGTCTTAATGACCAAGCGGCATAAGTGCCACCGTCGCCTGCAAGGAACTCAAGGAAATTTAAGGGTCGATTATAGCTCGAATCGTAATGCAACTCGGAGACTGGACCTGAAAACCATGACATAAGTGCCACCGTTGCCAGCCAGAAACTCTAAGAAATTTATGGATCGATTATAGCTCGAATTACAATGCGACTCGGAGAATGGACCCGAAAACTGTAATATTCCTAAGGGTAAGGCATAAGTACCATTGTCTCCGGCCGAGTAAACCTACCAGACACGCGCCTGTAAGGTCACTTCTACCCAAAACACAAAGGGCCATCGTCATCCGCCCATACATGCAGGAAAGAGATTGAGGGTCAATTGAAGGTCGAGTCACAATGCGACTCAGTGACTGGACCCAAAACATTTGGAACAAAAAATGTCCAAGGACAGGAGATAAAAATAAATACTACCTACCCGCACGAGCACAAAATATTCAAGGGTAAGAAGGCTCTAACCGAAGCCCGACTCGGAGAATAAGCCTAAACAGTCAGGCCAAGCACCGAGGCCCCGGTGCCTGCTCACGTCAAGGATCATGCTTAAGAGCCCCCAGACCTGTCCAATCAGTTCCGGACCTGCGAGGATCCCGTCGAACATCAAAACTAGACCGCCCGGTCAAAAGCAATAACAAAGAAAAAGGTACGAAAGATATAAAGCTTCAAATTCCTTCTTATATATTACATGTGCAAAAAAGGCGCATTTTCCAACTACAGACATATTCTGCATATATCAGAAACAAAGTGACAAAGCGACGAAATCCACACTCCACACTAAAAGGGCTACAGCTCGTCAAAGTTCGTCATCCGCAACTTCAGCAAGAAGTGACCAAGCGCTACGATTACTCCCCCTTACTCGAGCCAATTCCTCCTGGAAAATAGGAGCCTCTTGCACCAACCTCCTCGAGTACTTCTCTTCGGGATCTACAACGAACGTATTCCTTGATCCTCTTCTCTCGGTCAAGGGTTCACTTTAGCCCAACTCGGGCTTCAACAGCACCCTTCATATGAGTCGCCATCTCCCGATCAGCCTTGGTTCGGCTTAGTGCCACTACGGCCCAAGCATTAATTATCTCAGCTCTAAAACTTCAGAAGATCAGATTCCAAGTTTCCCAATCATACCAAGCGCTGCCACAAGTCAAAAGAAATTGGACCTTGAAGGCAGAGACCTTGGCCAAGGCATTCGTCACCTCCGAAGCTTGAGCCTATACTTCAGCCCTTAGCTCTCCATGAGCAACTCCGACGCGGTTGACGTCACCCTTGAGGTACTCCAAGACCTCAGTCTTTTTCTGCAACTGATATAACAAAAGGGGGGTAGCCTTAAAAGTAGAAAGGGGGAAACACGTACTACAAGAAGTCACATGCTCCATCAAATAGCTCTCATAGTTTGGACTCTGATAC
This sequence comes from Nicotiana tabacum, assembly GCF_000715075.1. Lineage (NCBI taxonomy): Eukaryota > Viridiplantae > Streptophyta > Magnoliopsida > Solanales > Solanaceae > Nicotiana > Nicotiana tabacum. Next base: position 18,869,834 of record NC_134082.1, read on the forward strand.
GCCTCATATCACCGATACTGCAGCTCATCCGTCTTTTCTTAGCTAAGGAGCCTAAGGGGCTCGCCCTCATCTAGAATCTTCTGAGGCTTGGCCCCTTGACAAAGCAGCTCGGACCTAAGCTAGTCACAGGCCCACACAAGAAAGATCTAGTTGAGGGTGAAGGACACAAGATACGTAGAAGAATCATGCAAAAACTCACCACGAAGTAAGACCGGCAAACCTATGCAGCGGCCAATCATGTTCCTATTGGTCCAATCCTATTGGGCCCGAGAGAACCGTCATCAGGAATCAAGGGCTCTGGAAGCACCCGGCTCGATATCGATACATTCTCCTCAGAAGCGTGAAATGGCCTCACCTTAATAAAAAAGCTTTGTTGCATCATGAAGCACATATCTCACTATCGTTGTTGCCCACCAGGAAATCTACAACTCCCCCGAGGAGGCGAAAGTAGCCTCACATTGCATATGGGAAAAACGACGACAATTCAAAAACAGCCAAGGGCACCAGCCATCAGCATCATATCCGGTGCCGGTATAATATCAAACCCCGGAGGACTCCATCGCAGTTAGACACATCCCTAGTAGGACAACAATGCCTTCGCCAACACAAGATCGGCACACGACCTCAAAGGCCTCCGCCAATGGAAGCCAGCTAGTAAATGTAATTGTTTTTTTACATATAATCATACGGAATAGGCCCTGGATGTTGATCTGGATGATTCAAAACCAGGCAGACCTCCACCCGGAGACCACATTCAATAAGCCATCGACGTCCCTAAAACCACCAGCCCTTGGGAAAGCCTCCTCTCAAAGGTCACTACGAAGTCCAAAGACACTACCCGCGCCTTCAAGGTAAGGATCCAGCGGCCCGAGGTTACTGGTCTTATTCAGGGTCAGAACACAAAGGACACTACATGAAGCCATTTTTACCAATCAAAGGCTCCAGGAAGGATTGAGGTAGCACCTGAGTATGTGCAACTCCTTAGCAGAAGTCAATCGCATTTGCTCTAAAGGGCTATCTACAAACAGTCCGGAAGGGATCCCCAAGTACCAAAAAATGACCTTCACTCGGGATACCATTCTCGAGACCCAGGACTCCACCAACTTTCTCCATACGATTTGGAGAACCCGATGGCCCGAGCCTATCAGATCAACTTAGGCTCGATCTGAATTAAAACAACAGGCTCGAAAAGAATCCATACCAATCAACAGAAGATCGGGAAAAATGCTCGTGTCCGAGCCAAGCATCGGCAGCTAACAACGGAGGAAGACGTTCAAGGAAGGGCATGATAACATATAAAAGCAAGGCAAGAATAAAAAGCAGGAGCCAAGAAAAAGAATATACATATTCATAGAAATCCATAAACAAACAGTTCTCAAGGGGTCCTTACACATGGTTATAAAAGCCCGCAAGGGGATTATTGTAAGCATGTGATTTTTTCCCTATATGAGAATTACTCCCAAAAAATTCAAAAAATAAAATAATTTTCCTTGGTGTGCAATTTTGTGATATTTTGAATAATTATTTGTATTGGTCTGTGCATGTTTATTTGCTAAATTAATAAAAAATACAAAAATATGTCGCATTTTGCATGTAGGATTTAATTCTACAATTTGTTAGTAATTAAGTTTGTTTACAAAAAATAAAAATTTACAAAAATAGGCATCGTTTGCATTTTTATCATTTAATGTCCAAATATACAATTTTATGCTTAATTATTACTTAATTATGCGTTAATTATTATTTGGAGTTAATTTGCCCTTTTATAACTTAATTTAGTTCGTAATAATAATTTAAGTATTTTTATAATTTAGTTTTAGAGAAATAAAAGAAGAAAAGAGAGCGAAAATATAAAGAAAGTCGGAATTGGGCCTTTTCTTCGATTTCAAGCCACAGGCCCAAAAAATGGCCCAATCTTCCCAAACGAACTTAATTAGGCCATCCGCCCCCCCCCCCACTTTGGTTTCTTCTTCTCCAAACCTTCCAAACCCCACCTCCCATGGCTACCCCTTGCAGCTTCTCCAAGCATCATCCATGGCCGCCCTGCCTATCCCCTCGACACATACACACGCACGTCACCCTCACGACCCCGGCTCGACTAAACGACCCCAGCCCTATTCGCCATTGATGAAGCTCGTCGAGCTCAAGCTTGAGCTCGACGTCCATGGTTGCCTTCAACCTCAAGTCCAAACGACCAGCTTCTACATCCATTCATCGACAACGAATGGTTCGTCGACCTCCAGCAGCCCCGCACGTTCACATAAGTTCATGACTGTTTCTGCTTCATCTTCCTCGTCATGTCGCATCGTTTTACTACTGCCGCGTCCTTTCCTCTTCGTCGCGCTGCTGCTGTTTGGAGTTGTCACTGTTGCTTCATCGCTGCTTCTGCTGCTTCGTCGTCTTTCTTCGGCACCAACAAAAACGTCAAGCTGCATCTGCTTTCATGGCTGCTGCCCGCGCCAGCTTCTTCACGTAACCAAACACGCCGCTTCTCCTTCACCTGCTGCTCGCGATCGCTGCTGCTGCCCGCCATGGACGTTGCTATTTGCTGCTTCGTCCAGCTTCTATTATCACCAAACAGACCCCGTTTATTCAAGCTTTGTTCGAGTTGTCCGTTTCCGTTCGAGTTCATCGTTTCTCATTTCCGGTTAGTTGTAAGTTTCGTTTCTGTCCGTTAATTTGTTTGATATTTTTCGGATTTGAAATCAAATATGTTTGATATTAATTTCATGTTCATCGTTTTATTTTTTTTATTTTTTTCAGTTTGTTTTGTTTCATTTTTCTTGTTTATTTCTAGATAAAAATTGATTAGTTTATTTATAATGTTGTTAAGATTTAAGTTGAGATTAAATTAAAAAATTTTCAGTTTGTTTTATTAATTTAAAACGGATTTAATGTTAATATAAAAGAATGGTAGTTTAAATCGCTTGAATCCGAAATTTGTATAGTTTGATTTCTTGTTTATCATTTATGATTATTTCTTGAATTTGTCTCATAATCTTATTTAAGTTTAATATAGGAATAGTTGGTTGTAATGTTGTTAGAGTTGATTTTAAGTTCAATATTATTGAATTTAGAAATCTAAATATACTTGTTTGTTGTTATTGTTGTTGAATCTGAAAATAGGTTTGTTTGTTGCTAAAAATATTGTTCAATCAAATTTTAGTTGTTCTATGTTGTTCAATTTGTGTTCATGTGATTTGTTGTTGAAATGTTGAAGAAATCATGTTCATGTGATTTGTTGTTTGAATTTGTGTAGAAATTGGTCTTATTGGCTATATTTTGGTTGAGTGTGATTAATTGCTTTGTTATAGCTGATGGGGTAGTTTGGTAATTTGCGGTACGTTCAGGGGTAGTTTGGTAATTTCAGTAAGGTCTGAGGGGTAGTTTAGGAATTGTACATTTTTGTAATTTTTTATGTGAAGCATGAGGGACAAAATGTAATGGGGTGGGTTGTGATATAGTTGTTTAATATAAAGGGGGGACAAGACAACATTTAGTGGGGAGGAATCTTGTATTTGTTTAGTGAAAGCATGGGGGACAAAATATAATGGGGTGGGGTTGATATATTTATTTAAGGTAATGGGGGTAAGTGAGAAGATAATGGGTTTGGTAGGAGAAAGTGATTGATTTTAATTGTGTTTGGGAATGTGTTATATATAGAGAGGTCTTGACACAAAAGAACAGACAGATAGAAGAGATTAGGAACGAGAGAGAAGAAAATTTGAAATAAGAGAATAAAAAGAGACAGAACAGAAAAAAAAATCTGAAACAGAGAGAAAAAAGAGCTGAATATTTAAGAGAGAGAAAAATTCCGAAAAATATTCAAACTTTCAAATAAAAAAAAAACTAAAAAATCTTCCGCTTTCTTTCATTGTTTGAAATCAGCATTAATTATTGTTGTTTCATAAAAGTTGGAAGCATTTGTTTTGGGATTACTACTCCACCGGTCTGTTACTGGGTTGTTACTGTTGCTGGGTTGTTGTTGCTGTGTTGTACTGTTATTACTGCTGCTGATTCTCATCTTCATTTTCTTTTGCTTCCAATATCAGGTACACATCTGACACGCTGGTTATTGTAATCCGAATATGAAGCATGAATACGAAAAATGAAGAGTTGAAATTGAATTAGCTTCAATTATATTCTGAATTTTATTTGTATGTATAATTTATTTAGTTTGCAAAAATCAGAATCGTGTAGCTATTTAATACATATAGTGGAATATCCGACGATAGCTTAACGATTGAACTATCTACATATTGCCAAAAAATAAATAAATGGTGTAGTAACTTCGTCAAGTAAAAATCAAACGAATAGGCCATCTAGTAGGAACTTGGTAGAAATATTGTTTAGTTAAATAATATTGGTTAATTTCAGCATGTAAATGGTCTAGGATTAAAATTAGATTGCTAAGTTTTCTTTTAATCTGACAAACTGAGAACATGCCTAGTATAATGTAACTAGGTAATAACATGTAAATAAATTAAGATATTTTCTCTTTTATTTTGTAGAGACAAATTTAATAGGAAAAAATGTAGGCACTTTAGGATTATCCTTTTAAAAATAAATGAGACGAGCCTTGCCAAATAAAACACACAAATTGCGGGGCCCTCGATAAAAATTTAATTGATTACTTAGACTTCGGGATGGACCGTTTAGCAAATTTCACGGCCTTCCCCAAATTAATAAAGCGCTAATCGCTTTAGGCGCGATATAATAATAATACATTCTTAAACACGGGTAAGCATTTATGCGACCCAAATCCAAATCCCAAAACATTGAATAAAAATATGTTCCGGATCGTGGATGCATTTTATGTGACGCAATCCAAAGACATGTTTTCAAACGATGTTCACATTCTTTAAAAATATAATAATAAAAGCGGTAAAAAGATAAAATTTGCACATGAGCTCATAATTGTATAAAAATCAGATATTTAAGCCAAATATGACAGTTGAGCGACCGTGCTAGAACCACGGAACTCGGGAAGGCCTAACACCTTCTCCTGGGTTAACAGAATTCCTTATCCGGATTTCTGGTGCGCAGACTGTAATACAGAGTCATTCTTTTCCTCGATTCGGGATTAAAATTGGTGACTTGGGACACCCTAAATCTCCCAAGTGGCGATTCTAAACAAATAAATCTCGTTTCGATTGTCCTTTAATTGGAAAAAACTCCCTACGCCCCCGCGGGGGCGGGAAAAAGGAGGTGTGACAGCTCTGACGACTCTGCTAGGGAATTTGGACCCAGAACCACTGGTTCAGGGTTTAACAATTCGAGCTTCAAATAATTGTTATAGTTGGCTTTATTTATTATCTGATTTTTACATGATATATGCCTAATGTGCTAAATGATGCTTTTACCGCTTTAATATTATCTGAATTGTGTATATACAACTGCTACGAAACCCTTCTTCTTTCTGAGTCTTCTGAATTTATGGTGTACACGTGCGCGTGGCCCACCTTTCTATTAGAAGTCATACCAAATAAGACGAAGTTGGGACAAGTAACTAGGCCGGGCAGACTTTCGTGCTCCCGGTACGTTGCCCCCACTTCGGCTCAAGCTGTCCACTTGGGTGAGCCAGGGCTAGAACAATATGCCTCAGGTTTTTTTTTCACTTAGAATAACTCAGCTTCATGCCGGATCCTTAGTAGGAGCGTTTGTTTGCATCACGTGCATTTGACTTTGGAGGCTCAACACAGGGGTTGGGTCTGTCTAGGACAGGTGTACCAAAAAATAAAAATGACCATCCTGATGCATCTTACCTGCTGCTACTTGCGCATTTATTTGATCCGGATTTGTGTGTTGACTGACTTTTGAGAAAAATGATACCAAAAAACAAAAGAAAGTCAGAAGAAAACAGAGGAATTGGGAACTACGTTTGACCTGATTCCTCAAAGAGGATACGTAGGTGCTTCACGGCTCGGTCATAGGGTGCATAATGGCTACAATGGTCACAGTGTGCATGGTGTAATAAAAAATTTTAAATTTTTTTTTTAAATAAATAATCCCCAAGGAAGAAACTGGGGCAAGGGTTGCGCTTGTGGTAAGCAAAATTGGTTCCGAAAGTTGTAATTTTAAACCCCAAATTTATTTTGTTTTTGAGCTTTTAATACCCTTTCTTTCTAGCCTGTCCAAAAACCCACATTACGGTCCAAAGAAAGACCATCTGATCAGTCTGCAAAAGATGCCAAGTCAGACAAATGAGAGTCTTACCGGCGAACATAACATTCTGTTCCACGGCAGAAAGGACTCTAGTCTCCAGCAGAAAGAGTCATACCGGCAAAACTCCAAATCCCCAGCTGGAAAGGGATATAAATGAGAGAATCTTATCGGTGAAAATCTTCACGGACACCATAAGGCGATGAAAGCTGAGAGAAAAACCAAAATGAGAGAAGCTTGATAGTGAAAACCCTTCGGGCACTACAAGTCGAATAAGATTGTGAATCAGATGGGGGATAGTCAAGGGAAGATCTTGAAAGACGATTGACGACGGAGGATAGGCCACATATGCATGTCATGACCATTAGAGTCGGTGTCTGCGTTTGATAGGTTTTTATTTATAGTTTCTTTTGTTAAAGAGTCATCTTTTTCCTTTGTCTTTTATTCTGTTCCTTTTTATCTTTCTCCTTTCATAGAAAATTCCCCAGTAGAGTCTGTTTGGTCAGAACCAGTGGGAAATGACTTCAAAATAGGCCATCAGCTTTCCAATTATGCAAGACGAGATCTGACTAGTACATCCAAGTGGTATAGTCAGCAAGGAACAAGCGCGAGGGCAGTGTCAAGAAAGATATCCCCAACAAAAGGATTGACGAGTGTCAAGAGGGATATCCTTGCCGAAATCAAAGGTTATAAACCTCAAGGCCAAGGCCTGTGGACAAATTAAGGAGAGCAATGGGCATGATTTGGGAAATTCATACGAGACTAAAAGGTCGGGAAAATGAGAGTTTCCGAACTATGCCACAAAAGAAGAGGTTTATCCCCAGCAGAAAGGGATTATCCCCAGCAAATAATATCATCCCCAACAAGTTGTGGAACACAGAGCAAGGAAGGAGAAAGGGAAAAGCCATCCCAGTAGGCATATCATAACCAACCACCGCATTTTAAGCTAACAAATTTTATTTGATTTGAAACAGGTAAAAGAAATGGCATTTATAACGGAAATGCATGCCACAAGAAAGATTGTCAAACTGGGACAGAAAATTTTCCTTTCAGTTAGAAAATTTCCTGGAAAATCAGGTACCCATTTGGGGAAGAATAAAGATAGCACCAAGGAAGTGATCTTTGAACCAGAGTTGCCCCCAACATAATAAGTTTCCAATGGAGGAAGTTGTTCCCCAGCAGACAGAACCAAAGAGATGAAACTGGTGTTTAGAAAAAGCAAAAGCCATTGTCATCCCCAGCAGCTTCCAGAAGAATGAAGCATCGATTTGAAGGGATAAAATTCCCAAAGCAGCGTTATCCTCAACAACGTTATCCCAAGAAGATAACACTTTTATCCCCAGCAGTGTTGAGAGAAAATAAATTCTTAAAAAAAAATTGAATTTGAAGGAGGGGAAGAAAGAAGACTACCGCAGTGGTATTATCCCCAGCAAGCAAGAACAAAGCAGCACGAAGGAAGGAGAAAAGAAAAGAAGAAATTACGAAGGTAAGTTTCTCAAATCATTGATCTTTACATTTTCCTCTTAGGATAAAAAGTCCTAATCTGATGAACTTCCCTCCCGATACAAAATCTTGGTCTGATGAAATTTTTCTCCCAAGATAAAATCTTAGATCTTAGTCCGATGAATCTTTCTCCTAAGATAGAAATCTTGGTCCGATGAAATTGTTTCTCCCAAGATAAGATATCAAATCTTAGTCCGAGGAATTTTTCTCCTAAGATATCAAATCTTAGTCCGATGAATCTTTCTCCTAAGATAGAAATCTTAGTCCGATGAAATTTTCTCCTAAGATATCAAATCTTAGTCCGATGAATCTTTCTCCTAAGATCACAACAAAATGGACCTAGTTTGACGATTTATCTCCTAGAGTCAAAATCTTGGTCCGATGGAATCTTTCTCCCAAGATAATATAATAAAATCTTAGTCGGATGAATCTTCTCCTAGGATCAAAATCTAGTCTGATGAATTTTCTCCTAGGATAATTTGAAAAAAAAAGAAAAAGTTTGAATTTGAAAAAAAAAAGTTGTTGAAATCTCGCCAACCTAAAGAAAGGAATGGCATTTTATTTTAAAGTTGAAGTCAGGAGCCCCCTGAAGAATAGAATGGCGATTTATTGGTTGAAGTCAGGGGCCCCCCTGAAGAATAGAATGGCGATTTATTGGTTGAAGTCAGGAGCCCCCCTGAAGAACAGAATGGCGATTTATTTTTGACATTATTGGTTGAAGTCAGGAGCCCCCCTTAAGAATAGAATAACGATTTATTGGTTGAAATCAGGAGCCCCCCCTGAAGAACAGAATGGCGATTTATTGTTTGAAGTCAGGAGCCCGCCTGAAGAAAGGAAAGGCGTTTTTAAAAAAAAGGGTTGTTAAAATCTCGCCATCCAAAGAAAGGAATGGCATTTTTTGAAAAGTTGTTGAAGTCAGGAGCCCCCCTGAAGAACAGAATGACGATTTATCGGTTGATGTCAGGAGCCCCCCCTGAAGAACAGAATGGCGATTTATTGCTTGAAATCAGGAGCCCGCCTGAAGAAAGGAAAGGCGTTTTTAAAAAAAAGGGGTTGTTGAAATCTCTCCATCCAAAGAAAGGAATGGCATTTTTTGAAAAGTTGTTGAAGTCAGGAGCCCCCCTGAAGAATAGAATGGCGATTTATTGGTTGAAGTCAGGAGCCCGCCTGAAGAGAGGAATGATGTTTATTATTAAAGTTGTTGTTGAAGTCAGGAGCCCCCCTGAAGAACAAAATGGCAAAGAAGTTGTTGAAGTCAGGAGCCCCCTGAAGAATAGAATGGCGATTTATTGGTTGAAGTCAGGAGCCCGCCTGAAGAGAGGAATGGCGTTTATTTTCAAAGATGTTGTTGAAGTCAGGAGCCCCCCTGAAGAACAGAATGGCGATTTATTGGTTGAAGTCAGGAGCCCCCCTGAAGAACAGAATGGCGATTTGTTGGTTGAAGTCAGGAGCCCCCATGAAGAATAGAATGGCGATTTATTGATTGAAGTTAGGAGCCCCCCTGAAGAACAGAATGGCGATTTGTTGGTTGAAGTCAGGAGCCCCCCTGAAGAACAGAATGGCAATTTATTGGTTGAAGTCAGGAGCTCGCCTGAAGAAAGTAAAGGCATTTTATTTTAGAAGTTGTTGTTGAAGTCAGGAGCCCTCCTGAAGAGAGGAATGACGTTTATTTTTAAAGTTGTTGAAGTTGGGAGCCCGCCCAGATAACAGAGGCATACATTTCAGTCTTTATATTTCAAGCGTTGAAGTTGGGAGCCCGCCCAGATAACAGAGGCATACATTTCAGTCTTTACATTTCAAGCATTGAAGTTGGGAGCCCGCCCAGATAACAGAGGCATACATTTCAGTCTTTACATTTCAAGCGTTGAAGTTGGGAGCCCGCCCAGATAACAGAGGCATACATTTCAGTCTTTACATTTCAAGCATTGAAGTTGGGAGCCCGCCCAGATAACAGAGGCATACATTTCAGTCTTTATATTTCGAGCATTGAAGTTGGGAGCCCGCCCAGATAACAGAGGCATACATTTCAGTCTTTACATTTCAAGCGTTGAAGTTGGGAGCCCGCCCAGATAACAGAGGCATACATTTCAGTCTTTAATTTTCAAGTATTGAAGTTGGGAGCCCGCCCATACAACAGAGGCATACATTTCAAGATCAAGTCAGAGGACAATAAAACAGAGGGTTACAACAGGAATCCCCAGCAGGAATTAATAAAAATCCCCAACACTGGGAAGCAGAAGGTTGCAATAAGAGGTCCCAGCACAAACTCAAGTGCATGTGTCAAAAAGAAGAAAAGCACCGGAAAAAATGCAAGCAAACAAGAAAGCAAGGCAACAAGAACAAATTGCAGTCTAGCCTAGCTTCTAGTTTTCTTTTAAGCACGGTGTAACAAGGAGATCGGTAAGCAGTAGTAATAGCATGCAACAACAGTAACATTGCCGTCCCACGGTAGTCCCAGCTACCAAAACTTTCCGAACTACATTGACCTGATTCCTGTTTAGCCCAGTATATGTAGGAAACCTTTGAAGCAAAGGTTCGGTCAAATCTTTTTCAAAAAAATGCTTCACACGGAGTACTTAGATGGGCAAAAATCGCTCGCTTTATCTTTGCACGAAAACCCTTCGTGTCTTCGGGAAAAGAGGGGCAGCTGTAAGCACGTGATTTTTGCCCTATATGAGAATTACTCCCAAAAAATTCAAAAAATAAAATAATTTTCCTTGGTGTGCAATTTTGTGATATTTTGAATAATTATTTGTATTTGTCTGTGCATGTTTATTTGCTAAATTAATAAAAAATACAAAAATATGTCGCATTTTGCATGTAGGATTTAATTCTACAATTTGTTAGTAATTAAGTTTGTTTACAAAAAATAAAAATTTACAAAAATAGGCATCGTTTGCATTTTTAGCATTTAATGTCCAAATATACAATTTTATGCTTAATTATTACTTAATTGTGCGTTAATTGTTATTTGGAGTTAATTTGCGCTTTTATAACTTAATTTAGTTCTTAATAATAATTTAAGTATTTTTATAATTTAGTTTTAGAGAAATAAAAGAAGAAAAGAGAGCGAAAATATAAAGAAAGTCGGAATTGGGCCTTTTGTTCTATTTCAAGCCACAGGCCCAAAAAATGGCCCAATCTTCCCAAGCGACCCAGTCCATTTCGAACTGGGTCGACCCAGTCAATAACCCAACATCCTATTATCTTACATTTTACAAAAAAAAAACAAAACAAAAAAAAAAGAAGAAGAAAACCCTAAGAGCTAAAAAATCAAAAAACCCTAACCTAAACACTAAACTACCCGCCCCCTCTCACTTTGCTTCATCTTCTCCAACCTCCAAACCCCACCTCCCATGGCTTCCCTTTGCCTTCAACCTCAAGCAGCCATGCACGTCACCCTCACGACCCCGGCTCGACTAAACGACCCCAGCCCTATCCGCCATTGATGAAGCTCGTCGAGCTCAAGCTTGAGCTCGACGTCCATGGTTGCCTTCAACCTCAAGTCCAAACGACCAGCTGCTACATCCATTCATCGACAACGAATGGTTCGTCGACCTCCAGCAGCCCCGCACGTTCAAATAAGTTCATGACTGTTTCTGCTTCATCTTCCTCGTCATGTCGTATCGTTTTACTGATGCTGCGTCCTTTCCTCTTCGTCGCGCTGCTGCTATTTGGAGTCGTCACTGTTGCTTCATCGCTGCTTCTGCTACTTCGTCGTCTTTCTTCGGCACCAACGAAAATGTCAAGCTACGTCTGCTTTCATGGTTGCTGCCCGCGCCAGCTTCTTCACGTAACCAAACACGCCGCTTCTCCTTCACCTGCTGCTCGCGATCGCTGCTGCTGCCCGCCATGAACATTGCTATTTGCTGCTTCGTCCAGCTTCTATTATCACCAAACAGACCCTGTTTATTCAAGCTTTGTTCGAGTTGTCCGTGTCCGTTCGAGTTCATCGTTGCTCATTTCCGGTTAGTTGTAAGGTTCGTTTCTATCCGTTAATTTGTTTGATATTTTTCGGATTTGAAATCAAATATGTTTGATATTAATTTCATGTTCATCGTTTTATTTTTTTATTTTTTTCAGTTTGTTTTGTTTCATTTTTCTTGTTTATTTCTAGATAAAAATTGATTAGTTTATTTATAATGTTGTTAAGATTTAAGTTGAGATTCAATTAAATATTTTTCAGTTTGTTTTATTAATTTAAAAAGGATTTAATGTTAATATAAAAGAATGGTAGTTTAAATCGCTTGAATCCGAAATTTGTATAGTTTGATTTCTTGTTTATCATTTATGATTATTTCTTGAATTTGTCTCATAATCTTTTTTAAGTTTAATATAGGAATTGTTGGTTGTAATGTTGTTAGAGTTGATTTTAAGCTCAATATTATTGAATTTAGAAATCTAAATATACTTGTTTGTTGTTATTGTTGTTGAATCTGAAAATAGGTTTGTTTGTTGCTAAAAATATTGTTCAATCAAATTTTAGTTGTTCTTTGTTGTTCAATTTGTGTTCATGTGATTTGTTGTTGAAATGTTGAAGAAATCATGTTCATGTGATTTGTTGTTTGAATTTGTGTAGAAATTGTTCATATTGGCTATATTTTGGTTGAGTGTGATTAATTGATTTGTTATAGCTGATGGGGGTAGTTTGGTAATTTGCGGTACGTTCAGGGGTAGTTTGGTAATTTCAGTAAGGTCGGAGGGGTAGTTTAGGAATTGTAAATTTTTGAAATTTTTTATGTGAAGCATGGGGGACAAAATGTAATGGGATGGGTTGTGATATAGTTGTTTAATATAAAGGGGGGACAAGACAAAATTTAGTGGGGAGGAATCTTGTATTTGTTTAGTGAAAGCATGGGGGACAAAATATAATGGGGTGGGGTTGATATATTTATTTAAGGTAATGGGGGTGAGTGGGAAGATAATGGGTTTGGTAGGAGAAAGTGATTGATTTTAATTGAGTTTGGGAATGTGTTATATATAGAGAGGTCTTGACACAAAAGAACAGACAGATAGAAGAGATTAGGAGCGAGAGAGAAGAAAATCTGAAATAAGAGAATAAAAAGAGACAGAACAGAAAAACAAATCTGAAACATAGAGAAAAAAGAGCTGAATATTTAAGAGAGAGAAAAATTACGAAAAATATTCAAACTTAATTGTTGTTGTTTCATAAAAGTTGGAAGCATTTGTTTTGGGATTACTACTCCACCGGTCTGTTACTGGGTTGTTACTGTTGCTGGGTTGTTGTTGCTGTGTTGTACTATTATTACTGCTGCTGATTCTCATCTTCATTTTCTTTTGCTTCCAATATCAGGTACACATCTGACACGCTGGTTATTGTAATCCGAATATGAAGCATGAATACGAAAAATGAAGAGTTGAAATTCTGAATTAGCTTCAATTATATTCTGAATTTTATTTGTATGTATAATTTATTTAGTTTGCAAAAAATCAGAATAGTGTAGCTATTTAATACATATAGTGGAATATCCGACGATAGCTTAACGATTTAACTATCTACATATTGCCAAAAAATAAATAAATGATGTAGTAACTCCGTCAAGTAAAAATCAAACGAATAGGCCATCTAGTAGGAACTTGGTAGAAATATTGTTTAGTTAAATAATATTGGTTAATTTCAGCATGTAAATGGTCTAGGATTAAAATTAGATTGCAAAGTTTTCTTTTAATTTGACAAAATGAGAACATGCCTAGTATAATGTAACTAGGTAATAACATGTAAATAAATTAAGATATTTTCTCTTTTATTTTGTAGAGACAAATTTAATAGGAAAAAATGTAGGCACATTAGGATTATCCTTTTAAAAAATAAATGAGACGAGCCTTGCCAAATAAAACACACAAATTGCGGGGCCCTCGATAAAAATTTAATTGATTACTTAGACTTCGGGATGGGCCGTTTAGCAAATTTCACGGCCTTCCCCAAATTAATAAAGCGCTAATCGCTTTAGGCGCGATATAATAATAATACATTCTTAAACACGGGTACGCATTTATGCGACCCAAATCCAAATCCCAAAACATTGAATAAAAGTACGTTCCGGATCGTGGATGCATTTTATATGACGCAATCCAAAGACATGTTTTTAAACGATGTTCACATTCTTTAAAAATATAATAATAAAAGCGGTAAAAAGATAAAATTTGCACATGAGCTCATAATTGTATAAAAATCAGATATTTAAGGCAAATATGACAGTCGAGCGACCGTGCTAGAACCACGGAACTCGGGAATGCCTAACACCTTCTCCCGGGTTAACAGAATTCCTTATCCGGATTTCTGGTGCGCAGACTGTAATACAGAGTCATTCTTTTCCTCGATTCGGGATTAAAATTGGTGACTTGGGACACCTTAAATCTTCCAAGTGGCGACACTGAAATAAACAAATAAATCCCGTTTCGATTGTCCTTTAATTGAAAAAAAACTCCCTACGCCCCCCGCGGGGGCGGGAAAAAGGAGGTGTGACAATTATCACACGAAAAATAAATCCAAAGATATGCATACAGCAAAAGCCTAAGGGTCTAGCCTACTTTTTATGTGGCATCTTTGTCGTTATCCCCTCAGGCATATGACCTCAAAGGCAATATCTTCCAAGTCCAAGACCCTCGGGGACCTCATCTTAATTCCTTAGAACGGAATCTTCAAAAGGAAGAGAGGTGAGGGAAGGAAACAAGAAGTGGCTGGGTGAAAATTCTGGCTGTCATGAACCCCGCCAGTATCAATCCCACCAAGCTACTTCTTCAGACGTTGCCTCGTCCTGGGAGACAACGGCCAGCGGGAATCGCTGCCACACCCCCCAAGAATCTAAAAGGGATACAACGTGCCAAGCCAAGGGAGAAGGGTGAGCAGCGGTGTATAATCCGAGCCCTCTTTTGAGCAGCGGTGCATAATCCTAAAATACCCCCCAGGATCGGAAGGAATCGGTCCTCCACCTCATCACCTCGATCTGACAACAGCAACAACATCACGGTGGTGCAACACCATCCAACCAAAAAGAGACCAAAAAAGAAGTCAAAACACATATGGCGTAAAATCTCGAAGCCTCACGCCTCAAACCGGGCAAGATGGTAAGAGATTCAAGATAGTAGGAAAGGAAGAAGAAGATAGATATCGAAGGGAGTTTGAATAAAGAAGCCAGCCATTAGGAGCCCCATTTATAGGGAAGGCAAAGCAACCGGAAGCATCATTACCGCCCTCAAACAACATAACAGCAGGCGCAATCAATGCGTTCATAGAAGCTGAACCAATAGTAATGGTACGACTCCAAAGAGCAAAGGGTCGTAACATTTTGGGTGATCCTGAAGAAGCGAAAAGGTGAAGCACCTCGATACCTGTCAAAGGAGAGCAGCACCATTGGCACGACGCCACTACAAGATATCGGGAAATAATATGTCGATATTGTTTCTTATCACTATCTGTGTATGGTGAATTCTGGGGGACCGATTTCCCCTTGACATAATGCTTCGAAGAGTCATCCCAGAAACACGGGATCTTGGGTCAGTTGCTTCCCTCGAAACCTGTTGATGCCCTACCAAGAATAACATTGGCTGAAGCCCCGATGAATGTAGGAATCCCCCCACACAAGAATCCCCCCGAGGAATGCACTCGGGGTCGATCAAATCTACTCGAGCGGCTCGACACCAGCCCATATACGATGTAAAGCTAAAAGGCTATCACATCTTATTGTCTTTTGTCATACTGTGCATGTAGTACTAAGTTTGGGCATCCCCTTTCTATAAAAGAGGGGTCACCAACACTTTGTGAGAAGGCTCCAATTATCTTACTAAAGTGCAATAATATCTTTTATCTCTTTCTCTTCTCTAATTTTCTTATTCCCCTTGGATCAAAGCCATTTATCTTCGGTCATTCTTCTTGTTTATCACTTGGTACCGGCCCGAGGCCATCTCCGTATTCATCGCCTTTTAACTTGTTCTTCATTCTATAACTGGTACCGACCCCGAAGTCCCATCGACCATCTCAACGCCCGGGAAACAGCCCCTCTTTGGTTTGTTTACTGCCTCCTTTTAACTCGAATTTCATCGTTAAACTTAACATTCTTGGCATTAATAATTTAACAACTAGCTCGAGAATAGATCACATGTTTATAGAATCCTATCAAAAAATTTATATGCAGTCCTAAATTGTTCTTGCCTGTCGCCTAGAATTTTCTCCTTTTAATCACTTTAGGGGTTGTTTGCCCAGATTTAGAGGTCCTAAAATACCTCCAGGGCCTCAAAGAAGGGACGGGTAGTGCACACATAGGCATTGTCAAGGTTGTAGAATGCTTTAGGCTATGACTAAGGGGAGGAATTTAGGTAGAATGGGATATGATGACTACGCGCTAATGTCACGTGTAGCCCCTCATTGATGAGTGTTTACCGGACATTGTGTGGGGTGATCTTGTAGGCTAACCAACCTAGGACCCCACATTTCAAAAAATACTTTTTCTTTACTTTTCTATATATACACAACTTGTTCAAAATCTTTGTCTTGTTATTTGAGCTATACAATGTCCAACGTGCTTTACTTGCAATTATTTGTTTCAACTACTTATTTGTTAATCGACTAATTCATAAATATATGTTTGACGGAGACCGATAATTGTGGACCAAGAGGGGTGCCTAACACCTTCCCCTCGAGGTTATTTCGAGCGCTTACCTAAATCTCTAGTAATCCAAACCAATCTAAGAGTTAATCGTTTAGGTGCCATAATGCACCATAATTCGTTAGGTGGAAACTCTTCAAATACCCAAATCCCAAAGGGAAATGAGTTATTACACCCCATAAACATCGAAACCCAGACCTTTCCCTCCCTGTAAAAGGGGAGGGAGAAAAAGGGGTGCGACACCTAGTTTAGAACGTCCTCGAATTACCTTCGACAGGAGAAGAAGATGGCGGTAGAAAACATGTATCCCTCGAAGTACCTTCGACTGGAGAAGGAGATGGCGGCAAAAAATCTTTATCCCTCGAAGTACTTTAGAAGGGAAAATAAGACGGCGGGAGAAAATCTTTTTCCCTCGAAGTACCTTCTATGGGAAAAGAAGACGGCGACAAAGTAGGAACCATTTTTTTGAGGCTAGAAGCCTCGTGTGCTGCAAGCTCAGCCGATACATCTTCTTTGAGAATCCGATCAGGGCTTGCCTCGCTATGAGCACCCTCATCCTTCGGGGATCCTTGCATTTGTTATCATTCCTTAGCCCCGAAGTCGGCGATCCTTCCTCCTCTCTAAGGGAGCACGGTCTCATCTTAGAAAATTCTCCAATGCCCGCGGTGACGGAGTTAATACACATAAAATAAAGTACCTTTCAAAAAATATAAACCACACTGCACGTACCGTGGTGTTTTGCCTCCCATATACCCTTGGACAAATCTCGCCACTTATGCTCATCGTAAGTCGATCAAGTTGCTAGTTTTCGAGTCCAATCCATCAAGTTGGGGACCTCATATGGTAGCTACGGGTTTGCTGTATAAAAGAGAAGGAAAATTGATTTACGGAGTCTGCCTCCACCATGAAAAAAAATGATAAAAGCACAAGTGTACCACTCACGTGTGAAATTCTATTTCTTAAGAAATGGGATGAAGTCTGCGGTGATAATATCGACAGTCCGCACTCGGATAAATCGACTCATCCACCCTCAGTCCCCGTCTTCTTTATTACTAGCAGCAAATAGCTGGGTCGACTGACGTGGTAGAGTAGTCAGGCTTCGGTAATGCAAGGGCTGGTACAATCTAATAAGATGGATAAGGCTGAAATCGAGCCCAGCTTTATCTGCAAAGTACATTATCATCAACAATATCCTGCAAAATGACGGGTGAACCTATGCCGGGGTAGCCCGATATCTTCTATAAAACTCGAGCATGAATCTATTGAGAGGGCACAATGTAAAGGGGTACATGTATATATTCAAAATCCCCTCTACATGAACCATGATTCTCTCTTCAATAGAAGGTACCTGTAGTACCACCTTTTCTCCCCATCCGCAGTCTCTCCTAACCGCCTCGAGGTGTTCCTCTCCTATTAATAAGATGAAACTCGATGCATGCTCCCAATGGACCTAGACATTGGATGGTCTCTCTAACGTAAAATCCCTCCTCAAGACAGTATCTCAAGGTTAGCTCCCCGGACACCGGAGGTGTACCACCGACCGAGCGGGAAGCAGAAGCGGAACTCTTCTCTTCTTGGTGAAAGGATTTGGGCGTAGCAGCAATAACTATGGTGAGGAAGGACACTAAAACTTAAATGAAAGCTTTGAATTAAAATGATGGAAGCACTAATAGATAAGCTCTACAAGAATGACAGTTGATCAAAATAGCAAATTCCTCAAATGAGAGGAAAGCAAGCTCATATATAGAGCAAGCGGCGACTCTTTGCCTACTCTGAATGACAATTAATTCTTACTAGGCCAATATCACTTTTAGGGAAGTGTGCCAGTGGGACCACCTCGGTCACTTCATGGCCATGTCATATGAATGATATTGTCATACAGTGTTCGAGGGGTCAAGATTCTCGTATCAACCTAGCCTCAAGATGGTGCCCGATCTCGAGGATCTTTGTTACTATAATTATGGTCTCTAAGCAGACATTAATATCAATCTATCCTCGAGATAGTTCCCGATCTCGAGGATCTTTGTCAATATAAAAATAGGCTCGAAGGGGCTATCAACATCAATTTAGCCTAGAGATGGTGCCTGGTCTCGAGGATCTCTGATACTACAAAAGGGGATCTAAAAGGGCTATCAATCTAGCCTCGGGATGGTGCCCGATCTCGAGGGTCTCTACTATCCCAAGTATGGCCTCTGAAGAGACGACATCAAAATTCAAAAGACTAGCTTTGCATAAGCACTGAAAAATAAATTTTGAAGACTTGAAACAGAAGGGCCTCTTTGCATTCTCAAAAGAGTCCATACACAAAAAAGAAAAGAAAAAGATAAGTAGAGAGGATGATGCGGGTCTACTCCTCACCCTCACTACCATCTGAATCACTTCCGGAATCCTCATCTGAAGTAGTTGAATGTGCTGATTCTTTCTCCAAGGTTCTGGATTTCTCAATCTCAGCAGAGATATTGACACCTTCATCACTTGCTTCCTCAAAGGCCTATCTCCTAGCTTGCAGACGAGCATAAGCAACTCGAGCCAGCTTCTGCTCGTCCTTCTCGAATATCTATCTGGCTCGATCATTTGTGGTGGCGGCATCTCTCTTGTATGAGGATGCATCTTCATCGGCCTCAGCCTTAGCCACAGATAATGCAGTGACCTCCTTCTAAGCACTTTGAAGAAGATCCTGGTTCAATTCCAACTCTCCCGCAAAAGGGCTCTCTCCGAGGTCACAGACTCATTCTGCCTCTTTAGCTTGAGGATCTCCGTATCCTTGGCTGCAACCTCTTCCTAAAGTTGCCCCACCAAGGCATCCTTTTGGCCAATCTGCAAAAGTGGAACAAGATAGTATGCATCAAGTTATAAGAATAAAATGATGAACACATGAATGCCACATTACCTGCTCAACGAAACTAGTCAGTTCCTGGTGCACTCCCTCCAAACATGCCCGAAGCTCACCCAACTCCTCTTCCCGAAGCCTTCATCATATTTAGCTCCGAGGTTAGCTTCTCAAGCTCCTCCTCACGGAATGAGAGCTCATCTTGAAGCTTAGAAAAGGCTTGGTCATAAAATATCTTGACCTGCAACAAAGAAGTTAGAAAGGCAAGGGTAAAAATTTAAAGCGTAAATTGTATGTCAAGAATATCACCTGCTTTTGAAGCGTCTCATACTCCTCAAGAGAGACTAGGGCATCGAGATCCGTGTTCTCGTCGACACCAATGAAGTAATCCTTAAATGCATTATCCTCTCGCTGAGGGGTCCCAACATCGGCATCACCCTTGTTCTAGGCATCCCTTATTTCCCCCGGAGAAAATGAAGGGCCCAATTCAAAGCCGCCCACGATATCAATTTCTATAAGGGTTTCTTCTCGACCCCGAATAATTTCAGATTCAAGCCCTCCTAGCTCGCCAGTCGAGGATTCACTGGCACAGACTGTACATGTCCAACTTGAGGCTCAGGGACTGCGCCCAACCCTCTTCTAGGGTCATCTCAGCACGAGTCTAGTCCATATCGACCACCCTCATCTTAGCCACCTTCTAACCAAGATCTTGTGGAGCAT
Source organism: Nicotiana tabacum (assembly GCF_000715075.1). NCBI lineage: Eukaryota > Viridiplantae > Streptophyta > Magnoliopsida > Solanales > Solanaceae > Nicotiana > Nicotiana tabacum. Next base: position 18,889,676 of record NC_134082.1, read on the forward strand.
CAACACTCCGTCTTATCCTTTGTACCAAAGGGCGATCGCCATCATCATCATCTTCATGAAGGCTAGTCGCAGCAGTCGAAGTCAAGACCTTGGCATCGGTATTAGGCTTGTAGACCTTGGGTTTCTTTGATTCTGGAGACTCTGCTGACGCCTCCTTCTTCCTCTTCTTAATCTTGTTGGATTTCAAGGTTTGTTCTTCACCAGGAGGAGCCAGTCTCATCAACACGCCATCTCCAAGGCCTACAAAGGCATGATGTTTTAAACTTACCACCACAAAGAATACTTATATGAAACTTGGTAATGACAACAACAAAAGCATACTATGGTTCTTGGCCTGCCATCGACTTTTGGCCAAATCATGCCAAACACGCTCGCTGTATGAAAAAGTAGACTCTATTAGTTTGATCCATCCTGGAAGATTCTGAATCGCGTCGGGGAACCAAACGGTGTCTAATAATCGAAAGAAGATTGTTTCAAAAGAAGGAGAAGGGGAAATAAAATGTGCTAGATGTAGCGACACTTACGCTTCATGTTCCATTCCTCTGGGAAAGGCATCCTATCAGCAGGGATGATGTCCGAAATTCTTACCCTGACAAACTGGGTTATCCATCCCCAATCTTTGAACTCATCGGTGTTTGCTAAAAATATCTTGGCGGATCGATGGTGAAGCTTGATTAAACCCCCTTCGGAAGAGAGGGGGGCTGTACAATCTGATCTAATTATTGAGGGTGAAGGTCATTCCCTCGACCCTGTTGGAGAAATATCTAAGCATGTAATCAATCCACCAGAAAGAAGGATAGATCTTACCGAGTGTCACTCAGTACTGATGATAAAAGTCAATAATCACCGGATCTATTGGTTGGGAAGAAGAATCTACAGGGCCTAGAGTGAAGGGGTATGTGTATACACTAAGGAAGCCAATTTTATGTGTTACTATGCTTTCCTCAATGGTGGGGATTTCTACTTGCACTTCCTCCCCCATCGGCAGTCTACCTTAACTCTCTTCGTATTGGTCACCACACTGATGTACCGAGATATGGGCTCCCATTGACGCAGTGTGGAAGGTGGTTTTTCAATGGTAAAATTAGAGACCGTATCAAAGTGGCCAGGAGTACACTTCTCAATACTAGAAGGTGTTTTTGGTTTGCCCTTGGACAGGGCGTGATGAAGAAGTAGTGCCCTCTTTCTGAGGTACCGTTTTGGAGGTTTTAGCCATAACTATAACGAATTTTCTGAGAAAGAAAATGAAGAGGAAAGCATAGAGAAGGGATGAATGCAGAATATGGTAACTTACCTCTGAAAATTTGAAGATATTGTAGAAGTAACGATTGGGGTATTTATAGAAGTCGTTTGGGCAGTGATTGAGAAGTGGAAGAGTCGAATGAGTAACGGTTCGTTGGCTTCTCGGTAATCGTGATGACAACAACCTCTATGCATCCTTTGGGACATGGCATTTAATGCTCTGATGGGATGATGTCATAATGGAAGTATCAAAGAGGCAAGAATTCAAGACCGTTTCTTATCATTTCACTCTAAGAAACGCGTGGACTATCTGTATACGGCTAAAATCGGAGAAGTCCAACTTTGTGATCATTATGGCATTTCACAACCCGTCTTCAGAAGATTCAAAGCATAGCTTGAGGTTCGGCCCCGAGTGTTCCCAATGCTCGACCTCGGGGCAGTACAAATCGGTAGTTATCTTAGACAATCGGGGAATTGCCAAAGGCACATAGTAAAAGCTGACCATGTCAACAAGAATAGTACGAGTCCGTACCATGACATTAAATAGTTGTACTGGTTGTTTATATTTGTAATAAATGCATATGTACTATGTTGGGATTCCCCCTCCTATATAAAGGGGACCTTTGTTATTTTTTAAACGGACATGACATTCAATACAAGAACAACAACATTCTCTGCTCTCTAACTTAAACATTCTCCATTGTCTTTACTTTGATTTATTGCTTACATTTATTGTGTTTCATTTATTTTTCTTCATTTATTACTCATCATTGATCATAAAGAGCCATTATTGAGGCCCCTGGAACTGTTAGTTTCATCGATCATCCCAAGTGAAGCTCACTAGCTCTACCTCGAGGCCCAGCTTAGGCCAGTCCGGGACTACGATTTGCCACCATTCAGTTTGAATAACAACACTTACTCTTACTCTTACTTTACTTTTATAGCTCACATTTAGCATTTATTGCCTAAAAACTATCATTAAAATAAATTACATATTTTTAGAAAAACAAAATCAAATCTAATTGTAATTACCATTTTCAAGGTAAACAAGACAGTTGTATTAGAGATTTAGATTGTGTTGGCACTTAGTAGCTCATGTACCCGGTGACACCCGGGTTTTAGGAGATTTTGTAGTTGAGTCACAGCTGTGCTTGTTAGTTTTATGGGACTTTTAACTATTAAACTTATTACATCATGCTTCTAATTTACAAATGCATAGTTATTTTTTGATTGTCAGCTTGCCTAGTACTGTGATAGGCGTCATCATGACATGTTGAGATTTGGGTCGTGACATATGGTTTCAACTGTCATACAGGAGCATCCGTCTTATTTTGATCTGGTCCTGTTTATCGAAGTGAGTCCTCCTATCTAGCTTTATATATGATTGTGTTTCATGATTCTTGTACTTTGCTTATGTGTTTCCATATGTTGAGAGACTCTATAGTGGTATCACGTGTCTATCATTTCGGTTTGTTCCCTATTAAGAGATATGACACTAGAATGAACTTTCTCCTACTCATTACAATAGGTTTTGATCTGATTTGTATATGTTTTAGTTACGATATGTGATTTAGGTGCTCTACTGGTATGGGAATTCTGTTACTTGTTGTGATATTGTTTTACAAAATTGATTTAGTGCAAGTATTCGGTTGGTGTGATGTGTCAGAGCAGAGGATCATATCCTCGCATTTTCATGCAATTTTATGTTTGAACCGCGCTACGTACCGCGATGGAGTTATATTAGGATGAGATGCTTCTGATTAGTTCATATGTTTTGATTCTCCCTTGTGGAACGGATTAGTAGCATGGCACTGATAGGGAGTTGTGCCTGTCGGTTTTGTTTGATACTCTTTCCATATTTAGTCATATTCGCATTATTTTTAATAGGTTTAGCTTGCGAGGTATGTGCCAAGGTGGCATTAGGTGTGAATAGTTGATTTGGGTTAGTGGTTACGTGATCTTCATGTTTCTTGCATCGTTGTCATCATTGTAAAGGTTTGGAACAAGGCTCTAGTCAATATTAGTCTATTACCGGTACCGAGTTTGGTAATGGATAGTTATAAAAGTCAGAGTTGTTGTTACGTGCATGTGGGCGATGTATTACATTGGGTGGTCATGCCTTATAGGTGTATGCGCGAGCTATGACAGTTGGTGGAGGTTTATACATTGTATAACTGGGAATCGAGTCTTTGGAAAATGATCAGATGGTGAAAATTTTGGTCCTAAGGCTTATTGGTGTTAGTGAAAGGAATAATCTTCAGTTGAGATATTAATACGGAGAGATAAGGGTGGCTATGTCATGGATGATGTGTGATGGCCTAGGGCATTATGTTTATGATATCCCCATGATGGTGTGATTTTCCTTGTGCATGTCATACATAGTATGTGTCATGTTGTGTTGCTTTTAAAAAGCTACTCGATTCTTTAATATTACTTGTTGACTTAGACTATATTAGTACATTCACACAAGCATACACCGTAGTATGCCACTTATACTAGTTCAGGAGTAAGAAACTTGACATTCATTGATCATGCCCATCTATTCTTGCATTGTCTTCTTCCATTTGTGACCACGCTAGGTGGATTGTGATTATGAGCCCGTGATGATGCCTGATGGATTGAGATATTGGCATGTGAGTTGTCCGTACGGTTGTGATAAATAATATGGGCACAAGGTGCCATGAACATAAGATTTGTGATTTGTGTTACATCTCGCGTTTTCGTACGTTAAAAATTTCGTTATCAGTTAATTGACATAGACTCGGGGATGAGATTATCTTGAGGTTAACGTATTTATGCTTATTTTATCAAGCGATAAGTAAGTGTCATGAAGGATAAATGGTACACAAATTAAAGAAAACACATTTTGTTGAAGATTGCCAATTTGGGATAAAATACGGGTCGAGCGAAATACCCGATATTTATGGACTAGTACCATACAAGGTACTATATGACCACAGCAGTACGATGTATAAAGTAAAATAAAAATAACTAAAATTTTAAGTAATTTGAGATAATTTTTAATTATGCGGGTAATTGATTAGTTACCGGGTAACGAAGCATTATCTAATTAACTAATAAGTGGATAAAGATTAATAATTATCACCACCCCAAAACGTGGCAGCTAACCACATGATAAAGAAGTGACTAAGGGTCACATTATCTTAGGTGGCTATCTAGGAACAAGTCTTTACGTGTAAGAGACAAGTCAACATAGTCTCTTAGTCATAAGACTTAATAAGTCTCTTATAGAAACCATATACTTTCCTTTAAAATGGAAAAGCACTTCAAAAATACAAGCTAACACCCATGAATCTTAGTGCAAATGAAATATTAGAAGCAGAAGCCTAGTTTTCATTCCAAAAAAAAAAAAGCTTCATAAAGTCAGAAACAATTTCATTCAAAAATTTCGAAGAATCAAAAGAAAAGTTTAGTTCATGGATTTCAAAAAGCAGAAGCTTAATCCGATTTTTTTGAGTTCTAAGTTCAATCAATGAAGGTTTTCCAATGGAATATTATACGGAGTTTTTCCTACTCCGGGTAGGTTAAGGCCATACCTTCTTTCTTTTGGCATGATCAAAATTATATAGGAGAAACGAGTAAACACAAAGTTTTCATAAATTACTCTATCCATAGAAATACTAGAGGTGTCTATATTTTTGATTCCCCATGTGAATTATTATTATCTTCTGTTCATGGGTCTTGGTATAATACATAGTTGAAAAAGTTTATCCGGAAAGAATATTGAGATTTTTACGTATTTTTCATGCATTTCACCCATTTCTACATGTCCATTGACCTATGACCAGATGGCGTTATATACACGTATATATGTACATTATATTTATAATGGATATGGGAAAAGGTTACGACGTTATATATGCACCACCACCTGATCAACTAGTTTATGTTGATGATGTTGCCCACAGTGGCCGAGACAATATAATGGGATGCCCTCAGATTCTTGATGATGTTATGTACACCTATACCCATGCATAACATGAAATTTATATACACGTGCATGACATTATAAACGTTCCACAATTTACAAAGTTATTCAGATTTACAAATGGATTTCTTTATTCCATGTTTCATCTATGTCTTTTACGTACAGATTTTCATGCCTTACATACTCAGTACATTTTTGGTATTGATGCCCTATTTAACGGGGCATGCGTTTCATGCCCGCAAGTGCAGGTAGGCTTACTGATGGTCCCCCTTCTTTGGATCCTTGATCAGCAAGAGTTGGCGTGCTCCACTTGATCTGGATCTGCATTTGATTTTGGTATGATATGTTTGTATATATATGGGTAAGACGTGGCTCCGTACTATCTTTGTACAATTATATTTCTATTAGAGGTCTGTAGATAGTATTTCTAGTTAGATAGTATGTGGCCTTGCCGGCTTCCCATTTTGAGGTATACAATTATCTATAGCAGCCTTGTCGGCTCGCCCTACGTTTGTTGCACGTATATGTATATATGCCTTTTGGGTAGATTTCTTTAATGTACGTTATTGTCATAATTCAATAGATGTTATTCAGGTTTATATCTTAGACGCATGCTTATGGGTGTTTGACAGGTAGGACTCGGGCGCCCATCGCGACCCATTGGTTTGGGTCGTGACAGAAGTGGTATCAGAGCAGTTCTGTCCTAAGATATTCTACAGACTGTATCTAGTAGAGTCTTGTTTATGGGTGTGTTGTGCACCACACTTATAAACAGGAGGCTACATGACATATAGGATGTTATCCTTTCTTCTTATCTTAGATCGTGCAATACAAGAATTCATGTTCCTTAACAATATGTTATATTTTTAGCGATGCCTCTGAAGACTATAGCCGCTAGTACTAGTCAGAAGGCTACAAAAGTGTTAGAAAAATATATAATTTACACTATGGAGTTAGACCCATCAGAGATCATGGGTTTTATTAAGGATGATATATCCGAAGATCCATATAAGTCATCTGTTCGAGCTGTTTCGACCACTGCGGCAGCAGATGGGGTAAGAGTAGTTCCGACCTCACCAAGGCCATTAGTTTCATTATCATAGGCCATTGATCAGGGTATGAGGGAAGTAGTGCATGGATTGGCACAGCCGAGTTTCCCTCAAGTTTAAAACTCTGTCAGGTTATTTGCGGACACCAGATCTTCTAAGGTTCCAACTAGTCCACAGTCTTTGGAATCCGTCAATCAAGGTTCATATGTGTATGTTATACGATACGCAGAGGAAGAGGATAGCAGTTGGGCCAAGAGAAGGAAGGTAACTAATAGGGATATGAAGGTTCCGCTTCGAAGTGTGTATGATCAAGGCTCTCATATAGGACGAGGCAAGGACCCTCTAATGTAGATTTCCTTCAGATTCCAGCTTTTGGTTGGAGAGTTCCACCTCTTCTTGGAGTATTACCATGTCAGGGCTCTAAATGTGTTCCGTTGTAATGAGGAAGGAGGGAGTCCCATCCCAACTTGTATATATTATGGTTATGCCTACTAAGAGGTTTTGTAGACAGTATCCTGTATATACTTTTGGGTATGATATATCTACGGCCTTGCCGACCCCTATGTATATAAACCTTTTTCTAAATTAGCTATGTGAGTTAAGTCTTAATATTGTTACTTATATATATGGATATCTCCTATAATGGCCCTTGATAGATTAAATAATAAACAAGGATAAGGTACGTAGTGTTCGGTTGGGTAGAACTTAATATTACAATGGGTACATATTGGTTAGCCTTTTGTTATGCTAACATCAAGTGTAGATCAAAGATGGTTTGATTTCAGTTCCTAGAAGCGCCTATTTTAGAATTGAAAGGTAATATGGCATCGCCAAGAGGTAAATTTATCTCATATCTCAAGGCAAGGAAGATGATCAGAAAGGACCATATTTATCACTGAGTTCGGGTTTGGGATATGAAAGTAGAATTACCAACCATTCAGTCCATCCTTGTGGTTAATGTGTTTCCCGATATTTTTTCCCAATGAACTTTAGGGTCTTCCGCCAGAGCAAGAAATTGAGTTGCTATTAACCTACTACCAGATACGCATCCAATATTTATTCCTCCTTATAGAATGACCCTCGTAGAACTAAAAGAGTTGAAGGAACAACTAAAGGATTTGCTTGAAAAAGGTTTTATTAGACCTAGTACATCATCATGGGGAACACATGTGTTATTTGTGAGGAAGAAAGATGGTTCCTTACGAATATGTATTGATTATAGAAAGTAGAATAAGGTGGCGATCAAGAATAAGTAACCTGCTCCCGAGGTTTAATGATTTATTTGATTAGTTGCAAGGTGCCAAGTATTTTTCAAATATAGACGTTAGGTCCAGGTACCATCAGGTAAGTATTAAGGAGGAAGATATCCCGAAGATAGCATTCCGGACAAGATATGAGAACTTTGAGTTTCGTGTTATGTCGTTCGGTTTGACCAATGCTCAGCAGTTTTCATGGATTTGATGAAATGTATGTTTAGGCCCTTTTTAGATCTATTCGTAATCATATTTAACAATAATATACATTGGTATATTCTCATTCAGAGGCTGAGCATGTTGATCACTTGCGTACCATGCTTAGAGTTCTATAAAAAAAGGAAGTTGTATGCAAAATTCTTTAAATGTGAATTTTGGTTGAACTATGTAGTTCTCCTTGGGCATATCATTTCAGATGAAGGCATCCGGGTGGATACACAAAAGATTAAGGCAGTGAAGACTTGGCCTAGACCCATAACACCGACGAAGGTTCGTAGCTTCTCCGTTTGGCAGGTTATTACGGGAAACTTGTAACAGAACTTTCTTCTATTATATGCACCTTTGACCAAAGTGGAATGTGGTGTCTTGCTTGATGCTCCAGAATAACATAAGGAAACCTATGGAGAAAGCAAGTTGAAGAAAGGTTGCGAATAAGTATAAAAAGATAGGTGTAGGTTGCAAGCTTAAGTATTGTAGAGCGGCAATGTTTTAGGAACTACAGGATGAAGGATAAGAAAACTAAGTGAAAAGGTAACAGGAATGGATAAGTCCTTAGGGTTAAGCTCATAAGAGAGCTGATGATTTTAGGAAAGGTTTTAGGAACTACAGGATGAAGGATAAGAAAACTGGGTGAAAAGGTAACGGGAATGGATAAGTCCTTAGGGTTAAGCTCATAAGAGAGTTGATGATTTCTCTAAGTTATAGAAGGCTCAGTATAGCCTGAATAAACTCAAAGGAGTCTAAGACTAGTAGCGTTTAAAATAGATAAAATGCTGCCATAATAGTGGAATAATGGTGAAATTATGATGGACAAAGGATGAAGTTTGGGCCTCTGAAGATGGGAATTTCATGAATTGTGAAAGATTAGGATACCCATGTAAGTTAACTTAGAAGGGAACTAAGTTTCAATGGACCGATGCTTGCGAACAGAGTTTCCAAGCATTGAAGGAAAGATTAACTTCAGCACCAATTTTACCACTCCCAGAAGGGACTGATGGTTATGTTATCTATTGTGACGCTTCAGGCTTTGGGTTGGGTTGTGTGTTGATGCAGCATGGTAAGGTTGTAGCTTATGCTTCTGGACAACTAAGAAAGCACGAGAATAACTACCCAACCCCTGATTTAGAGTTAGCCGTGGTGATTCATGCACTAAAGATGTGGATGCACTACTTGTATAACATTCATGTTGATATCTATACGGATTATAAGAGCCTCCGGCATATCCTCAAGCAAAAAAAAGGAATTAAGTTCATGTCAAAGGATATGGTTGGAGCTACTTAAAGACTATGATATTGATATTTTGTACCACCCTGGGAAGGCGAACGTAGTACCCGATGCCCTCAGTCGTAGATCTATGGGTAGCCTGTCGTATTTACAGCCAGAAAAGAGGGGAATAACCTATGAGGTTCATCAGCTAGCTAGTCTTGGAGTTCGGTTACTGGACTCAGGTGATATTGGAATTACTCTTCAGGATACGATAACATCCTCTTTAGTAACTGAAGTAAAGGAATACCAGTACGAGGATCTTATGTTAGTTCATTATAGGAATACCATCCATCAGAAGGAGAAGACACCGTTTAAAATTACAAAAGATGGGGTTCTCAGATATCAAGGACGATTATGTGTCCTTAATGTTGCAGGGCTGCGTCTGCAGGTTATGGGAGAAACTCACTATTCTCGTTATTCTATCCATCCAGGAGCAAGGAAGATGTATCATGATATCAGGGAACTATATTGGTGGAACGGAATAAAAAAGGATATAGCGGAATTTGTTGCTCGGTGTCCTAATTATCAGCAGGTTAAGATTGAGCATCAGAAACCCTGTGGGTTATTGCAGGTTATGGAGATTCTGACTTAGAAATGGGAAGTAATCAATATGGATTTCATCATAGGCTTACCTCGTACCCAGTGTAAGTTCGATTTGATATGGGTGATTGTTTATAGGCTTACAAAGTCAACCCATTTTCTACCCGTTAGAAATATATATTCCTCAGAGGATTATGCAAGGCTTTATATTATGGAGATAGTACGACTGCATGGTGTCCCTGTATCTATTATCTCGGATAGAGCAGCTGAATTTACAGCTAACTTCTGGAGATCCTTCCAAAAAAGGATTGGGGACTCAAGTAAGTTTTAGCATAGCATTTCATCCCCAGACAAACGGACAGTCTGAACATACTATTCAAACACTGGAGGATATGTTACGAGCCTGTGTGATAGACTTCAAAGGTAGTTGTGATGATCATCTGCCACTTATTGAGTTCTAAGTTCAATCAACGAAGTTTTTCCAATGGAATATTATACGGAGTTTTCCCTACTCCAGGTATGTTAAGGCCATCCCTTCTTTCATTTGGCATCGTCCAAATTGTACAAAAGAAAAGAGCAAACACACAGTTTCCATAAATTATCCTATTTATATAAATACTAGGGGTTTCTATATTCTTGATTCGCCATGTGAATTGTTATTATCTTTTGTTCATGGTTCTCGGAATAATACGCAATTGAAAAAGTTTATCCGGAAGGAATCTTAAGATTTTTACGTATTTTTCATGCATTTCACCCATTTATACATGTGCATTGACCCATGATCAGATGACGTTATATATGTACATTAAATTTATATGGTATATGGGAAAAGGTTACGGTGTTATATATGCACTACCACCTGATCAGCTGGTATATGTTGATGATGTTGCCCACAGTCGCCGAGACAATATAATGGGATGACCTCAGTAGCTTGATGATGTTATGTACACCTATACCCATGCATGACATGACATTTATATACACGTGCATGACATTATAAATGTTCCAGAATTTACAAAGTTATTCAGCTTTATAGATGGATTAATTTATTCCATGTTTCATCTATGTCTTTTACGTACAAATTTTCATGCCTTACATACTCAGTACATTTTTTGTACTAACGCCATATTTCATGGGGCCTGCATTTCATGCCCGCAGGTGCAGGTAGGCAAACTGACGGTCCCTTTTCTTAGGATCCTTGATCAGTGAGAGTTGGCGTGCTCCACTTGATCCATAGCCGTTTTTGATTTTGGTACAATATTTTTGTATATATATGGGTATGACGTGGCTCCATCCTATCTTTGTACAGTTTTATTTCTATTAGAGGTCTGCAGACAATATGTATAGTCGGATACTATATGGCCTTGCCGACTCATCCTACGTATGTTGCACGTATATGTACATATCGTTTTGGGCAGATTTCCTTCATGTACATTATTTTAGTAATACAGTAGATATTATTCAGGTTTATATCTTAGACGCATGCTTAGGGGTGTTTCACAGGTAGGACTCGGGCAGCCGTCGCAGCCCATCGATTTGGGTCATGGCAATTTGAGACTCGTTAATTGTGTTTATAACATGAGGCATCTCAGAGAAATTCTGTAGTGAATTTGGTATTAGGATGGTTTGAGTATTCGATTGTCATCGTCTTTCCTTAATTGGTTTCATTGTTATGTGTTTACCGTGAATATGGTAACAAAAATTAAATTTGTAAATGGGATTTGAAAAATGCGTGATCTATTCCCAAGCTAGATGTTAGAGCAGTTGATGCTAATAATATGGAACCTAATGATGAAAAGTTAGCTAAAATGAGATAGTAATTGAATCGTAGGGCCTGCTGCCCGAGTATAGGTTTCATCGATGAATGACCTCGGGGTCGAAGTCAGGGTCGATCTCAAGCTATCGAGCATAGTCTGGGATGGGATAAAAGTTGAAGATATAATTAAACAGGGCTTTTTATGGCCAATACTAAGCTATATGACGAAGAACAAGTAAGAAGCGATAAATATCAAGGTGTCTTCGGGTCAATATCACGTGACAAACAAAGAATGGACAAGAAGATAGCAAAGCTAAATGACTTTGAGCCGGTGAGGACAAGCAAATTAGAGAGGAGAAGGAGAGAGTGAAGATATTATTACACTTTTGTAGAATAGTTGGAGCTCTGCTTTTACAGGGTGTTAGTGACTCCCCTTTTGTAGAAAAAAGGGGAGAGTCCAATCTTAGTACAAGATATGTTGCATGATGCAGGAAATAGGATGGGACAACCGAATAACTCCACGATGTGTGCGTGGGACGATACCGAGCTGCTTAAATAATCTTGATCAACCCCGGGTGCATTCTTTGAGAGATACCTGCATTCGCTGAGGCTTTGGCCGATATTATCCTTGATGGAGTGCTGCTCGATCTTGTAGGAAACGACAGGCCCGAGATCCCGAGCTCCCGGGATCACCCTTCGAAGTGTTCAGTCAAGGAGAAATCAGTTTCCCAGATTTCACCATTTATAGATAGTCTCTGCGTTTCTTAGAGGGAAGTGATAAGAAATGATTTTGACACCCCATTTCTCGATCCCCATAACCACATCGCGCTGACGGTGCAGCCCCCCTTTTTACAGGTGTCGAGGCATTCTGCCATCCCGCTTATCTAGGATTACCTAAAATGTTGCGATTCTTCGATCTTTTATTGGTAGTGGTTCAGCTTCTACGGACACAATAAATGCGCCTACTGTTACACTTTCCGAGGGCAGTAATAACGTTGTCGGTTACTTTGCTCTACCTATAAATGAGGCTTTTCATGGTTGGACTTTTATCCAAATTTCCTTTGGGATCCATCTTTCCTTTCTTTCCCTCTATCTTGAATTTCTTCCATCTTGTCGTGTCTGGAGCCTGTGGCCTCAAGATATTGTGCTGTGTGTACCGTGGCCTAATTCTCGATTCTCTTTCGATAGGGCGAAGTTGTGCCTCTGTGATGCCGTTGTTATTGTTGTTGTTGTTGTCGTTGGCCCGGGGTGATGAGGTAGAGGGTAGATTTCCTCCGCCCCCGGGGGTACATTGGATTATGCACCGCTGCTCAAGAGGGGGCTCGGATTATACACTATTGCTCACCCTCCTCCCTCAGCTCGGTGTGTTACACCCCTTTTGGATTTCAGGGGGTGTGTCGGCAGTCTCTACCGGCTGTTGCCTTCTGGGCCAAGGCAACGTCTTAGGAAGTGGCTTCAAAACGGTTGTACTGGCGGGGCTCGTACTAGCCAAATGATTCACCCAGCCACTTTTTGCGTTTTTCCAGCTTTTCCTTCGTCCTTTTTCTCTTCTCCCCTGCCTTTTTTTTGAAGATGCCATTCTGGGAGGCTTTGGGGTGTGGTCCTCGAGGGGGTCGGCCTTTTGGAAGATATTGTCTTTGAGGTCATATGCCTGAGAGGATGACGATGGAGACACAACATGAATAGGCTAGATCTTTAGGCTCCTGATTTATGCATATCACTTGTACTTTTTTGTAAGGATTCTATTTGAGATTTTATAATCATATGTAATGTAACTATATGTAAGGACCCATCGAGGGTCATTGTAAGCAAACACTTGCATAAATACAAAGATAATTTCTCGATTTCTTCCTTCGATACTTGCTGTATTTCTTTATATTTTTGGCAGCTTCGAGTGCATGACCCTATTTCGTCGCTGGTGACATTGGCTTTGAGTATTTTCTATGGTCTTTGATGAAACAACTTCTCATAGGGTCTTTTGTGATTTCTCGAACTAGACCCGAATTAGGACAATAACCTTGGGACGTCGGGACCCTTTCCCTTTGTGAAGGCGTGGATAACATCTTCGTGCCCCATAATGGCCTTTGCGAAGAGGCTTTCCTAAGGATTAGCGATCTCGGGATGCCCTTGACTTCCTGGAAGTAATCTCCGAATAGAGGCCTGGCCGTGTCTCGGGCCGCCCTGGTAATTACCCAGAATCTGTTTTGCTCGGGCATTTGTTAGGGACGCCCATTTGTTTGTAAACAGGCCTTCTTTGGCGGAGGCTTCTTGAAGCTGAACGCCAATTTGGTAAAGGCATTGTTGGTCCACTGGGCCGCTGCTTTCCTATGGCGGAGGTCTTCGGGTTGAGCATTACCTCGAAACCGGAGGTGGTGCTGATGATCGATGTCTTTGATTGGCGTTGACTCGTTCCGGCCCTTTTTCATATGCAGTGGTGAGGCTGCTTACACTTCCCGGGGGTCCTCGGGGTTCGCTGATATTGTGATGCTAGCGGGTCATGCCCTTAGCAGCTTCTTTTTTGGGGGACGGCAAAGACCGGGAATGACATTAGATGAGAAGCGTGCTTCATAATCATGAAGGAGGTTTTATCAGGGCAAGACGGGACCGAGCTTCTGAGGAAAGTGCATCATTCGAGCCTGATGTTTTCGAAGTCTTTAGTTCCGGAGTGGCGGTTCCTTTGGCCAATAAGGGTTGGGCTATTAGAAGGATGTTCGGTCGTCGAGTAGGTTTGTCGGCTTCACTTTGTGGTAGGTTTCAGCATGATCCCTCTATATCTCAGGTCTTTGAGCTGCTTCGTCAAGGGGATATACTTCGGGGGGCCTGAAGTACCAAAATGCAGGCTTTGAGCTTTGATCTGAATGGATATAATTGTGAAGTTGTAGCTTGATTTCTCAAAAAGTTCAGATTGGGAATAACCGACGCCTTGACTAGCATAGTACTGAGCTCGGACATAGGATGATGAAGGAGTGGTGACAAGTTGCTGATGATTGAGTCGGGCCGGAGTGGACTTTCGAGGAACACGTTCATCGTAGATCAAGCGCTTGAAGAGACCCATGCCCGGGTTTCGTACTTCTAGAAGCATTTGTTTGAGTGAAGATAGTCAGGCACGATACCCGATTTTATTGTCGATTCCACGAAGAATGAGGCTGGGGCTGGTAGGCCGTAACCCTTTAGGGGTGGAGCATAGATTTTGCCACTTTGTATTTTGCTGTTTATAGAGTATGCTTGTAGATGGAGAGTGCACCTTTCACGCATATACATATAAAATGAGAGAAATCTTGAAGTTTTATCTCCTTTGTATCTCTTCCAGTGTTGCCTTTGATCTAGCGGGCTGGCTTCCCCATTTTAGCAGGATCTTCGTAGGTTCAGAATCGATTAGGCAGGCCCGGGGTATTTCAAGCGTGATCCTTGCTCTGAGCAGGTGTTGAGAATTCTACGTGTTGCCCAGCTATTTTAGGCTCGGTCTGTGAGTCATGCCTTTATCTGAGCTTGCCTTCCCATTGTTCTTTTATGCCCGTGGAGGCGGATGGTGATTGTCTTCACTTTTTGCCCTTGGATATTTCGTTTTTTCAGCTGAAGGACAAGGTGTATGAGCTGGAACAACTCTAAGGCAAGTTTGGCAAAAACAAACGTGAATTTATCGAGCCGCAGGCACATGTGAATGCTCATTCTGAGGCCAAAGAAGGGGCTCAGGCCGGGCTTCCGATCTCGAGGCACAAATTCAGGTTGCTCGTACGAATGATTCTACTTGGTCGAAGATGATCGTGATACTCTCGTCTGAGCTTTCAAGGGCAAAAAACCGAGGTGGTGATGAATAACACCAGGGCGGAGATAGGAAATGGCATTTTATTTGTGGAGTGCTACCATTGCTAAAGCTGAATTGCAGAAGATCCTCGATCATGTCGATAACGGCAAGGAGTATGTGAGGTGTAGAACCCAGAGGGAAATCCTTGAGGAGATTCATGCCAGGGGCTTTGATCTCTCCGGGGAGATCGAGCAAGCCAAAGGAGAGGAGTATGATGCCAAGTTCCTACTTTCCGATGCCGAGGATGATGAGGAGGAGACCGCCAGAAGAAGTTGAATGATTATCCCCTGCCTTCTTTTTTGTGTATATATAGCTTGCATTATACGATGTGGGCTGAGGTCACTCTTTGTCGTCAATATGTAGCAAAATGAGGGGGAACCCCGCAACTTATATCTTCTGTATTTCTGCTCGTTGGAGTTTTAATTGGGTCAATTTGATCTCGGATTTGCCCTTAGGCTTGTATGCTTTAACTATCTTCGGGTTTAGTCTCCGAGTCAGGGCCCGACTTGAGCTTAATTTACCCTCAAGTTTTGCGTTCGTCTGGGCTGGCAACGATGTTATTTATTTCTTGCCCTTGGGCGTTTGGTGTTTCTACTATTTTGGGTCCAATCTCTGAGTTGCGTTGCGATTCGAGCTTTAATTGACCCTTACGTTTTTTCCCGCCTGCATGGGCTGATGGCGATAGCCTTTTGTGATTTGGGTCAAAGTGACCTTACAGGTGGGTGGCCCGAAGGCTCACTTTGCTGGCGATAGTGGCATCTATGTTGTGTCCTTAGGCATATTGTAATTTACCCATTTCTGGTCCAATCTCCGAGTCGTGTTGCGATTCGAGCTTTAATTGACCCTTAAGTTCTCTTCCGCCTATATGGGCGGATGGTGATGGCCTTTTGTGCTATTTTTGGTCATCGAGACCTTTCCATATGTGGCCCGGAGGCCTGCATAGTTAACTTTTTTGGATCTGGTCTCCGAATCGGGTTACGATTCGAGCTCACTTTAATCCTCAAGTTGTCAATTTTTGCTGGCGACAATGGCTTTTACACTATTTTCGCTCGTAGGCTTTTTGTAGGCTTTGTTTTCTACTCATTAAGGTCTTTTGAAAGATTTTTGCCTGACCAGTCGCCGATTCTGGAGAACCTCGATTTCAAGTCGTTATCGGCGATATTTGAGCACCTCAAAAGGTTCATAACTCGTAGGCTGAGTAGGTTAAAGCCTTTGTGATTTGGAGCTGAGATGGTCGAAGCTCGTTTTAGCCTGTTGAGGGAAGCCTATTTTAACCGATTCTTTCAGAAGTATATTAGAAGTAGTGGCCTGCGATATTTGTTTAGTGGCAATCGGGTATCCGCGGGTCGCGTTAGTATGGCTATGTCAGCCGCTTTGACTGTAGACATATATGTTTGGTCGGAGCCATTTTTAATCCCGAGTGACAGTTCAAGCATCTATACCTAGGGTATGCCCTTTCGGGATTCTTACAAATGCGACGTATAGCCTGAACTTCGGGATTTTTATGCATGTTGAGGTCTTATAGTTTGTCATGCATATTGAGGTTTTACAATTTGTCATGCCTATTGACGTCTTACAATTTTTCATGCCTATTGAGGTCTTACTGTTTTGTAATATAGAATAGATATGGTTACGTCGAGTCTGCCTGCTAGGGGTCTTAAAGTTTCAGGTTTCCCAGCACATGGCAATTGGCGACGAATGACAGTCTCCGAGTCATCGAATTTGTTTAAGCGTGAAGACCGCTTTTCGTGAGCTCGGAGTTGCCTTGCAGGGGATTTGTGAGCCTAGAGTTCCGACCCTAGTGTTGTGCGAGTGATGAATTACTGACGCTATGTCTCCGAGTATCTCGGGACGCATTTGGTGGAGTGTCCCCTATCGAGGATATACTTAAGATTTCCTTGCTTGGAGAATAAGGTGTTGAAAAGATATCCTTTTATTGCTTGGCGTAGACATACATCGTCATGATATAATTTGTTGTGATGAGTTGACCTATATCGGGTCAAAGACGATCGTTTGGAGGTTTGTCGTACCTGAATTTGTTTTTTTGTGATTTCAAAGCCTCGAGTCGGAGGCCGTTAGGGGCATTTGAACTGATGGGGCCTGACTATATCGGCCGTCTGGTCCGACACATCATTTTCCCATAGGAAACCTCATTTGGTGTTTTTCAAAACTCCTTCGAGCAGGCGGTTTTCCGAGGGGAATACCCTTCACCTATTCAAAAGTCAGCTGTTGGGATAGTCTTGAATATTTTTGCAGAGTTCCCCCTTAAGCAGCTTACAGACGTTGCCTTGTTAAAAATTTTGTCGGTAAAAACCCTTCTTCTGGGATAAAAACTCCTCCGAAGGAAAAGATTGCAATGGGTACGCCTTTGGGACCTCGAGGTCTTGCAATAGCACTATCGTCCCGCCAGCTCTGATCGGAATCCTGCACGAAGGTTAATTCCAAATAATAATAATAAAAAGAATGGTTGTACCTTGAAACGAGGTATGCCGACGATGCCTTGGGATCAATCTATTATAACTTCCAGGCGGTGAAGATGCGGCATGGATCTTTACTCTATTTACTACGTCGTGTATAATGAACATTCCCCTTGCTGCGTGTTGTTCCCCGTAGACGGTTTTGACCCCGTCCTTCATCGGGATGTTTTTCGCCTGGTGAAGGTAGGACGGTACTGCTCTCATGTAGTGTATCCAAGGTCATCCAAATAAGGCGTTATACCTCATATCTCCCTCGATGACATGGAATTTGGTGTCTTGGGTTGTGCTTGCCATGGAAACCGAAAGGACGATTTCTCCTTTCGTCGTTTCGCTCGCCATGTTTAATCCATTGAGGACTCGTGTGGCGTGCACGATTTGTTCAAGTAGCCCGAGTTGTTCTATCACCCTCGACCAGATGATATTGGCTGAGCTACCTGGATCCACGAGTACATGTTTTATCTGAAAAGAATTTACAAGAAAGGAGATTACCATGGCTCGTTGTGGGGTTGAGACAGGGTCTTGATGTCCTCTTCGCTGAACGTAAGGGCATCTTTGGGGATATATCCCCAAGTCCGTTTTTCTCTGGTGATGGATATTTTTGTCCTTCTCATTACGGGTTCCTGCGGGGCATCGGCGCCTCCCATAATAATGTGGATGACGTGTTGTGGCTCGTTTGCCTCATTTTTCTTGGTTGTTTCCCTCTCTTGGAATCAATTTTTGGCCCGATCACTGAGGAATTCCCGGAGGTGCCCTCTGTTAAGCTATTGTGCCACTTCTTCCCTTAGCTGATGGCAATCCTCGGTCTTGTGACCGTGCGTGTTGTGGAATTCACATACTAAGTTGTAATTTCTCTGCGAAGGTCTGGCTGTATTGGTTTGGGCCACTTGGCGTCTCTGATCTTGCTGATGGTGAACACGATGTCTGAAACATTGACGCAGAAGTTATATTCCGATAAGTGGGGCGCATTTGTTGGCGCTTTGTTTCGATCAAACTTGGTTCTGTAGGCGAGCCCTCGAGGGTCCTGTCCTCGATCCATCCTTCGATCGTTGCGAGGTAGGTTGCGCCTTGGGGCGTTCCTCCTGTCTTCGAGGTATGGTTGATACCTTTCTTTGTTTGATTTCAACTCTTTTACCAGGAGTCTGTTTGGTTATACTGAGCCCGAAGGAGCTCCCAGTTGGTCGTCCTCGACCCTGATATTCGACTGGTACCAGTTCTGGATGTTCGACCAGGTCATGGCCGGATATTTGATCAGGTTTTGCTTCTTCAGCTTCGAGGCCATCGAGCTTCATTCGTTCAGGCCTTGGGTGAAGGCCTGTACCGCCCAGTCGTCGGAGACTGGTGGCAGCTCCATCCGTTCCATCTGGAAGCGAGACACAAATTCCCACAGCATCTCATTCTGTTTCTGCTTAATTTTGAAAATATCAGACTTCCTTATTGTTACCTTGATGGCTCCAGCATGTGCTTTTACGAAGGAGTCTACCAACATGGCGAATGAATCTATGGAGTTGGGAGCCAAGTTGTGATACCACATCATGGCTCCTTTCGAAAGCGTTTCTCTGAATTTTTTCAGCAACACGGACTCGATCTCATCATTTATTATATTGTTACCTTTTACTGCGCAGGTATAGGCAGTAACGTGTTCATTGGGGTTGGTGGTATCGTTGTACTTGGGGAGTTCCGATATTCTGAACTTTTTAGGGATGGGCTTTGGGGCCGCTTCCTCTGGGAACGACCTCGGTATGAACTTCTTCGAATCCAACCCTTTCAGGACCGGGGATGCTCCCAAGATTTGATCCACCCTAGAGTTGTAGGTCTCGACCTTTTTATCGTTGGTTGCGATCATCTTCTCACCTGACTCGATCCTTTTGGTGAGGTCCTCGATCATCTCCACTATGGCGGGGTCAGCTGCTGACCCGTTATTGCTTGATCTTCGGGTAAATGCTCGGTGGGGGGAGCTACCTCCGGTACCGCTGTGCTAGGAGTTCTCGGATGGCTTTGCAACTGAGCAATGGCCAGCTGTTGTGCCTGCAACATTTCAAAAATAACATGAAGACTAACTTCCTGTTCTTCCCGGGCCGGGGTTTTTGAGCTTCTTGTCGGTCGCAGTGTCGTATGCTCTTATTGGTGTGAGAAGTTTCGTTGACTTGTTGTGCGTCCTATGAGTCCACATCCACTAGAATCGGTCTGAGCGTGTTATCTAGATTCTGTAGTGGTGATCTGGCAACCGGGATAGCCACGCCATTTTCCCCATGTTTCTCGAGGTTATCGTTCTCGATTCTGTTTACCGAGCCAGACATTTTGACCTGAAATCAAAGGATCTTGGATAAGAAAAAGTGTAAAAGATAATGTGCGTTTGTGCAATGAAACTAGCAAGAAGAAAATCACTATTATTTTTAGCCCTAGGGTGGGCACTAAATTGTTTACCGCAAAAATGGTAACAACAATTAAATTTGTAAATGAGATTCTAAAAATACGTGATCTATTCCCGAGCTAGTTGTTAGAGCACTTGATGCTAATAATATAGAATCTAATGAAGAAAAGTTAGCTAAAACGAGATAGTAATTGAACCATATGGCCTGCTGCCCAGGTATAGGTCTGATCGATGAAGGACCTCGGGTCGACATCGGGGTCGAGCTCGAGCTATCGGGTATAGTCGGGGATGGGATAATAGTTGAATATATAATTAAACAAGGCTCTTTATGGCCAACACAAATCTATATGATGAAGAACAAGTAAGAAAGCGATGAATCTCAAGGTGACTTCAGGTCAATATCACGTGACAAACAATGAATAGACAAGAAAATAGCAAAGCTAAATGACTTCGAGCCAGTGAGGATAAGCGAATTAGGTAGGAGAAGGAAAGAGAGAAGATATTATTGCACTTTTGTAGAATAGTTGGAGCTCTGCCTTTACAGGGTGTTAGAGACTCCCCTTTTATAGAAAAAAGGGGGAGTCCAATCTTATGGTGAAATAAAGGTGAATATGTTTATACGGTGGGATCAGGTTGCACGCCGCAACAGATGGAATAAGGGTAGATTGATATGGTAAAATAAGGGTGAAATTACGATATTGATATTGATATATGGTGGGATCGTGTTGTGCGTTGCAACAAATATATATATTATTTATTGTTGTTGATATTATTATGGAGGAATAAGGGAGGATTATTTGTTGTTTGGTAGGGTTGGGTTGCGTGCCGCAACAACCTTTATTTTTCTATTTCTTGAGCTATGTCGTTTGGTTTTGACATTTTTGTTGAATTGGTAACTATTGGTAAATTTTGGACGACACTTGTTTATTTTCGAGGCTGTGGTTATCATTTCATGTTGGTTGTTTAATTTTGTACTATATTTCAATTATTCCGTCATTATTATATGCTGCGTATATGTTTTAGTATAGGCGACTCACCTTAGTCTCGTCACTACTTTGTCGAGGTTAGGCTAGACAATTACTAGTACATGGAGTCGGTTGAACTGATACTATACTCTGCACATAATGCGGATTTTGGAGTCGGTCCCAGCGGCGGTTATTAGCGAGCTCGGATTGGATATTGTGGGAGATTTGAGGTACGGTTGTTCAGTGCCCGCAGCTTTTGGAGTCCCCATCCTCTTTTCCTTGTAGCTGTATAACTTCATTCTGACAACTTGTACTTATTTCAGACTCTTATGTGTATTACTTTAGAAGCTCGTCCACGTGTGACACCAGGTTCAGGTAATTGTTATAGATGTTTCGTTGTTTAAATTTTGCTTTTATACCTAATACATATTTGTGATTTTGGTTCGTTATCAATGTTATCACTTAAAGTGTTAAGAGAAGTAAATTATTCTAACGTTGGCATGCCTAGCAAGTGAATTGTTAGGTGCCATCACGATCCCGACCATGAAAATTTTGGGTCGTGACATTCATGGAAAGCTAAAAATATCGAGCCAGCATGTCGAAACTTGTGCTATAGATTCAACAAATAATCCGGGAAAACCTAGGGCTTAACTGTGATTTTTACATATTTTGTAGCTCCAGGAGTCTAGTTTTCAACGCCGCGGCTTCTTATTTAGACGCTCCTACCACGAGATACGACTTTTTCGCCGAGAGTGCTCAGAGCTAGAGATCAACTGGCTAAACACATACACCAACTTCAAAAATTAATTCCACACAATCCAAAAGGATTTTGGCTATAAATTTTTGATATGTTGGATTTCTTTGAGTCAAAATTCAGCAGAATTAAGCGCCTCGTGATTTGGACTCTCCGATCTTAAGATATAAATATTTTTGTCGAGAGTGCACAAAGCTATAAGATCAACACGGGCCAGGCATGTAGATCAGTTTTGAAAATTAATTCCATCTGATACAAAAGAAGATTCAGTCTGATTTTTTGATATGTTTCATTCATATGAGTCTACTTTCGGTAGAAACAAGCGGCTCTTGATTTGAAATCTTCTACATCAAAATATTAATTCTTTTTTCAAGGATGCAAAACTAGCTGACTGGTACTGCAATTAAAAAAACATGATTGATATTCTTTCTGTTTTAGAGGAAGAAATAAATGACGAAAGAAGTGAAAGACGACTATGAGCAGTCCTGTTCAGCGTGAAAGGAACCCCATATTTATGACTTCCACATGTCAAGGTAAAAACATCAAAGATCTATTATATAGATTGTTTAAGGAGGTGGAATTTTTCGTATGGAAAAGAAGTCTCCTTTAAGTAAAAAAGGAAATTCTTGTTTAACTTGAAAGCTTTAAACGGTAAATATTCATTAGACGGTAATTCTAAGAAGTATTTGAACTCAAGTCAAAATGGAAGAGGGGAAGGCTTCATGCATGAACCTCACGTGGCTTTGTCATAGGAAATTGATCTAGGTTGGAGTTGTCATATATTGTTCAATATGACCTATTTTGGTTACTATAATTTTGCTGTAAAGGTTACTAATAAAGTACTGTTTTAGTACAATATACTTGGCATCAGAAGTTTTTTCTAATTTGATTTAGGTTACTTCCATTTGGTGAAATTCACATATGGCAAGGGATGTGTCATTGAATTTATATCTAAAGTAGAAAATAAAAGCAAAGTAAGACGGTCTGGTTTGATGGCTTTGATTACATGCTTCACTGGATAGTCACGATTGCCCCAAGAATTCATGTTCTTTATTAATAGGAATGAAAGAATGTGTTCTTCTAATGGATACTTCAAGCATCATCTTTGAGTTTCGACAAGCCTACACTCTGACAAGCTTTGAAGTAGGGAGTATTTGTAGACATATAAAATTTATTGAGTTTAACCCATATAAAATTTGGATTAAATTCATTTGGGTTAAATAATACTTGGACTTCATAAATTAAAATTAGTCCATTTTATTATTTTCAAGCACAAGCTAAGGTCCATTTTATCTTAAAGCCCAAACTCATGACATGTGTCAAGTGACATGGCATGTCCAGTCAAACCCAAAGCCAACAAGATGATGCCACTTGTTGAATGATGTGGCAATCCCAATCCAAAATAGTTACCAATCAAGAATCGCCAAGTATCTAAAATGGCATGTCTTTGCCAATCACAAGAAAGCTTATCACATAGCTTGTGTGATAAGTTTGATGACTCACATGAGCCAATCAGAATCAAGCAAGAGAGTTCATAATTAGGTGGACTGTCCATCCTCTACTAAAGTAAATAGAGATGTTACATAACTCTCTAAGGACACTCAGAATTGGAGGAGAGCATTCCTCAATTGGTGAAGACATTCACAAATAGCGAGATCAATCATCAAGTGCATAGTTCTTCAACAAATGAGTGATCAATGGAGTTCTTCCCGAATATCAACCCGTAACAACAAAGTGTTGTTCGACGTTCTTGGCGATTAAATACATCACAAGGAGGTCTGCATTGTCCTACATTTGAGAAAGACGCTTCTCAAGCCCACGAATCATGAAGACTTTTAGAAAGGAGAATCAAGAGATACATAGAATTGTACTCACAAATATTTATCAATAAATTAAATTTATTTTTTTCTTTATATTATTTTTATTGCAGTTTATTCTTCGTAATACCAAAATTTATTGAGAACACTCCCATGTCAAAAGATACCACTGGAGATGGTAAAAATACCCAAACCGAAAAACTAAGGTTTGCATGGAATTCCAGATGGAAACGAAAGAATTAACACAGATCAAATTATTAATTTACCCATAAAAAGTTCATATTTATTGTATTGCCTTCGTCATACTTAAAGCTTCACGTATTATTATTATTACATAGTTAAAGAGTAATAAGTTGATAAAATATTTATTTTATAGATTTCATAATGTTACTAATTTTATTAAAAATTGCGCCAAGCGCGACAATTCAGATAAGTGTATAAAAATGCATGAATATATATATATATATATATATATATATATATATATTGGTCAAGAGGTACCTATAGCTCATAATCTATTCATATCTAAATTTTATAGAGTGATTAGGGTTGGGATACAAAGAATTTGGTAAGTCTTTGTTTGGTATAGATACTGCGAACGACGGAAATTCTTCTTTTCTTTGCATTATCTTTTGCCGGGTATGAACGTGATACAGGCTATTACCCGAGCTAGAGACGAAAGATTAGTTATTGACTATATGTAAATTGACTACATACATTTTTTTCAACATAAGCTCTCATTTTCAAACTTAGTCCACATTCTCTAAGAATATAATTAATAAAAGAGGAGAAAGAAAATTGGCTTGAAATCCTAGGAAGTATTTTTAATGAAAAAGCTTATTGTTACTCAATGTTTACATCAAACTCTATCATTTTATTACGATTAAGTATAAGTGATTAATGAAGTAAAAAGAGTTATAGTATTTATATATGGTTAGGTGATATTATATAAAGATATATACATATAATGTATTTATTAGATTAGCATAAACTTGGGTGTGTGTATGTTTTTCCCGTATTTTCGTGTGGGAAATTAGCATTTTACACAAGAAAATGACTTAGACTATATATACACCTTGGTGGTAATTTAATGTTTGGTGGTGAGCTATATATGCTTTTTAAAACTTTCTTATTTATGAATGATAGTGTAAACTATATTTTACTAAAGAAGGAAAATAGAAAAATGTCGAAATGTCAGCAACATCTTTGGAAAATTTCTTGTCTCAAAATTCTAGCAATATGGTCCCCACAAAAACTTAGTAAATCCTTATCTATTCATTATACCGTGTCCATTGATTCCGCTTGATTCTTTTAGTATCTTACATTAAAAGGAAAAATCAAAGTTACTTAGAAAAAGAATACATTAACATAATATGAATTTAAAAGTTAACACTTAGCTGCGCTTGAATGTCTCTCAACTGGATACCAGCAGTTTTCATTGGTTTCAACTTTCATCTTAAGTCCATCTCATTCACATCCTTTGCTTAAAACTCAAGCCGCGTGGGCCATCTTCCTTTATTCTTTTCTTCTGCAAATTATTTATAACAATAAAAATGGGAACTTATAATCCAACTTATCCACCATGTACAAGCTGTGTACAAAAAGAAATGCCTGGTACTATGTATTGGGAACACGCTGCCACAGAAAAATACAGGTTTGATTTACTTATTAAGATCATTATAATTTTTAGATTATTTTAGATTTTAGTATCATTAATTGAGGACAATATCAATATCACATAGAAGAAACGGTATTTGTATCCTGAGCACTATGAGCTACTAGATGGCCATCATGAGATTCTGCAGTAGCATCAAGAGCCTCTAGTGGAGCATCGTACTCCTCGTAACAACAACAAGAAAATACGAATACAACAATAAAGTAATAAAAGAACATTAGGATAATGCCAAAATAGTATTATAAGATGATGACGTCCAAATTCATTACTAAAACGTAAATGGATACGGTCGCATGCAATATAATTTATCCAATTATAAGTCAGGGTCGAATCCTACAGAGAACAATATGTAGGCTGATAATAGATTAGATTTATGTATTTTGGTGACTATTTATGCCCCAACTTGACTATGCTTCACTGTTCTAGGATAGTTAAATGACGATAAATTGGCTCTAATTGTGAATTTCATGTTTTGCAGGAGCGAGTTGTGCTTATGAGGACTTAGGATAGTTTTTGGAGCTAAATTAAAGCAAGGGAAGCCCCTCAGAGCTGAGTACGGGTGAAAGAAGAGAGAAAAGAAGAGATAAAATGACGAACCAGCTTAGCGCAGCCTTAGCGCGATCGCGCTAGCCCAGGAAATCGAGGTAGAATACTATGCTATATGCGCGGCCATTAGCGCAGGCACGAGCGCGGCCACGCTAGTCCAGTTCGGAGCATATAATTTTACGGGTAAACTTGGAAGTTTGGGGGTAATTTTACTTAACCTGTAAGAGGTCCAGCTCGCCCAAAGGGACATTAGCAAGGTTTTTACAGCTTAGTTGAAGGCAAGAAGAGGCAATAGACAAGGAGGATAATTCGACATCGAGTTCTACCTTTCTTCCTTTTGTATTTATCATTTATGATTAATTTTGTTGTTGTTAGTATGAATACAATTATGAGTAGCTAATTATTTAGTCTAGGGTTTTGATGGAATATGTTGAAGGATGAACTTCGTGTTATGTTAATATAGTTGGCTCAGTTTAATCTCTATTTGTTCAACTACGTTCTTGTTTTAGTTAATTGATAGGATCCTCAATTAGTTGTGCCTATTTAGTATATACTACTCGTGAGAGAGTGCATATTTAGGTAATTGTTGAACAACAC
Organism: Nicotiana tabacum; assembly: GCF_000715075.1. Lineage (NCBI taxonomy): Eukaryota > Viridiplantae > Streptophyta > Magnoliopsida > Solanales > Solanaceae > Nicotiana > Nicotiana tabacum. The sequence goes on from NC_134082.1 coordinate 18,915,957, forward strand.
CACTCCCAAAGTATATGAGGAATCAATAACCAAGGGTTTAAAGGTGGGATTAGGGATAACGAAACCTTGGGTGTGATCTAAAGTGAGCTGTAATAAAAGTCAGCTAGCGTATCTCGGGAGAGTGCGTCGAGTACATTATCGTAATTACTCAGGAGAGATTTACGGTGGTAAGAGTGCTCATGATCGATAGAGACGATTAGGCAATTCTATGCGAAACATAACAGGAAGGGATTCCATCAATAGGGAAAATCACAACCTTAGATCCTTCTCTTAATTGTTTACAACCCAGTCATAGTTAGCTCTTAGTTTACTTATTTTCATTCAATTATAGTTAGTAAAAATATCACCAATTGCTATTCAAAATATCTGGAATGTTGATTACGAAGAATTCAATGAGTCTGACAAGAGTAGTTGGTAGGTTAATTCCTAGTGGGATTCGACTCTGGGTTAAATACTCAGATTATATTTGTAACAATCGATTGTCCTTTTTATAAGGCTTAGTTGGACGTGATTAAATTTTGGCGTCGTTGCCAAGGAATTAATGGTGTTATCAATTACAATTGAATGAAATACAAAAATTCTTAGTGTGATCCGTTTTCTTTATTTTCAATCTATACATTGAAATTTTAACATTTGTTGATTTGGTTGTACAGGTGCATGCCTAGAAACTCATCAAGAACAGGTAAAGTATTTGAAGCATTATCAGATCCCTAAAAAGTTTTCAAGGCCTTGAACCTGGCTAACCGGAAAAATAAACAACAACAATCAACTAAACAACTAGAACCAGACATGGGGGATAACGTGGTAGACCCAGCTGCGCCAGTAGCGCCAGTAGCACCTCTTTTGCTAGAGGTTGCTCAATATGACTGGGCACAACCCATAGCGATATTAGTCTCATAGATACAGGCCGAGTCTTTTCAAATCACGAACAACATGCTGCATTTGTTGTAAAACAAGAGACTATTTTTGGGGTCATACATTAAAGATCCTCAATAGCACTTGAAGAATTTCCTGTGAATATGCAAAACTCAAAGGCAATCCAAAGTAACTCAGGAAGCAATAAAGCTGTTGTTATTTCTATTCTCAGTGACATGAGCTGCCCATACTGGGCTAAATTTACTCCCCATTATTTCCATCACGACTTGGGAGGAGTTAGTCAAGCAATTTGTGAATAAGTTTCATCCACCCAACAAGACTGCTCAGCAAATTGATGAAATTTTGAGCTTCAAACAGAAATAAATGGAAACACTGCAAAAAACATGGGAACGATTCAAAGGGATGTTGGTTATATGTCCGCACCACGGTATTCCAGATCACATGTTGGGGCAGCGTTTTATATGGGTTTGACAGATAGCGTAAAGGCTAATATTGATGCTTCAGCTAGTAGAGCATTCTTGAGCAAAACATGGAGAGAAAGCCAGAGCCTCCTTGACAAGATGGCACAAAATTTGGGGTGGACAACCAGGAATGCACCTATCACTCCAGCAGTTCAGTCAGTGCCCTTAGATCCATCCAACACTCTTGCTGAAAATATAGCCACCTCAATGATACAGATGAGTATACTCACCAAAAAGGTGGAAGATTCAGGGCAGATGCAGCAGGTGCACATTGTAGATTCTACCTATAGGGGCTTATGCACATCTTGCATTAGTCAGCCAATTGGTGGTCAAAGGAATGCAGAAAGTGATCATCATCATTACCCTGAGGACATAAATTATATGTCTAATTATGGGGGCCCAGAGACAAGGTGGTCGAAATTGGGCCCAACAGAATCAGCCATACAGGCCAATCTAGCCACAGTTCAACATTAGAAATATGGGAGGCATGCAACCTCACAATAATGTGGCACCATACCAAAGGCCACAGGGATATAACAATCAAAATCAGCAGCAGGGTTATCATCCTCCTCAGCAGCAACATAGTGGGAGACAGGAAGATGGGTTTGCTAGACTTGAGACAATAACGTAGCAGGTTATTGGGTCAAATACGAAAATGAGTGAAAGGGTAGATGCACATGAGTCAATAATAAAGAATATTGAAGTGTAGATGGGCTAGATTTTGATGTCTTTGAATAATCGTCCTCGTGGGACATTGCCTGCAGACACGCATGTAAATCCAAAAGATTAAGGCCCGAAGCAGCTGATGGCAGTGAGTCTACGTAATGGCAGAGACTTAGACTTGGAGCAAGAGAGGGCTTGAGAAAGCAGACAGGCTGAAACACCTGTACTAGTGCCCATTAAGCTAGATGATTCAATGAATCTGACAGAGGTGACAATGCATCCTGCCTAGGAAGAAACCACCACACAGATTGAGGCTGAGAAAGAAGCTGAAGCAGCCTAAGAACCGGTAGTTGAGTTGGTGTATGAAAAAAACAAAACCCAAGTCATTGGGAAGAAGAGAGCTCCAGCACCATTCCTACAAAGGCTGGCCAAATACCAGGAAGAGGAACAATACAAGATATTCTTGGAGATGCTAAAACAAATCTAGGTAAATATTCCATTGATTGATGTTTTGAAGGAGATGCTTGGTTATGAAAAAATGATGAAGGACTTAATGTCTCGAAAATTTGATTTCCAAGACTTGGCAACAGTGACTCTAACTCAGACCTGCAGTGCTTTGGTGACTAGACGAGTTGCTGAAACGTTGTCTGCTCCAGGAAGTTTTACAATTCCCTACACCATTGGTAACTTTTCCTTTGCCAAGGCACTTTGTGATTTGGGGGATAGCATAAATCTTATGCCCCTGGAGATCTATAAGAGGTTGGGGATTGGAAGAGCTAGACCCACATCTATGTTATTGCAGCTGGCTGACAAAACAGTGAAAAGATCGACAGGTATCTTGGATGACGTGCTGATATAGGTAGGGAAATTTGTGTTCCCTGCAGATTTTGTGATTTTGGATTGCAAGGCGGATGAAGAAATTCCTAATAATTTTGGGAAGCCGGTTCTGGGCCATAAGGCGAGCTCTCATTGATTGTGAAACTAGGGAGCTTAAGATGAGGTTGAACGATGAGGAGATAAAATTTAACGTGCAGAAATCTCTGAGGCGACCAAGTGAATTCGCCAATTATTCTCTTATTAATACCGTGGATGTAATCGTGGAAGCGGATGATAAGACATTGACTATTGAGGATCCTCTTGCTCCATGTCTTGTAAATTTAGATGAGGTGAATGGGGAAAAATTGGAAGAATTGGTGCTGGCTTTAAAGGATAGAAGGTCTTGGGATCGAACACTTGAATTCAAGCCCTTGCACTTAGAAAATAGAGAAACTCCTCCAGCCAAGCCATCCATAGAAGAACCAGCAAAGCTGGAGTTGAAGCCATTGCTCGCCTATCTCAGGTATGCGTTCCTAGGACCTAACTCCACATTACCTATTATTATCTTATCTAGTTTGTTAGATGTGTAGGCACAAGAGCTTTTGCAGGTACTCAAGGAGTGCAAGACTGCCATTGGGTGGACCATGGCAGACATTAAGGGGATCAGCCTGACATATTGTATACATAAAATTCTGCTACAAGAGGGGCATAAACCTTCCAGGGAGAACCAAAGAAGGCTGAACCCCAACATGAAGGAAGTGGTTAAGAAAGAGGTGATTAAGTTGTTGGATGCGGGAATCATTTTCCCCATCTCTGACAGCAACTGGGTTAGACCAGTGCAATGTGTTCCAAAGAAGGGTGTTATGACGGTGGTCAAAAATGTTAACAATGAGTTGATCTCTACAAGAACCATCATAGGCTGGAGAATTTGTATGGACTACAGGAAATTAAATCTGGCCACCCGTAAAGAGTACTTCCCACTTCCTTTCATTGATCAGATGCTTGAAAAACTGGCATAGAGGTACCACTTTTGTTTTCTAGATGGGTACTCAGGGTACAACCAAATTTCCATTGCACCAGAGGACAAAGAGAAGACCTCCTTCACATGTCCATGTGGAATTTATGCTTTTCGGAAGATGCCCTTTGGCCTATGTAATGTACCACAACATTACAAAGGTTCGTGATGGCCATATTCAGTGACATGGTCGAAGACATAATGGAGGTGTTCGTGGATGATTTCTCAGTGGTGGGAAACTAATTGGACGAGTGCCATACAAATCTGACCCAAGTGTTGAAAAGATGTATTGAGACTTGTTGATATCCAATTTTTCCTTGTATTTTTTATCTGCAAAACACCTTTCAAAATATCATGTATATGCATATATAAGTATATCCCAAGGTTACATTATATTTCTTAATTTTTCAAAGATTTTCAAATCGATTTACCACCTTATTTTATAAAGAAAAAACCCAATAATTATCCCCATGTTATTATTTTGGTGATTTATATATTGGATTCTCATGTTTATATCAAAATATAGCTAAGACATTTTTCACGTTTTTTACAAATTTATTTGTTTTTTTACGGATAAAATTGCATAATTGCAATATTAGCCATTTTTGTGTTTAAATCCGTCTCATGTTTATAAATGGGATTCTGTATTTTTAAATTGATAATTATACGTTATAAGTCATTTTAGTGCTTTTAATTTGTTTTCAAAAATTTGTTTATTATTTCTCTTTTATAAATTCAATGGGGAAAAGGGGCTATTTAACTTATAGCCACATTTGGCCTAATTAAACCAATCCAAGACTCAAGCCCAACCCTAAATCTACCCAACCCAACCCAGACTAAATCCTGGCCGTTGATCATTTTTGATCAACTGTCCAGATCCGCCCTTACCAAATTAAACCAAACGACCCCCCAAGACCCTTCTCATTCTTCACTCAACCGACTCACTTTCTATCTCTGGTTCTCTCTAGAACCTTTCCCCGTCTCCTCCTCTCTGATGAGTTCCATCCATCTTCTCCGGCCACCTCTTAGCCTGAATCCATGGTGGTTTCACCACCCACCAGCCTTCTATGGCTCCTCACGCTTGGTTACTGAAGTTTCATGACTTGACCACGAAGAGCAGGGTCCAGACCCATGTTGATTCAAGTTTTACGGCCATCTCCGGCCTTGTTCCGGCAAGCCATGTCTATTTCAAGCCTGGCCTCGACCCCTCCTTCTTAGATCCAAGCCTTTCTCACCATTTGGGTTTTTTTTTTTTTTGCATTCCGCTAGGCAAGCGCCTAGGGCTAGGTTTTTATTAATAACAAAAAGAAAAATAAAACAAATAGGAAAAGTACAAATAAGGGGGACACTAGCACCGGAATTGTTACCTATATGACTTGGTAGCTTCAACGGCATAGAAGCAAGGCAACACAAACCGAGCTAAATCTTACCATACTATGAAACCCTAGCTTTTGAGGTTTTTCTAATCTCTGTATATCTATTCAAGATCCATGTTTTCCCTAAGGTTTTAAACGATTTTCTGATATTTCATTCAACAGTTATGCTTCCAAGGCCTTTATTTTCCAATCTAGGGTTTTTAGGTGTTTCTCTAATTTTTCTTTTTCTTTTGTGGGCTTCTTCTACTACGTTTCTTTTACTGTGTTATCGTTAAGTTTATGATACCGTGTTCTTAATCAGTTTCTTCCACTATGTTTCTCATTAGCTTCTTCTACTATATTTCTTTTATTGTGTCTCGCATGTTGTTCTTTTACTATGCTTCTCATGAGCATCTACCACTGGAAGAGCATGCTAAGGGTCTCAGTTCCTTTCTGAGACCTCTAAACCTGTTTCGATTAGTATCTTTTCCTTGATTGCTTGTCCTCTTACCTCTGCACTCGATTGATGGTAAAAACCCTAGAATTTCTAGGTTCATCAGAGTTTTGAGACCATTGGCTATGTGATTTGCTTGTGCTTCATCTCTGAACTTGCCTAATTTCAAAAACCCTAATATTTTAGACCTATTTGAGTTCCTGGAGTTGTTTCATCTACTGCTTCATTAGGTTTCAAAATTATTGTTTCAATTTTGTTTTTTCATATGATTATGACTTTTGCTAAACTCTATAAGACCTTTTACTCTACCCCTTTTCGCATGCCTGATACTTGTGTGCTCTTTATATGTGCTGAACTTCCATCTAAAAGGGCTTTAAATTTTTGATTAATTTCAGACTTCCTTTGTACAAGATTGATTGATTTCTTTCCTTGTTTGTTGGCTGCCCTGTTACTCGACTTAAGTTAAAAAAAAAAAATCCAACTTTTCTGACTTGGTTCATTCATGGACCAGTGATTACAAAATCTCTGATCCTTGATTTACTGGCTACTAATTGATTTATCTTACCTTATTTATGCAACCGTATATTTCAATTCTCTATCCCTAAAATAAACTTCTATGTATTTATCCCTAATTGCCTCATTTGCACAAGATGTTTATTTGATTTCTTTCCTTAAATAGTTTTACCTTTTGAGTCCGAATTCCTTAATTAAAGGAAGTCTTGTGTTGATTGATTTTTAATTGACATCCAATTCCTTACTTATTTTCTTACCTTATTTCTGCTTGTTTTTCGCACTATAAATACACGACTCTTTCATTAGCACACCCATCACTCATAGTCTTTCTGAACTTACACTTACAGACAATAGTAATCTCCCATATTATCTGCACTGTGGCCTATTTATAAGACCTACTGCTTTCTCTATTTGTTTCTTTAAAACTGGGATGTCCTGATTTAAGCTTTAGCATCACAACAAAGTATTTATTTACTGCTTTCGTATCTATGACTACTCACTATTTCTGTATAGTTCAACACTTATTTTAGCATGTTGATTTCATTCTGCATGTTCTATTCTGAATCCCAAACCCCTGCCCCCTATGTGTTTGAGCTATGGTTAAGGCATGGCAATATGCAAATTATTGTCCATGAATTAAATTTGATCCCTTGGGATCCTAGCCTCTAAATAGTGTGTTCTAACAGGCTTATGGGTATGCTGGCATTCTCCATTGTTGGGCATACCCACAGCCTGCCCTTGATTCTTTCAATTTCCTTATTCCCCCCTGAACCCCTTATGTGTACTTATCTGTAGCTCTTTCCCTCTCCTTTCCCCCTTTTAGAATTCTGTTTTTGCACTTGCACACTCTCTTAGTCTTTAAGTTCTGCCCCTCTCTTGTGAGCCTTTCCTTGGGACCCTTTGAGCTTCCTCTGAACTTGGACACTTAAAGGCTGGCCCTTCCACACTACACTTGTCCTAATCTGATAATACATTTGGGTGTGAGCATTCCCCGAAGTTCTTTTTGAGGCTCTTAGGGAACTTTGACACACTCGAATGGGAGAAAGGCTTTGGATCTTGATCTTTTGGAGTTGGTTTACTTCATATTTCAGACATGAAGTCTGAATCAGGCTCTCCTTTAGTTGTACTTTTATTTACATTTTTCTGATGTATTTTACTTTATTCTAGGCTGTAATAATTTGCAATAAACTCTTGGGGATGGCTAGTGAAAAGGGCGGGTAACTATGTATGCAAAAGGGTAGATACCATGAATATATGCCATTCTAAATTCTGCAACTCTCATATAGAAATCATGCCTATAAGTCATTTTGAAATCTGCATGCATATAGAAATCATGATTAGAGGAATCATGTCCATAATTATGGAAATCTGAATTCTGCATATGCATATAAAAAATATGCCTATAGGTCATTCTGAATCTTGTATATCCATTTTCATCTAGAAATTATGTTCATAGGTTTTAAACAATCAACTACATATAGATATCATGTTCATGTCGTAAAACAAATTCTGCCAGTTAGATACCATGTTTAGAGATTAAAACCCGTCTTCAGCACTTAGATATTATGCCTATATGGTTTTTGCACTTTTACCATGTCTATAAGGCTTCTGACCAACTACGCGTAGAAAGCATGTCTATAGGAATTATTAATCGAATCTTAATTCCTTCATTCACGTCTAGAGATAAACCAATAATAACAAGGATCATCATTTGCAGAGCTCATGACCTTCATAAAAAAAAGAAAAAACTTGCTTTCTTTAATAATCTGACAAACTTTTTAACCAGTACGTATTCAGTTTATTATTATTTCTTTCTGAATTCAGGAGATACCATGCCTATAGGATCCTTGTCCAACACTTAGGCAAGCTTTAGGGCGAATTTATAAACTGAATCTGTGCTATTAACTACAACCAACAGGCAGGCCTGATTCGGGCTTCTTATCTGAATTATGTAATAAATCAGTATGCCTCAACCTTTAAGTTCTTAATCAGACCATAAACAGTATGTGAAAGTCATGCTAATTATGTGCTTTCTTTATTCAAGGAGGTATATCCGAGCCTTTTACTTGTTATGTGCTTTCCCCCAACTTGCTATATATGTTTTTTTGTATGTCGCCTTAGAAGTCTGCCTTTGAAACCACAAATAAGCATAATATCCCTCCCCATTGGGATTAGTAGTCCTAAATGCCTCCAGGACTGATAGGATTGGGATGGGTAATAGCATGCAATAAGTAAACGAGACTATTCCGCGCTTTAATACCTTAATGGGGTGGGAAAAGGATAGATATGGATATGATGACCACACGATAACGTCTCGTATAGCCCTTCACTGAGGAGTGATTACCGGATGTTGTGTGGGGTGATCCATATTATTAATAAACCTAGGACCACCGTTCTCCCTTTGTTTCTTTGTTTCTTCTAATGATTTGAAACTATTTCTTTTAAGAAAATCAGCTTCCTTTTAATTCTTTCCAATTTTGTTTGTAACCATTATGTGAAAATTCCCTCTTATTTGAAGTTTTATTTGCCAATTTTGTTGTTCTCGAGGAGGAGGGGGAGGAAGGCCCTTCCATACAGGCTGTAAGCAGAGGAGCACGCCTCAATAACTGGACCATCAACACAACCAGAGCTCGGAAAGCCTCGAGGTAGCAAGGCCGAACAAGCATCATGCACTGTCTTGACTTTTCTTTCGCACTTTAAAATTTTGCAATAAGATCTTCAATGTTCAAAATAGTTATAGAATTTATCAAAGCATTTCGACTTTCCCTTTAAATATTACTCTTATTACTTTACATATACAGAATTACTATTACTTATCTTGATGAACCAATACTGTGACATGCAACGAGACAACTTAACAAATGGACATATATTTAGAGAAAGATGACATAACGGAAGAGATTATTAAAGAAGTCAAGAATTTTGAGAACAAACCTATGTCCAACCTGGATGAGACTGAGATTGTTAACCTGGGAGATGCAGAGAATGTCAAAGAAACACGAATCAACGTTCATATATCATTGTCAGAAAAGGAAAAATACACAGAATTTCTAAGGGAATATAAGGACATATTCGCCTGATCATATGATGACATGACTGGTCTGAGTACAACTATTGTGGCACACTAACTGCTAACTGATCCGACATGTTCGCCGGTAAAGCAAAAACTCAGAATGTTCAAGCCTGATATGAGTTTGAAAATCAAAGAAAAAGTCACTAAGCAGGTCAAAGCCAAGGTTCTCAAGGTAGTAGAATATCCGACGTGGTTAGCAACATTATGCCGGTACCAAAAAAGGATGGGAAGGTCAGAGTCTGTGTCAACTACCGGTATCTCAACCGGGCCAGTCCAAAAGACGACTTCCCCTTGGCGAACATACACATCCTAATCGACAATTGCGCCAAGCATGAGTTGCAGTCATTTGTAGATTGTTTTGCGGGGTATCACCAGATCTGGATGGATGAAGAAGATGATGAGAAAACGGCTTTCATTACATCGTGGGGGATGTACTGTTACAAGATGATGCCGTTCGGATTAAAAAATGCTGGGTCCACCTACATGAGGGTCATGACCACCATTTTCCATGATATGATACACAAGGAGATGGAAGTATATGTAGATGATGTTATCATCAAGTCCAAGAAAGCCACTGATCACATACAAGATTTGAGGAAGTTCTTCAATAGACTGAGAAGGTACAACCTAAAACTGAATCCCACGAAGTGCCCATTTGGGGTTCCTGCCGGAAAACTACTTGGGTTCATTCTAAGTCACCGAGGAATATAATTGGATCCATCAAAGGTCAAAGCTATTCAAGAGTTTCCACCGCCAAAGAACAAGAAGGAGGTAATGAGTTTCTTGGGGAGACTTAACTATATCAGCCGGTTCATAGCACAACCTACAGTTATCTGTGAGCCAATCTTTAAGATGTTGAAGAAGGATGCCTACCAAATGGACTGATGACTGACAAAAGGCCTTCGGAATCAAGGAGTACCTATCAACACCACCAGTTTTGGTCCCGCCCGAGCCAGGTAGACCTCTATTACTCTACCTCGTAGTATTGGTTGGTGCGTTCGGTTGTGTTCTGGGGCAACATGATGAAATGTGGAGGAAGGAGCAGGCCATCTATTACCTCAGTAAGAAGTTCACCCCGTACGAGGCCTGGTATTCTCTGTTAGAACGCACCTGTTGTGCTTTAACTTGGGTAGCGCAGAAGTTGAGGCACAACTTCAGTGCCTACACTGCATATCTCATATCAAAGATGGATCCTTTGAAGTACATCTTTCAAAAGCCCATGCCTACCGGCAATAGCAGATCACCTTGCCGAGAATCCCGTGGACGGAGAATACGAACCCCTAAAAACGTATTTTCCTGACGAATAGGTATCATTCATAGGAGAATATTTTACAGAATCCTATGAAGGTTGGAGAATGTTTTTCGATGGAGCAACAAATTTCAAAGGAGTCGGTATAAGAGCAGTCCTGGTATCAGAAACCGGCCAGCATTATCCGGTATCTGCCAAACTCAGGTTTCCTTGCACCAACAACATGGCCGAGTACGAAGCCTGCATCTTAGGGCTCAAGATGGCCATTGACATGAACATTCAAGAGTTACTAGTAATTGGGTATTTAGAATTGCTTACACATCAGGTCCAAAAATAATGGGCGACCAAGAACTCCAAGATACTCCCTTATCTGCATCATGTACAGGAGTTGAGGAAGAGGATCACAAAGACAAAGTTCCAGCATGTTCCCAGAGTCCAGAATGTGTTTGCCAATGTGTTGGCCACCCTATCATCCATGATACAGCATCCAGACAAGAATTTCATTGATCCTATTCTGGTAAAGATCTATGATCAGCTAGCTTACTATGCTTACGTCGAAGAAGAAGCAGATGGAAAGCCTTTGTTTCATGATATCAAGGAATATTTGGCAAAAGGAGAATACCCAGAACTTGCGAACACTACTCAGAAGCACACACTTCGAAGGTTGTCTAATAATTTCTTTCACAGCGGAGGAATCCTGTATAGGAGGACTCCGATTTTGGGATTACTAAGGTGTGTCGATGCGAAGGAAGCATCTAAACTACTAGAAGAAATCCACGTTAGGACCTGCGGTCCACATATGAACAGTTTTGTCTTAGCCAAGAAGATACTCCGGGCTGGTTACTTTTGGATTAATATGGAGACAGACTGCATCTAGTATGTCCAAAAATACCACCCCTGGCAGATACATGCAGACATGATCAAGGTACCCCCAAATGAGCTTACTGCAACAAGCTCACCGTGGTTGTTCGCTGCCTAGGGAATGGATGTTATTGGACCAATCGAGCCTGCCGCCTCCAACGGGCACAGGTTTGTCCTAATAGCAATCGACTATTTCACCAAATGGGTCAAGGCAGCATCTTACAGAGCAGTGATTAAGAAAGTCGTGGCATACTTTATCTGCGACCGTATCGTTTGTCGGTTCGGGATTCTGGAGTCAATCATCACCGATAGTGATTCCAATCTCAATAGTGACCCGATGAAAGCCATGTGTGAAACCTTCAAGATCAAACACAAGAATTCTACAGCCTATAGACCTCAGATGAATGGAGCAGTAGAAGCCGCCAATAAGAATATCAAGAAGATACTAAGGAAAATGATAGAGAAGCATAAGTAGTGGCACGAGAAGCTATCATTTACTTTATTGGGATATCGCACCACAGTTGGCACATCAACCGGGGTAACCCCCTATATGCTAGTTTATGGTACAGAGGCCGTCATTCCCGCTAAAGTAGAAATTCCCTCCATAAGGATCATACAGGAAGCTAGGCTCGACAATGCAGAGTGGGAGAAGAGTCGTTACGAGCAGCTGGCTCTTATCGATGGAAAGAGAATGAATGCAGTTTGCCATGGTCAACTTTATCAGAACAGAATATCCAGAGCCTTCAACAAAAGAGTCAAGACGAGGAGCCCTCATACTTGCAGAATTGGACGGGGAAGTCTGGCCGAAGCCGATCAATTCAGATGCAGTCAAGCATTACTATGTGTAATCTTTATGCTTTCCTCATATGATTGGAAACTGGGGCAAAATTTTGAGGAGGACCCTCAAAATTCTGAAGCAATTTCAGCTAGTAATCGCAAGCAGCTGTCAGAAGCATCAACCCAGTAAACTAGGGCATAATTTTGAGGAGGACCCTCAAAATTCCGTAACAAGAACGGTCGCAATGTCTTGAACCATGTCGTAGTCGTCGGTTCATCTAAACACTATTCTCGATTATGTATTTATGTTATATTTTTTACTAAATAATGCCTGTTTGTTACCAAACTTGCTCTGTTTAGAAACTTTACCCCAATGATACGTACAATATCACCAGATCAGAGTCGAGAAGGTCAAGCAAAGCCAACAGGGATCCGACTAACCTCCCCTCTACAAAACTCACGATTTTTCTTTGTATGCAGACATTTGGATTGCGAAAGTATCCGGCATGCTATACATTCATGAGATAAACAGTGTTCAGGAATACAACTCTCAGAAGTGTTCACATTTACCAGCATTTGCTATCCACGCATGCCGGCTATATTCCCTATATTACAACATCCCCAGCAGTCACAATGTCGCAACCTGCTATTAGCTAAGAAACTCTATTACCATTTGCCCTTTTATTTTAATTTCTGCATTGCATAAGGCTACCATTCTGTCTTCCAAGACTAAGCACTGTCTCCATCTGCATTTCCTGCATTGCATAAGGCTACCATTCCGCCTTCCGAGACTAAGCTCTATCTCCATCTGCATTTCCTGCATTGCGTAAGGCTAACATTCTACCTTCCGAGACTAAGCACTGTCTCCATCCGCATTTCCTGCATTGCATAAGGCTACCATTCTTCCTTCCAAGACTAAGCGCTGTCTCCATTTGCATTTCCTGCATTGCATAAGACTGCCATTCTGCCTTCCAAGACTAAGCACTGTCTCCATCTGCATTTCCTGCATTGCATAAGGTTACCATTCTGCCTTCCGAGGTTAAGCTCTACCTCCATCTGCATTTCCTACATTGCATAAGGCTACCATTCTATCTTCCGAGACTAAACACTGTCTCCATATGCATTTCCTACATTACATAAGGCTACCATTCTGCCTTCCGAGTTTAAGCTCTACCTCCATCTGTTGTTGCATGGTTGAAAGATCGCCGCTTTATTTTATACTCACATGGTTGAAAGATCGCCGCTTTATTTTACACTCGCATGGATGAAAGATCGTCACTTTCTTTTACACTTGCATGGCTGAAAGATCGCCGCTTTCTTTTACACTTGCATGGCTGAAAGATCGCCTCTTTATTTTACATTTACATGGCTGAAAGATCGCCGCTTTCTACATTGCATGGGCTGAAAGATCACCAAATACTGCATCTCATGGGCTGAAAGACCGCCAAATTATCAAAAGGCGTCATTGTTCGGAGGCACCATTTTCATAGCCCAAGAACGCCATGCCATGACCTGAGGATCTCCTTTAATCTTTTGCATATCATTATTCAAATGTGTCATAGTTCGAAGGCATCATTCTCATAGCCCGAGAGCATCATTTCATGGCATGTGAATCCTTTATTATACGTTTCGTGGCCCAGGACATCATGATCTGAGGATGTCATCCTTACCGCCCAAAGACAACATTTATGGTCCGACAGGAACTTGCATCATGTTTAAATTTACACATAATATATGTTTGTATTGCTTATTTGCAGGTAAACCAGCAAGCAGTGACTATCTCAGAAGGAGCAATCTCACTCCAGTTCCCGCAGCCCTATTAGACCTTAACCATTCATCCCGACCTGAATATTGCGCCCGTTCTTGAAAAGGTCTCTATCGGCATACTCTGCCGACGGATCCTGAACTACATATGACCTGATTCCTATAAGACCAGAGATAGGTAGGCAGCTCAGGAGCCAGAGCATGGCCAACCTCTACAAACCATTTTGTTCGGTCAAAAATTGGCCATCATATCTTTACCCGACAACTCTTTCATCCTTCCCGAGTAAAGAGGGGCAACTGTTGATAACCAATTTTTCCCTATATTTTTTATCTGCAAAACACCTTTCACAATAGCATGTATATGCATATATAAGTATATCCCAAGGTTACATTATTTTTCTTAATTTTACAAAAATTTTCAAATCAATTTACCGCCTTATTTTATCAAGAAAAACCCAATAATTATCCCCAAATTATCATTTTGGTGATTTATTTATTGGATTCTCATGTTTATATTAAAATATAGCTAAGACATGTTTCACATTTTCTTACAAATTTATTTGGTTATTTTTATGGATAAAACTACTTAATTGCAATATTAGCCATTTTTATGTTTAAATCCGTCTCATGTTTTAAATGGAATTCTGTATTTTTAAATTGATAATTATACGTTATAAGTCATTTTAGTGCTTTTAATTTGTTTTAAGAAATTTGTGTATTATTTCTTCTTTTTTTTATAAATTAAATGGGGAAAAAGGGACTAGTTAACTTATAACCACATTTGGCCTTTTAATTTGGCCTAATTAAACCAACCCAAGAGCCAAGCCCAATCCTAAATCTACCCGACCCAACCCAAACTAAATCCTGGCCGTTAATCATTTCTGATCAATGGTCTAGATTCGCCTTTACCAAATTAAACCAAACGACTCCCCAAGTCCCCTCTCATTCCTCAATCAACCGACTCTCTCTCTATCTCTCTATCTCTGGTTCTCTATAGAACCTTCCCCATTCCCCTCCTCTCCGATGAGTTCCATCCATCTTCTCCGGCCACCTCCTAGCCTGAATCCATGGTGGTTTCACCACCCACCAGCCTTCTATGGTTCCTCATGCTTGGTTACTGAAGTTTCATGACTTGACCACAAAGCTGGGTCCAGGCCCTTGTTGATTCAAGTTTCATGGCCATCTCCGGCCTTGTTCCGGTAATCCATGTCTGTTTCGAGCCTGGCTTCGGCCCCTCCTGCTTAGATCCAAGCCTTTCTCATCGTTTGGGTTTCTTTGAAACCCTAGCTTTTGAGGTTTTTTTATCTCTGTAGATCTGTTCCAGATCCATGTTTTCCCTAAGATTTTAAACGATTTTCTGATATTTCTTTCAAAAGTTATGCTTCCAAGACCTTTATTTTCCGATCTAGGATTTTTAGATGTTTCTCTGATTTTTATTTTTTCTTTTGTGTGCTTCTTCTACTCCGTTTCTTCTACTGTGTTATCATTAAGTTTGTGCTACCGTGTTCTTAATAAGTTTCTTCTACTATGTTTCTCATTAGCTTCTTCTACTATGTTTCTTTTACTGTGTCTCACATGTTGTTCTTTTACTATGCTTCTCATGAGTTTCTACCACTGAAAGAGCATGCTAAGGGTCTCAGTTCCTTTCTGAGACCTCTGAACCTGTTTCGATTAGTATCTTTTACTTGATTGCTTGTCCTCTCCCCTCTGCACTCGATTGATGGTAAAAACCCTTGAATATAGGGGTTCATATGAGTTTTGAGACCATTGGCTATGTGATTTGCTTGTGCTTCATCTCTGAACTTGCTTGATTTCAAAAACCCTAATCTTTTGGACCTATTTGAGTTCCTGGAGTTGTTTCATCTACTGCTTCATTAGGTTTCAAAATCATTGTTTCAATTTTTTTTCTTCATATGATTCTGACTTTTGCTAAACTCTATAAGACCTTTTACTTGACTCCTTTTCGCATGCCTGATACTTGTGTGCTCTTTATATGTGCTGAACTTCCCTTTAAAAGGGCTTTCAATTTTTGATTAGTTTCAGACTTCCTTTGTACAAGTTTGATTGATTTCTTTCCTTGTTTGTTGACTGCCCTATTACTCGACTTAAGTTAAAAAAAACTCTCAACTTTTCTGACTTGGTTCATTCATGGACCAGTGATTATAAAACCTCTAATCCTTGATTTACTGGATACTAATTGATTTCTCTTACCTTATTTATGCAATCATGTATTTCAAAGCTCTTCCCCTAAAATAAACTTCTATGTATTTATCCCTAATTGCCTACTATGCACAAGATGGTTATTTGATTTCTTTCCTTAAATAGTTTTACCTTTTGAGTCTGAATTCCTTAATTAAAGGAAGTCTTGTGTTGATTGATTCTTAACTGACATCCAGTTCCTTAATTGTTTTCTTACCTTATTTCTACTTGTTTTTCACACTATAAATACACGAATTTTTCATTAGCACACCCATCACTCTTAGTCATTCTGAACTTACACTTACACGCAATAGTATTCTCCCTTATTGTCTGCATTGTGGCATATTTAGAAGACCTACTGCTTTCTCTATTTGTTTCTTTGAAATTGGTATGTCCTGATTTAATCTTTAGCACCACAACAAAGTGTTTATTTACTACTTTCTTATCTATGTCTACTCACTATTTCTATATAGTTCAACACTTATTTTTGCATGCTGATTTCTTTCTGATGATTGCAGAGTATCATTCAGGGAGTTGAAAAGGAGGCTAGTAACAACACCCATCATTGTTGCCCCCGACTGGGAGCAACCATTAGAACTCATATGTGACGCCAGTGACTATGAAGTGGGGGCAGTGCTGGGACAACAAAAAGATAAGCTAATGCACCCAATTTACTATGCCAGTAGAACGTTGAGTGGAGCCCAGCAGAACTACACTGTAATTGAAAAGGAGATGCTGGCTGTGGTGTTTACATTCGACAAGTTCAAATTATACTTGATTGCTTTAAGGTAATTTTATATACTGATCATGCAGCTCTCAGGTACTTGATTGAGAAGAAGGAGTCCAAACCGTGCCTGTTTCATTAGGTGCTGTTACTACAAGAGTTCGACCTGGAGATTCGTAACTGTAAAGGCACAAAAAACCAAGTCGTTGATCATCTATCATGACTTGAAGGAGCTGAAAACTCAGTTGAGGTAGAGGATATTATGGAAACCTTTCCAGACAAGCAGCTACTCGCCACAAGCCTTGAGGAAGTGCCATGGTATGCAAACTTTGCAAATTACCTGGAATGCGGTATAGTTCCCTATGACTTTTCCTCTGTGCAAAAGAAAATGTTTATCATGACTGCCACATATATTACCGGGATAAACCTTATATGTTTCAAATACGTGTTGACAATATGATCCGGAGGTGTGTACCCGAGATAGAACAATCTTCTACTTTACAGGCATGCCACGCATCGGCGTATGGTAGGCATTTTGGAGGAGTCCGGATGGCAACAAAAGTGCTAGAAGTCGGGTTCTACTGGCCAATAGTGTTTAAGGATGCACATCAATGGGTGAAGGGATATAATGAATGTCAGCGAATTGGGAACATTCCCCGTCTCCATGAGATGCCCATAAACCCAATTCTAGTGGTTGAAGTGTTCGATGTCTGGGGGATAGACTTCATGGGCCCCTTCGTCAACTCCTTTGGCAATAAGTACATACATGTTGCTGTGGATTACGTGTCCAAATGGGTGGAAGCTGCAGCACTCCCCACCAATGATGCAAGATTAGTGTTGGGGTTTTTGAAAAAGATTATATTCACCCATTTCGGGACCCCAACAGCTATTATCAGTGACGGAGGCACTCACTTTTGCAATTGAGCCTTCGAGAAATTGCTAACAAAGTAGGATGTGTGCCACAAGGTGGCAATATCATATCATCCTCAGACCAGTGGACAAGTCCATGTGTCTAATAGAGAGATAAAGAGTGTGCTAACAAAGACTGTGAATGCCACAAGAACTGATTGAGAGAAAAAGCTAGATGATGCACTCTGGGCCTACAGAACTGCTTTCAAAACGCCAATTGGTATGTCACCACACTAGTTGGTGTTCCGGAAGGCCTGTCACTTACTAGTGGAACTAGAACATAGAGCTTGGTAGGCAATGAAACAATTAAATCTAGACATTGAGGTTGCAGGAACAAATATAGTCACATAATTGCATGAGTTAGATGAGTTCCGATTTCTTGCTTTTGAGAGCACAAGGTTGTACAAGGAGAGAATGAAGAGGTTGCACGACAAGAATATTGTTGAGAGAAATTTCAATCTCGAAGACATGGTATTGCTTTATAATTCAAGATTAAGGCTATTTCTGGGTATACTCGAGTCACGATGGTCTGGAACATTTCAAGTGGTCAAACTATTCCCTTCAGGTGTCATAGAAATTGCCTCAAAGAAAGACTCTCATACATTTAGAGTCAACGGGCAAAGATTGAAATCATCTATGGGCATGGATGAACCCAAGGAAGTGTCAGTGATCCATCTGACTGAACCTCAGAGGTCGAGAGAGCCTTAAATGCACTCATCTGCGTCGTGCTGCGATGTTAAATCAGGTGCAGCATGGGAGGCAACCCATTGATTTGTTGTAACTGTCGTGCCACGACATTAACTAAGGAGTTGGTTGGGAGGCAGCCCAATGCGACGTGACTTTAGTTTAATTAGTTATACACGGTGAAATCTGGGAGACTGATTTCTCCTCGACTGAACACTTTGAAGGGATCCCGGAAGCCCGGGATCTCGGGCCGGTCACTTCCCTCAAGGTCGAGCGTTACTCCGTCAAGGATAATGTCGGCCAAAGCCTCAGCAAATCCAAGTATCTCTCAAAGAATGCACCCGGGGTCGATCAAGATTATTCAAGAAGCTCAGTATCAGCCCACACACACATTGCGGAGTTAGTCGATTGTCCTATCCTATTTCCTACATCAAGCAACGTATCTTGTACTAAGATTGGAATCTCCCCCTTTTTCTATAAAAGGGGAGTCACTAACACCCTGTAAAGGTAGAGCTCCAACAATTCTACAAAAGTGCAATAGTATCTTCTCTCTCTCCTTCTCCTCTCTAATTCGCTTGTCCTCACTGCTCGAAGTCATTTAGCTTTGCTATCTTCTTGTCTATTCTTTGTTTGTCACGTGATATTGACCCGTAGTCACCTCGAGATTCATCGCTTTCTTACTTGTTCTTCATTATATAGCTTAGTATTGGCCATAAAGAGCCTTGTTTAATTATATCTTCAACTGTTATCCCATCCCCGACTATCCCTGATAGCTCGAGTTCGACCCCGACGTCGACCCCGATGCCCTTCATCGATCAGACCTATACCTGGGTAGTAGGCCCTACATTTTAATTACTATCTCGTTTTAGCTAACTTTTCATCATTAGATTCCATATTATTAGCATCAACTGCTCTTACAACTAGCTCGGGAATAGATCACATATTTGTAGAATACCATTTACAAATTTAATTAATGTTACCATTTTTACGGTAAACAGTTTGGCGCCCAACGTGGGGCTAAAAGTAATAGTGATTATCTTCTTGCTAGTTTCATTGCACAAACGCACATTATCTTTCACACTTTTTCTTGTCCAAGATCCTTTGATTTTAGGTCAAAATGTCTGGCTCGGTAAATAGAGTCGAGAACGACAACCTCGAGAATCATCGGGAAAATGGTGTGGCTGTCTCGGTCGGCGGAGCACCATTACAGAATCTAGATAATGCGCCGAGACTGATTCTAGCAAACGCGGACTCACAGGACATACAGCAAGTCGACGAAACTTCTCACACCAACATGAGCATATGGCACAACGACCGACAGGAAGCTCAAAAAACCTCGGCCTGGGAATAATAGGAAGTTAGTCTTCATGTTATTTTTGAAATGTTGCAGGCACAGCAACTAGCCATTGCTCAGTTGCAAAAAAATCCAAGAACTCCCAGCACAGCGGTGCCGGAGGTAGCTCCCCCCGCCGAGCAAGTACCCGAAAGATCAAGAAATAACGGGTCAACAACTAACCCCGCCATAGTGAAGATGTTTGAGGACCTCACCAAAAGGATCGAGTCAGGTGAGAAGATGATTGCGGCCAATGATAAAAAGGTCGAGACCTACAACTCTATGGTGGATATAATCCCGGGAGCACCCCATGTCCTGAAAGGTTTGGATTCGAAGAAGTTCATACAGAGGTTGTTCCCAGAGGAAGCGGCCCCAAATCCCATTCCTAAAAAGTTCGAAATGCCAAAACTCCCCAAGTACAACGGTACCACCGACCCCAACGAACACATTACTGCCTATACCTGCATAGTAAAAGGTAACAATATAAAAAATGACGAGATCGAGTTCGTATTGCTGAAAAAATTCGAAGAAACGCTTTCGAAGGGGGCAATGATATGGTATCACAACTTGGCTCCGAACTCCATAGATTCATTCGCCATGTTGGCAGACTCCTTAGTAAAAGCACATGATAGAGCCATCAAGGTAGCCACAAGGAAGTCTGATGTTTTCAAAATTAAGCAGATAGAGAACGAGATGCTGCGGGAATTTGTGTCTCGCTTACAGATGGAACGGATAGAGCTGCCGTCAGTCTCCGACGACTAGGAAGTATAGGCCTTCACCCAAGACCTTCACTCAAGCAAATCCTTCTAGAAGTACGGAACCCGGGCATGGGTCTCTTCAAATGCCCGTCCCGAAGATCTACGATAAATGTGTTCCTCGAAAGCCCCTCCGACCCGGCTCAATCATAGACAACAAGTCACCACTCTTTCATCATCCTAGGTCCTAGCTCTGTACTATGCCAGTCCAGGCACCGATTATTCCCAATCAGGACTTTTGAGAAATCAAGCTATAGCTTCACAATTATATCCATTCAGATCAAAGCTCGAAGCCTACATTTTGATACTCCAGAGCCCCCCGAAGTATAGCCCCTTGATGGAGCAGTTCAAAGACCCAAGATACAGAGGGATCATGCTGAAACCTACCACAAAGTGAAGCTGGAAGACCTACTCGACGACCGAACATCCTCCTGATAGCCCAACCCATGTTAGCCAAAGGAACCGCCATTTCGGAACTACAGACTTTGGAAACACCAGGCTTGAATGATGCACTCTCCTTAGAAAATTCGGGCCCGTCTCGCCCTGATAAAAGCTCCTCCATGATTACGAAGCACGTTTCTCATCTACCGCCGTACCCTGTCTTTGTCGTCCCCCAAATAAGCAGCTGCTAAGGGAATGACCCGCCAGCATCACAACATTAGTGAACCCTGAAGACCCCCGAGAAGCGGAAGCAACCTCACGACTACATGCGAAAAGGGCCAGAATGAGTCAATGCCAATCAAAGACACCGATCATCAGCACCGCCTCTGGTTTCAAGGTAATACTCAACCCCGAAGACCTCCGCCATAGCAAAGTAGCACCCCAGCGAACCAACAATGCCTTTACCAAATTGGCATTCGTCCTTAAGAATCCTCTACCAAAGAAGGCCAGTTTACGAAGAAATGGGCATCCCTAACAAATGCCCGGGAAAGACAGATTTCGGGTGATGACCAAGGTGTCCTGAGACACGGCCAAGCCTCCATTAGGAGATTACTTCTAGGAAGTCACCGGCGTCCCGAGATCGTGAATCCTCAAGAAATCCTCTTCTTAATTGCCATTATGGGGCCTGAAGATGTTATCCACGCATTTACAAAGGGAAAGGGTCCCGACAGCCTAAGGTTATTGGCCTAATTCGGGTCTGGATCGAGAAATCACAAAAGACCCCATGAGAAGCCGTTTCATCAAAGACCAAATAAAATACTCAAAGCCAATGTCACAAGTGACGAAATAGGGTCATGCACTCGAAGCCACCAAATATATAAAGAAATACAGCAAGTATCGAAGGAAGAAATTGAGAAAATATCTTTGTATTTATGCAAGTGTTTGCTTACGACAACCCTTTAGAGGTCCTTATATATAGTTACATTACATATGATTATAAAAGCTCGCATAGAATCCTTTCGTAAAAGTGAAGAAGTACAAGTGATACGCATATAGTGGGAGCCTAAAGATCTAGCCTATTCATGCTGCATCTCCGTCGTCATCCTATCGGGCATATGACCTCAAAGACAATATATTCCAAAAGGCCGAATCCCTCGAGGACCTCATCCTAAAGCCTCCCGGAATGGCATCTTCAAAAGGAAGGCAGGGGAGAAGATCAAAATGACGAAGGAAAAGCCGGAAGAACGAGAGAAGTGGCTGGGTAAAAAATTTGGCTAGTACGAGCTCTGCCAGTACAGCCGTTTTGAAGCCACTTACTAAGACGTTGCCTCGGCCCGGAAGGCAACAGCCGGCAAAGGCTGCCAACACACCCCCTGGAATCCAAAAGTGGTGTAACACGCCGAGCCAAAGGGATGAGGGTGAGCAGCAGCGTATAATCCGTTCCCCCTCTTGAGCAGTGGTGCATAATCCAAAGTACCCCCGGTGGCGGAGAAAATTGACCCTCTACCTCATCACCCTAGGCCAACGACATCAACAACAACAACAACAACAATAACGACACAACTTCGCCTTGTCAAAAGAGAATCGAGAGTTGGGCCACAGTACACACAGCACAATATCTTGAAACCACATGCTCCAGACACGACAAGAAGGAAGAAATTTAAGATAGCGGGAAAGGAAGGAAAGATGGATACCGATGGAAATTTGGATAAAAGGCCAACCGTGAAAATCCCCATTTATAGGGAGAGCAATGTAACCGACGGCGATATTACCGCCCTCGGAAGGCATATCAGCAGGCGCAATTCATGTCTCCATAGAAGCTGAACCGATATCAACAAAAGATCGAAGAATCGCAACATTTCGGGTAATCCTAGAGAAGCAAGAAGGCAGAATGCCTCGACACCTGTAAAAAGGGGGGGGGGGGGGGGGATACCATCAGCACGATGTCGTTATGGGGTATCAAGAAATAGGATGTCAAAATCATTTCTTATCACTTCCCTATAAGAAACGCGGAGACTGTCTATACACGGTGAAATCTGTGAGACTAATTTCTCCTCGACTGAACACTTCGAAGGATGATCCCGGGAGCCCGGGATCTTGGGCCGTTCACTTCCTACAAGATCGAGCGGTACTCCGCCAAGATAATGTCGGCCAAAGCCTCAGCGAATACAGGTATCTCTCAAAGAATGCACCCGGGGTCGATCAGGATTATTCAAGGAGCTCGGTATCAGCCCACGCACACATGGCGGAGTTAGTCGGTTGTCCCATCCTATTTTCTGCATCACGCAACGTATCTTGTGCTAATATTGGAATCCCCCCTTTTTCTATAAAAGGGGAGTCACTAACACCCTGTAAAGGCAGAGCTTCAACTATTCTATAAAAGTGCAATAATATCTTCTCTCTGTCCTTCTCCTCTCTAATTCGCTTGTCATTACTGGCTCGAAGTCATTTAGCTTTCCTATCTTCTTGTCTATTATTTGTTTGTCATGTGATATTGACCTGATGTTACCTCGAGATTCAGCACTTTCTTACTTGTTCTTCATCATATAGCTTAGTATTGGCCATATAGAGCCTTGTTTAATTATATCTTCAACTGTTATCCCATCCCCGACTATCCCGGATAGCTCGAGCTCGACCCCGACATCGACCCCGATGTCCTTCATCGATAAGACATATACGGCCTTACGGTTCAATTCCTATCTCGTTTTAGTTAACTTTTCATTATTCGATTCCATATTATTAGCATCAACTGCTCTAATAACTAGCTCGGTAGGAATAGGTAAAATACTGGAAATATTTTGAGCCCAGGAGCGCGCCTGCGCTACCAACCGCGCTACAGGCCGCGCATATGGGCAAATATTTTGCCTCAACATCTCACCCAGTAGCGCGCCCACCCTATGACCGCACATATGTCCAAGTACGCTGTTTCACTAGCGCGGCCGCGCTACGACCACACTAGTCCCGCCCACCTGACACTTTATTTAACTTAACAATTTTTTTTAATTTTTATTTTTTATGTTTAATTTTTTGTTATTTATTTCACCCCACTCCCTAACTATTCCCCTTTCTCTTCTGCATTCCCCAACGCAAAAAACCCCCCAGCCGTAATTCCCTTCCTCTTCAAATTCCCTTCTTCTCCAAATTTCCCCTCCTCCATTCCCAACTTATCCCAACCCAAATTGCCCAAGGTTCAAGCCACACCCTCTCTTACTCTTATTCACTTCTTACCATCTTCTCTCACTACAGGTAAGGTTTTCTTGTTGCCATGGTTTTTATATTTTTTTAATAGATTTTCGTTTAATTTCTTCTTTTTTTAGTAGTTTTTTGTTCTTCCCCTCTCCTAGTAGTAATTTGTAGTAGTTTTGTAGTGCTTGTGGTTGGTAATGTTGGTGGAGTTATCTCTTAACATAGTGGGTGCATTTGGTTGCAATTGTGGGGGTTATGGGGTTACAACCTATTTGAATTGGAGTTATGGTATATAATGCCCACAAGGTGTTTGTTCAAATATCAAAGTGAGTGTAAATGGTAACTGTGACCAATTGTGCGAGTGAAGTCTGGGTAACCGTAGTTGAGTCACATTTCTTTTGGGTTGTGCTAATGCTCGTCTCTGCCAATGCTCAAGACCGCTTTGCGGATAAGGCCCCTAAGAAACCGATACAGGAAAGGGGCATAGATATAGGGTCGATCCAGCTGGGCTGCCCTAACTTGTATAATGAGCTAGTAAAGCAGGGGCTACAAATCTTCCTTGAAGAGCTAGATGAGGGGAATGTGATGGTTGTCCGTGAATTCTATGCCAATGTAAAAGAGCATGTGAATGGCATAGTAACAATGCGCATAAAGGAGGTGGATGCCTCTGTTCAGGCTATACGGAGGATATACCAGCTTCCCACTCCTGTGGATCCGTATGAAGACTACTATGAGATGTATGGCAGATCACGCACGCAGTGGAAAAGGTTCTTTGCAACAATCTGTGTATCCGGCAAGGAAATTATATGGATGAAGTATGGTCAGAAGTTTCACTCCGCGGCGCTAACCTTTGAAGGGATGTGCTGGTTGTATGTTATCAACAACCGCCTGATCCGTCTTCCAACACCACAGAGGTGAATGGTCTTTGAGCGGTTCTGATTTGTTGTTTTATGAATGATCACAACTTTGATGTGGACAAGCTGATTCATGAGGAGATGTTCACCCGTTGTCCGGTGAAAAGGTATGGGTTCTTCTTCCCTTCCTTAGTTACAAGACTTTGCCGGGCAGTTCGGGTGCCGGAAAATCTGAATGTGGATGGGTTAGTTCCAAAAGACTCCAAGTTCTGCGTTGATAAAGTAACTACTGGAAGGAGCCGGTGGCAGCGAGTAGTGATGATAATGGTGAATCTGATGACTCTGAGGAAGAGGAGGCTGAGCAGGAGGAAGTGAGGGCCGAGTCACCGGCCCATGAGCAGAATGCATAGGATACAGGACCATCTGGGCTTGCTTGGGTCACTCGGTTCACAACTTTAGAGCAGGAGGTGGCAGGATTGCGTACCTCGATTGTTGACTTAGGTACACGGGTTGATACGGTGGCTGCCCAGCAGGTAAAATCAGAGAAGAAAATATTGAGCTGGCTGAGAGCTCTGGATCGTGCATGCAATCTGAACCCGGAGACGGTATCCGATCAAGAGTGATCACTTAGTAAAGTTCCTTTACCTAACTGTTCTTTATTGTGTATGCCATGAGAACATGTCTTCCTTTTAAGTGTGGGGTGGGGGATACTTCATTGTATGTGTGTATATGTAACAACTTGACTTTGATGTTTTCTTTGTTTTTCTTGATTTTTTCAATGGTTTTGAGTAATAGTTAAATTAGGTAAGTTGACTTGTCCAGATGATGGATCTCTTTCGACGGGGTTCTTGAGGGTATAAGTCGACGTGAAAATCTGAAAAAAAAACCAAAAAAAAAAAAATAGAAATATGTTGGACACTTCCTGATGACGGATCTTCTAGACAGTTTTCTTGTGGGAAGTAAATCTAAAGAAAATACCAAAAAGTTTTTTTTTGTTTTAGGTAGTAGAGTAACTCCCCCTGGTTTTTCTTTGGGCCACAGTTCTTTTCAAAGTGTTTTGCTTGAACCGGGTGTAGTTAGTTATTGTTTATTTTTTTCTGGTTTTTAGTTAGTACTGATAGGCTATGAGCTGAAATATAAAGAGAAACCATTGGCGTTGATACACCTAAACACAGTAGACACTAGAGTGTGACGCTTAGTCTCAGTGGTTGATTCTTGTTAGAGCGCCTTAAATTGTATGTTTGTAACTGACTTGAGTACTCAAACGAGAGTGTCTTGATAAGCCAATCTGGATTGAGTCATGTGCCATGTGTGTGTGAGTTGTACTATATTCTATGGTCTGCATTTGATTCCTAGAACTTGCCCCGTGTGTTTGCAAAGCAAAATATTTGATTTATTCAGTCTTAGAAGTGATATAGGCATTTCATTATTAAGCCAGATATATAAAGTAGACCCACCTAAATGCGATACATCGTAGTTAACCTCGTTGAGCCTATAAGCCTGTTTCTTTGGAAACCACGTTACAAACCTTACCCAATTGTTTGAACGGCCCATCTTTTGAACCCTTTTACCTCCCATGAGCACTTGAATGGATAATAAATATGCAAAAGTAAAGTATGGGGTAGTGGTTTGGTTTTTGAGTGGAACCGATGAAAAAGAGAAAAAGGTGCAGTCTTTGAAAAAGTAAAAGAATAAGAATCACTTAAAAAGAAAAAAAAAAGAAAAAGAAAAAGAGAATTTGATAAGTGGTGATTTGATACAATTGCATCTAATGGAGTTTGGGGTATTATAAATAGAAGTGTGGTGGAATGTCTGGCCTGACAAGAGTATGGTTTTGGAATGCGAAGGGTCTTATATTAAAAGTGCTTAGGGTGGTTAGTCACTATATCCAAATATATCCTACCCGTCCCTTAGCCTACATTACAACCAAATGAAGACCTATTTGATCTTTGTCTAAATGGGCTCGATTAGTAGAGTAGTGCACTACGGGCAAGACTATGGTGCATCTGTCTGGCATGTGAATGTCCTTTTTGAGAGTGAGCGAATTTTGTCTATATAAGTTCTTAATTGTTCTTACTATTATTATTTGTGGAACTACTCTCTTGTGTGAGGTGAGGGCATGTGATTCACGAAGGAAAGGTAACTATTGACTTCTATATAGAGTAATTTGATTAAATATGAATATTTCACGACACGTGAGAGTCGACTCTTGAGTCCAAGATTGTACACTACTAGATGTAACTTTGATGATTTTTTGTTGGTGTGATACGCTAGGGGAAAAGCTTAGTGAAGGAACCTTTATAGAGTGTGGTGGATTGCTCGAGGACTAGCAATGATTTAAGTGTGGGGTGTTGATAATAGGCTAGATTTATGTAGTTTGGTAACTATTTATGCCCCAACTTGAATATGCTTCACTGTTCTAGGATAGTTAAATGAAGATAAATTGGCTCTAATTGTGAATTTCATGTTTTGCAGGAGCGAGTTATGCTTATAAGGACTTAGGACAGTATTTGGAGCTAAATTAAAGCAAGGGAAGCCCTTCGGAGCTGAGTACAGGTGAAAGAAGAGAGAAAAGAAGAGATAAAATGATGAACCAGCTTAGCATGGCCTTAGCGCGCCCTTAATGCCACCGTTCTAGCCCAGGAAATCGAGGCAGAATACTATGCTATATGTGCGACCAATAGCGCGACCGCACTAGTCCAATTCAGAGCATATAATTTCAGGGTAAACTTGAAAGTTCGAGGGTAATTCTACTTAACCTATAAGAGGTCCATCTCGTCCAAAATGACATTATCAAGGTTTTTACAGCTTAGTTGAAGGCAAGAAGAGGCAAGAGGCAAGAAGGATAATTCGACATCGAGTTCTACCTTTCTTCCTTTTGTATTTATCATTTATGATGAATTTTGCTGTTGTTAGTATGAATACGGTTATGAGTAGAAAATTATTTAGTCTAAGATTTTGATGGAACCTGTTGAAGGAATACGGTTATGAATACAGTTTGCTGTTGTTAATATATGTTAATATAGTTTGCTCAGTTTAATTTCTATTTGTTCAACAACATTCTAGTTATAGTTAATTGATTGTATCCTCAATTAGCTGTGCCTCTTTAGTATGTACTACTCGGGAGAGAGTGCATATTTAGGTAATTGTTGAACAACACCACTCCCAAAGTATATGAGGAATCAATAACTGATGGTTTAAAGGTGGGATTTGGGATAACGAAACCTTGGGTGCGATCTAAAATGAGTTGTAATAAAAGTCAGCTAGCGTATCTCGGGAGAGTGCGTCTAGTAAATTATCGTAATTACTCAGGAGAGATTTACTGTAGTAAGAGTGCTCATGGTCGATAGAGACAATTAGACAATTCTATGTGAAACATAATAGAAAGGGATTCCATCAATAGGGGAATTCATAACCTTAGATTCTTCTCTTAATTGTTTACAACCCAGTCATAGTTAGCTTTTAGTTTACTTATTTTCATTCAGTTATAGTTAGTAAAAATATCACCAATTGTTATTCAAAATATCTGGAAAGTTGATTACGAAGAATTCGGTGAGTCTGACAAGTGTAATTGGTAGGTTAATTCCCTCTGGGATTTGACTCAGGGCTAAATACTTGGATTATAGTTGTAACGACTGCTTGTCCTTTTTATAAGGAATAGTTGGGCGTGATCATAGGCGATTAGGCGTGTACGAGAATTATCACTTATTATGCTAAGACAAACACTTATAAATGTTTTGAGAAAATATTTATAACTAAGTGCAAAAATATAAACTAACCTAAAAAGCAAGTGAAATGATCAATGGGTACAAGTATGGATGCAATGGGAATTACACTCAAGTAACGATCCAATGTATTTTACGATTTCACAAATATAAACGAGTTTATGTTAATTCGCATAGTGTAATAATTCTATATTAGCTTCTTCCAAAGACTAATAATACTTCTTAATTTAATTATCCCAAAAACAATTAAGAGATTAAACACACCCGATTATGGCTATAAGTAGTTGAATCCTATCCCTAGGTAGTATCTATAAAGTGAGGTTAAAGCCTCAAGTTCTTGTTAATTAATCTTTTCCAACCCCAAATTATCTTTTCCAAAATTAATTCGAAGTAAACGGGCGAGTCCTAAATATGAATATTAAAGAAACAATAACTCACTTCATAACAAATAAAAATCATTCAATACATAAGCACAACAAGATATTTAATCCACAGTTTAAATATGAATATTCCCATAAACAAGATTCAAGTGTTGAAAAAATACTACACACTTAGATATGCAATACAAAGCAAGGAAATAAAGAAATGAACATAAATGGGTAAGAAACTCTCAACTAAAAGCTTCAAATCTTCAAGACCCAATTATGTGTGCAAGAACCTTAGCTCCAAAACTGGTGTTGTCTTCTCAAAATGTGTCAAAAATATCCAAAGACTGCCAAAGAATTGCCAAAGATCTATTTCCAATTATCTAGGTCATGTATAAAGGATTTGGGGCCAAAATATGTGAAATTATAGAAGTGCCTAGAATTGAAGCGTGGTCTTCGCATTTGCGAACAATAACTTTCCTGTTGACTATCACATTTGCGATAAAGACTTCGAATTTGCGAAGGTTGACTGTCTGGTTTGACTTAGCATCCTCTGTAAAAGAACCACAGTACAAATCAAATAAAGGATATCGCCACCAAAATAAAACATACTATTTAAAAAAAACCAAATTTAATAAACATCAAGTCAATAAAATATACTATATGTAAAAAAAAAATGGAAGAAGCTAGTAAACATACCAATATAACACATCACATGAAGTAAAATATCAATCCACCAAATCCACAGATATACAAGAATATCAACAGTCATACAAGAAGCCATCCCCCAAATAGAGTAAAATGGTAGAAAGTGCTCCCTTACTACAGCATCAAGTGCTCTCCTCGCCGTCGGACTCAGTCACATCCTTCTCCTCTTTTTCTTCCTCGGACCAGTGAACTAGAGCATAATCATCATCTTCCGACTCGATCGATGGCACTAGCTCTTGAGGCTTAGAACTTTCCATAGCCTTGATGTGTGGCTATAATTCATGGTTTAGCGCATTTTTTGCCTTTCATTTTACATGCTTTAATGATAAATCACACTTTATTGGCGCATAATAGAGTCTATTTTATGTGTAGGTGAATTGAAGATGAAACTAGAGCAAAAGTGATACTTAAACGTCGAAAGTGTGGTCAAGAAAAGTGAAAAGGAAAGGCCAGGCAAATGCCAGCTCAACCAGGCTTTATCCTGGCAAGGCCAGAGCTGAGGCTGGCGTTAGGCAGCCAATGCTAGGCCTAGGGCCAGGTCTAGTCCGTATTTTGGAGACTTATTTTGTCTCCTGATTTGACTAGGACTTGGCCTACATCTTTAGGTTATTTCCTGCACATATAAATAGACCTAAAACGTCACTTTTGAGGGGAAATCGAGATTGGACATATTTGAGAGGGGATTCGACCTATGGAGGCAAGAACACACTCGGAGCAAGGCGGACAATTCTTCTACAAGTTTTTCACTTCCTTCTTCCTATTTCCATTATCGGTTATGAATTCTAGTATTGCAGTTATGCATGCTATTATGAATAGCTAATTTGTTATCTAGGGTTTTGATGGAACCTATTGGAGGATGATTTTCCTATTACATTAATATAGATTTGTTGTAGCATTTTCTCTAATTTTCAACTATGTTTATATTGTGATTGGTTGAAGAGCTCTCAATCAACTGTGCCTATTTAGTGTGTATTACTAGGGAGAGAGTGCATATTTAGGTAGTTGTTGAATAACATCACTCATAACGTAAATGAGGGATCAATACGAAGGTTTAAAGGGGAGATTAGGGATAACGAAACCTTGGTGCGATCCGAGTGAGGCGTACTTAATGCCAACTAGCATATTTCGGGATAATATGTCTAGTAAATTGTGGTAATTACTCGGTATAGATTTACGACAGTCATAACGCTCATGATCGATAGAGAAGACTTAGGCAAATTTATAGAAAACGTAACAGAAAAGATTCCGACAATAGGGGAAATCATAACTCTAGACCTCCTTAATCTTGTCTCCAATCCTTATCCCTGTTAATTGATAGGCTTACTGCTTTCTAGTATTTCTTATTTAATTAGATAAATATAAATATTACAATTAGGAAATTATTTGGACTTGTGTTTCTTAGCGATATTGAACAACTATAGTTAAGCCTTAGTTCTTTGTGGGATTCGACTCCGGACTTGTAAACTAGATTATATTTACAACGAACGCTTAGTCCTTTTTATAAGGCATAATTGGGAGTGATCAAATGTTGGCGCCGTTATTGGAGAACTAATGGTGTAGCTGTAGGTGTACATAATGCTAGGTTGCAAGTTTGAACTTTTATTTTTGTTTTCTTCTATTTGATTATTTTTTCTTTAATTTTTATTTTTGACTTGAGAGACATGTCATCTTGGAATTATGAGTGTTTTGATGTTGGTAATTCTACTTTTGATCCTCCTTATTCATATTGTGGAGGAAACCACCCAATGAAAAATTGTCAAAATATTTCCGAGAGCGAGTTAGATGCACCAACTTTATCTTATTTGTGGAATATGTGTGATATGTGCGGTGGTCAAGATGGTCACATTCATGGTTGTACTTATATTTTTTATCTTCCCCCAATCCCTTACATTGATGGTTCTTCTTTTTCTTGTGAAATTAATAGGAACAAAGAACTCAGGGATGATGACCTGAAAAATATCAAGGATATGCTAAAATGCCTTGTTGAACAATATGATGAGATATAATTGTGGTTACAAAAGTAAGGTGCAACTATTCACAACTTAGAGGCTCAGTAAGTCAACTAATTGAAGCTTTTAATGCTCAATATGCCAATATTATGGATAATAGCCAAGAGGAGTGTGCATTAGAGATGGAAATTGATGTGCCAATGTAGGGGTTCAAAGTAGAACACCAACAATCAATCGAACTAGATTTTGAGGATGTCGATGTTGTAGAAGACAGATTAGAGTCAATCAAGGACATTGAGGATACATATTTAGTTGACACTAGTATCGTTGGTGTTGAGGATGTTGACAGTCCCAATGTTCATCCAGTTGAGCGTATTGGTCCACACTCCAAGTATTTTTCCACATTGTGTTTGGATGATGATATGGAAATAGAGTCGTCTCAGCCACTTGATGAGTCAAGGAATAAGGAACAAGATGCCCACATTCTAGAATTCTTCTTGCCAGAAAGTAGGGATTACACATCTCATCTAAGCCAAGAAGTGCAAAATACTACATTGTTTTATTGGGCCAAACAGATTGGTTCCACAACCCAAGGAGCATAATCATAAAGTAGAATCAAAACTTGGGGTCCAATTCATGATTTCAAAGTGGAGGTAGAAAGTGATTCACGTCGTGCCACAACGTTAAATCAAGCGCTTGTTGAGAGGCAACCCAACATTACTGCTTTCTTTTATTTATTTTTATTATTATTTTTAATAGTATTATTTTTGTACTGTCGATTTTTGATTTTCTAGGAGCATGGAAAGCAAAGCTATTGGAAGGATGCAACAACAAACCAGATGGTTAGAACTAAGTGAGAGGTACCCGCACGAAGGACCAAGCCTGGGAGAAGTCTGAGTACCCCATGAGCTGCTAGTGCTTCATCCTTTGGCCTAGTAGGGAGTTTATTTTACCCTTTTATTAATTATTGTATGCATTGGGAACAATGCACAATTTTAAGTGTGGGGTAAATAGATTGTCTGGGTGACTTTATATGCTATTTTAGTTGTGTTAGTTTAATTGAATAATTTTTTTTTAGAAAAACGAAAAAAAGATTAAAATTTTCCCGAAGTTGGATGTACTAGACAATTTTCTTAAGGGATTTAAGTCTAAAGAAAGGAAAAAAAAGATTTTCTCTGTAGGTAGTGTAGTATTTCCCCCTTGGTTTTTCTTTGTGACGTGGCTCTTTTCTAAGGGTTTTGTTTTAACCGGGTGTAGTTAGTTTTATTCATTTTAGGAGTAGGAACTAGTGTGAGATGAATTGAATTGAAAAAATATCTCTGAGCTTTGTAATGCCTTGAGAATAGTCAGTATTTTGGTTATGACGCTTAGGCTCAATCTTTGACTCTAGGACAAATACCTTAAATCATGGATTCTTAAAGTTTCTTAACTGTTTTGACTGGAGTGTCGTCATAATAACCAATCCTGAATGAGTTATGTGCCATATCTGTGTGAGGTTTGTATGTATTTTGTATGGTGCATTTGATGTCTAGAACTTACCTCGTGTGTGTGCAAAGCGAAATACTTGGTTTTTTCAGTCTTGGAAGTGATATAGACATTTCTTTGTTGAGCCAGATATATATAATGTACCCACCTAAATGTTATGTATCATAGTTAACCCCGTTGCGCTTATAATCATGTTTCTTTAGTAACCACATTATAAGATGTACCCCTTTGTTTGAATCGACTATATATTTGAACCTTATCACCTCTCGTGAGCACTTCAATTGTGATGAATTATGGAAAAGTTAAAGTGTGGGGTGGTGGGTTGGCTTTTGAGTGGAACAAGTGAAATAAGGAGAAAGGTGCACCATTTGAAAGAAAAAAGAAGTGTGTCAATACAAGCCATTTGGAAAGAGAAAGAAAAAAAATATTTATATAATAGTTGTAGTGTATGAAAAATAATTCCTGATGGTGGTGGCTATTGATGTACTGGGGCTTAAAGAAGCAGGGGGTAAAATATAGTGAAGTTAACGTGGAGTTTTGATTTGACATAAGTATGGACTTGAAGGTAAAAGTGTCTGTATTAAAGTGCTTAAGGGAGGTGTAGTCACTTATATCCAAATGTATCCTACCCGACCCATAGCTTACATTACAACCAATGAAAGTCCTATTTGATCTTACACTGAATGAACTCGATTAGTGGAGTATTATACTACGGGCAAGCTTATGGTGCGTCTTTTGGGACATATGAATGTTATATCTGAGAGCGAGTGAATTTTTCCTATCTTGAGTTCCTAATTGTTCTTAAATTTTATTGTGTGTGGAAATACTCTTTTGTTGAGTGAGGGCACGTGATTCATGAAGGAAAGTAATGTTATTGACATCCATGTTAGAGTAAGTGAGTGAGTTGTGAATAATGCATGGTACTTGCGAGTCAAATCTTGAGGTGATAATGTTACACCCTTGTGCTTAGTCTATTTTAAAGATTCTTGGTGTGATGAGTTAGGAGAATTTCTTAAAAAGGACGTGTCTATAAGTGTAGTTTTATTGCTCGAGGACGAGCAATGTTTAAGTGTGGGTATTGATGTGTGGCTATAATTCATGGTTTAGCGCATTATGTGCCTTGTATTTTGCATGCTTTAATGATAAATTACACTTTATTTGTGCGTAATGGAGTCTATTTTATGTGTAGGTCAATTGGAGATGAAATTAGAGCAAAAGGGATACTTAAATGTTGAAAGTGTGCTCGAGAACAGTGAAATCGAAAGGCCAGGCGCCAGCTCAATCAGGCTTTAGCCTAGCGAGGCCAACCAAAAACCATGCTGAACCAGGCTTTAGCCTGGCGAGGATAGACACAGGCCAGGCTGAACCAGGATTTAGCCTAGCGAGGCCAATCAAAGGCCAGGCTAAGGATGGAGTTAGGCTGGCAACTCCAGGCCTGGGGCCAGGTCCAGTCCGAGTTTTGAAAGTTTATTTCGTCATCTGGTTTGACTAGATCTTGTCCTACACGTTTAGGTCTTTTCCTACATATATAAACAGACCTAAAAAGACCACTTTTGAGGGGATACCGAGAAGAGAGATTGGGACTGGACAGATTTGAGAGGGGATTCGACCTAAGGAGGTAAGAACGCACTCGGAGCAAGGGGGAGAATTCTTCTACGAGTTTTTCACTTCTTTCTTCCTATTTCCATTATTGGTTATGAACTCTAGTATTGTAGTTATGTATACTATTATGAATAAATAATTTCTTATCGAGGGTTTTGAAGGAATCTATTGGAGGATAATTTTCCCTTACATTAATATAGATTTGTTGTAATTTTTCTCTAATTGTTCAACTACGTTTATATTGTGGTTGGTTGAAGAGCTCTCAACTGACTGTGCCTATTTAGTGTGTATCACTTGGTGAAAGAGTGCATGTATTAGGTATTTGTTGAACAACATCACTCCTAACTTATATGAGGGATCATTACAGAGGGTTTAAATGTAGGATTAGGGATAACGAAACCTTGGTGCGATCCGAATAAGCCGTACTTAATGCCGGTTAGCGTAATTCGGGAGAATATGACTAGGAAGAGAGTTACAACATCCAGAGCACTCATGATCAGTAGAGAAGACTTAGGCAAATATATAGAAAATGTAGCGGAAAGGATTCCGACAATAGGTGAATTCATAACTCTAGACCTCCTTAATCTTGTCTCCAATCCTTATCTTTGTTAATTCATAGGCTTACTGCTTTCTAGTATTTGTTATTTAATTAGAAAAAAATTAATATTATAATCTTTATAATTAGAAAATTGTTTGGACTTGTGTTTCTTAGCTATATTGAACAACTATAGCTAAGCATTAGTTCTTTGTGGGATTAGACTACGGACTTTTAAACCAGATTATATTTGCAATGACTGCTTAGTCCTTTTTATAAGGCATAGTTGGGCGTTATCAAGCCCCTTCTCACCCTTGCACATGCGGGTGAAGAATTTATCTCTCTTCTTCTGCTTTTTATTCACCTTGGTGTGTGCATTTGTTAGCTTTTCATGAGAAGTGCTCAAAGTACCGTGTGTCGTAGCTAAATCAGTATATGCCTTCTCTAGGTTCTTATTGTGATCCCCCTATTTCTTCTTATCATCAAGATACTTTTTAAATTCTTTCTTTGAAATGCATACCGAGGGTCCCTTAAATGTTTCCCTAAGTCCCTGTGGAAGGCCAACTATTAGGTCGTGAATCAGCCGTATTTCCTCAAAAAGCATAGCAAATGGTCCTCCAGCAGAAGATGATATCTAGCTACCCAGATTGGTTTGGGAAGAATATCCCAGCTTTCTCTTTTTGCTCTTAACGGCACCACCATCTCATCTTTTCTTCAATGGGTTGATAAGCTTTCTCGGATCTTTCAAGTTGTCTCCTGGATCCTCCAGAACCCCTGCTAGTTGGCACAACTCAATGATCAAAGATGGGAACATCAGTGATTGACCATTCTGAATCTGATACTCCATCAGTTTATGGATGAAAATCTCACCAACAATGACCCGAATACCATAAAGAATGGAGGTTATCATTTAAGCTCTCGTTATTGGTACATTCCATGTATTACCTGGAGGGGAGATGCGAATGTATATGATGGCCAGCCATATCTTTGCTTCAGCTGTGGATTTTTGGGATATGATCCCTCTCTTTTCAGCTTCTCATGGAACATCCACACCCGGGCACAATTTGGAAACTAACCACTCGCCTGAGGCACAATATTTCACACGAAAAGGGGCCATGTCATGGTCCTATAGGTGATAGATTTGGTTCACAGCTTCAGCTATGAAATTCACCATTTTGCCGCGAATCCTCACCTTTGACCTTTTTAACCTTATGGCTGGAAGATTTGCATAGATCTCCCTCACCCATTGCTCATTGGATCTGCAAAGTTGAGGGGAAAAACAAGTCCATCCCATGTCTACAAGTCTCTGCTAGAACTCGGGAAGACGTTATGGGACCTTTTCCAACAATATACCACTTTTCGGGAGCAGTTTCTTCAAAATCAACTCAGCATAGTACCATTCCTAGTATTCCAATGACAAGAACCGATGTTTATCATAGTTCTCCACTTCCAAAGGGTTTTCATTCACGAATTCATCAGTGTTAGAGCTCATTTTCAATTTAGGGTACCCGTAAACAAAGTATTGGAGTGAAAACATTGTATGGCTATGAAAAACATTGCAAAATGATTCAAATATGGTCATTCGAAAATTTTAGATTTTCAAATCTGTAGAGCACAACTCTCTGATGTCGCAATTGCGAAGGCAACATGAATTTACAGAGTTTGCAATTGCGAGCTCATCTTTGCAAATGCGAAGGTTGCCAAGACTGACAGTTTTCGCAATTGCAACCAACTCTTCGCAAATGCGTAGAAGCCATCACAATTGCGATCTCGTCATTCCCAGCCAACTTC
The DNA here is from genome assembly GCF_000715075.1 of Nicotiana tabacum. NCBI lineage: Eukaryota > Viridiplantae > Streptophyta > Magnoliopsida > Solanales > Solanaceae > Nicotiana > Nicotiana tabacum. Next base: position 18,953,019 of record NC_134082.1, read on the forward strand.
TCTCAGAGAATAGTCCCTAGCCTAAAAGATTTCAATCAAAGGCACACTTTAGAGAATCCACTCATTTTTTCAACATAAATTCATGCAATAAACTTCACACACAACCATGAGTTGAAGAAATTTCCATTAACCGGCTGAGAATTTCATTTGGGCCTATCATCGAACACATTGTAAGCACACAAAATCACTTCTATTTTGGCAAAGCCTTGGGTACTCTGACTTCCCCATTTTTTAAAGCAAATAAATAAGCTCACATTCTCAACCAACCTCACCCAGAAATCAACACATGATTTATGTTGTTTTCAAACAATTTTTGCATAGAAAAGGAAAATTAATTTGAAACCTAGCTGTTGAGAAATAAGGAGAGAAGAAGAAGAAGAAGAAGAAGAAAAAGATGATGATGCAATAGAACACAAAGAGCACAAAGATTAAGCCTTCACACCTTGATGCTTGCAATTAGGAGTGAAAATGGCAGAACTTGAGATTAAGGAGAGTGAGGAAGTTGAAGGTTTGAGAGCCCCAAATTTTCTAACTTTTGTTTAAACAATTACACGTTTAAGGCACCTGATGTCGCATTTATGACCCCTTCTTCGCAATTGCAAACTTTAGAAATTCAGCAGAGGTCGCAAAAGCGACCAATTCTTCGGTTTTGCTATGGGTCAAAGTTCGCAAATGTTAACACCGAGCTTCTGTAATTTCCAGCAGCTACTGGTTTTTGGCTCTCCGATCACCCCGACCTGCTCAAATCAACTCCAAAAATTATGAAACTTGGCAGATTAGTCAAAAAGAATATACTAAGCTATCCTAAAAAAAAAATCAAAAACAACTAAATTTTTTGAAAATGATGGGTTGCCTCCCAATAAGCACCACATTTAACGTCGTGGCATGACGCGAATTAACTTTACCACTTTTCTCACTACTTGGACGATATAAATTGGGCACCTAACTTGGATACATGAGTGTGACCACGAGTAACGAGGGGTGGTAAGTAGATGATCAAGCAAAGTATTAATTTCTTCATTGTGCATTTTGTTGGATTTCTTGTGAGGAATATCATTTTGCCTTCTTGAATATGCAAATTGCAAAATGTATTGCTCTTGTTTGTTTTCTTTGAACTTCCATATGGATTCGCATGGCTCAATTCCCATATCACCATGCAATTACAAAGTTGAAAAAAACATGGAATGCAACGTCAAGCCTTCAAATTGTAATTCTTCCTGGATTTTGACATCCTCTTTTTGCCCCGAACTAAAGTCAACTTCAACCATATTTTTAGTTATACCGGTTGACTCTAATTCTATATTTTATTGGCATCGCCAACAAGTATGAAGTCAGTTGGAGGATGTTCAATACTTTATTCCTCAAAATAAAACTTACTTTCTTCCTCAAAGTTGGACTATGCTTGATCTTTTTCCACACTCTCAAGTTGGTGAGCATAGTGAGCCTCAACTAATATTTTCATTTCATTTTTCAAGGTGCGGATATTATCATCATTTTGAGTTAGTGCTTGTTTTAAGTCCTCGAGTGCCAAGCTCTGCTTCTCCTCATTTTCAACAATGACCTCTAACATAAGCATCGATTTCTCATTTTGAGCATTTGAGAGTTCTTCTTGATTTTGATCAAGTGTCAACGAAGGATTTTCGGCTTTAACCTCAAAGGATGATTCTTGGCTATCATTCACTTCCGAGGCTTTTTGGACCTCAAAAGCTTCAAGTATTTCTCCCATTTGTATGTTTAGCCTTTCAAGCGCCAAATAATTTGGAGACTACTTTCCAAAAGCTCCTCCAAGACATTTTGCTCTTTGTTTCCTCCTTCAAGTAGGCATTCTATCATGCGCTTAAACTTTTCATTTTGACCATGCACAACTTCTTCCACTTCCATATCCCTTTTTTCACAAAAAGTAGAATCATTATAGGAGGAATTGGGGAAGGGAAGGACAAATAAGCACAATTATCCCAATGACCATTTTGATTACCATATTTATCACAAATACTCCACTCATGGGTTTGAGATCGTGCACATAATCCACCCGCGGGAGAATTTAAATAATTTATCCACGAGTGTGGTCTTCCACACAAAGGACGAGTGTTAGCAAAGTATGAACAACTACCACCCGACCAATTTTAATTATGCAATGCCATTTTTCAAAACTAAGAAAATAAACTAAGATAAAAAGGTTAATTACAGAAATATTCATAAGTTTGGACCAAACAACTTATGCTTATTTCTCAAATAAACTAAATCATTAATTTTACTACATCATTGTTACGTTTCCAAAACACATACACTTTACAATCTAGTGGAACAAGAGTCCAAAACACATCATAATCCACCTAACATTTCTAGCACCCATACACAATCTACATAAATATCTACGTAGCCTCTAAAGATACAAAAGATAGTTATGATAGTGCCGACAACAAGGCCCCAGCTATACCTCAAACATATAAACAAAAGATGCACTACATGGCACCGGGATGAAATGGGGCTCACCAAGTCTACTGGGAAGATGACGATGATGCACCACTAGCTGCGATCAACAGTGTTTGTGTCCTGACCCGAATTTCCAACCCTCAGGAGTCGTGATGGCACCTACTAGTGAAAGCTAGGCAAGCCAAATTATTCTAATTTCTTAACCTTTTTCAGTCTTTAAGTCCTTATAATTTCAAAACAACATATCAAAACGGCGGAAATAACAATATCAATAATAAAGCAGAAGACGAAATCTGATAATTTAACATAAAAGAAACTGTGGAAGTCTAAATATAACTCTACCCAGAATTTAGTGTCAGAATTTCATAGACTGTTTAAGAATACTACAAATAAGGTCTTAATAGAAATACACTAATTTGTCTCTAAATAAGTAAAAATAGAGAAGAAATGATAGAAAGAGATGCCAAGGCCCGCGGACGACTACAGGACTACCTCGGATTGCTTGTTGGACTGAAGGTAGAAACCTTACTGCGGTCCAAATACTCCGGTACCAGTGTCTGCACACAGTGCATAGTGTAGTATCAGCACAACCGACCCTATGTGCTGGTAAGTTCCTAGCCTGACCTCGATGAAGTAGTGACAAGGCTAGGACCAGACTACCTAATAAACCTATGCAGTTAAATCATATACAGGGGAAAAATAAAAGCAGATAATTACAGTTAAAGTTGGGAGGGGCGAAAACATGTTGCGAGGAATAACAGATAACGACAAAATATCAAAAGGAATATAAATAAACCAAAATCCAATTACTAACAAGGATAAGGAAAACAAATACAGAATTCACATTCTTTTCATATCTCATTGTAGGCGTGCAACTAGATCCTATTTCATATATCTCGTTTCTGTCGTGCAACCCGATCCCATTTCATATATCTCAATGCAGGCATGCAACCCGCTCCTATTTCATATATCATGTTGCAGGCATGCAACCCGCTCCCATTTCATAAGATTGTTGCAGACGTGCAACCCGCTCCCATTTCAATTCAACATCAGTCATTAAAGAATCCCGAAAAGGGAATAATAGTATAACAACTATATCCCAGCAAGGGAGACAATATCATAAACAATAACATCCCTGCAAGGGCGATAATATCATAAACAACAAAATCCCGGCAAGGGAGACAATATCATAAACAATAACATCCCCGCATGGGAGACAATATCTTAAACAATAAAATACCGGCAAAGGAGATAATGCCATAAACAATAAAATCCCGGCAAGGGAACCAACAATGGTAATCATCATATTAGGCATGAATAAATCACAACGGAGTCACAACAGTTACAATACTAGACTTATCCGCATGCTTGACACCGACGTATAGATACTCGTAACCATGCCTATACGCCGTACTCCACAATTAATACACAACAAATAAGACACAACTCCTAATTTCTCAAGATAAGGTTAGACTAAACACTTAACCTCGATGCCACGAAAACATTTCATGCCTCAACTACCGCTTTACCACTCTTTTCCACCACCAATTCGCTTGTATCTAGCCACAAGTTACTTAGTTATATCAATAAATGCTAAATGAATTAATTCTAATGCATGAAAATAAGTTTCTAAATGTTTTCCCCAAAAAGTCAAAAATCAACCACGGGTCCACATGGTCAAAACACGAGGTTCGAACCAAAACCCGATTACCCATGAACCCATGAACCCAAATATATAATTTATTTTGAAATTGGGCCTCAAATCGAGGTCCAAATCCTCAAAATTTGAAAAAACCTAGGTTTTACCCAAAACACTCAATTTCCCCCATGAAAACCCTTGATTTTGAGTCGAAATCATGTGAAAATATTGAAGAAAACGAGTTAGAAATGACTTACAATCGATTTGGAGAAGAACTTTTCTTTGGAAAATCGCCCAAGAGAGTTTATGTTTTGAAAGAGTTTGAAAAATGAAAGATTTTTGGCTAAGTCATGAATTTGCAGGTCGCAGATGTCGCAATTGCGAACCCTTCTAAACCTGCTAACCTCGCATTTGCAAACAGGGGTTCGCATTTGCGATCCTGCTGTCGCATTTGCGATATTGCATTTGCTATAAATACATCGCATTTGCGACCAAGGCAGCGCAGACCAAAATTCTCTTTTGCGACACATTGTTCGCATTTGCGAGCCAGACTTCGCAATTACGAACATGCAGGACTGCAACACACCGGAAATTTCCTAAGTCCAAATTTCACTCCGTGGCCTATCTAAAACTCACCCGAGCCCTCAGGGCTCCAAACCAAACATGCACACTAACCTAAAAATATCATACGGACTTGCTTGTGTAATCAAGTCACAAAAATAACATCAACAACTATGAATTTAGCATCAAAATCAAAGAAAATCTCAAGAACTTTCAATGATTCAAATTTTACAACTAAGGTTCCGAATCACGTCATATGACCTCCGTTTCTTACCAAATTTTACAGGCTTGACTTAAATCACATATAAGACCTGTACAGGGCTCTGGAACAAAAATACGGGCCCGGTACCATCTAATTCCAAACATATTTTATTTCCAAAAACTCATATATCTTTCAGAAAATAATTTTCTTTAAAAATTCATTTCTCGGGCTTGGGACCTCGGAATTCGATTTCGGGCATACGCTCAAGTCCCATATTTTCCTACGGACCCTTCGGGACCGTCAAATCACTGGTTCAGGTCCGTTAACCCAAAATGTTGACCAATGTCAACTTAAATTTATTTTAAAGGCAAAAGTTATTATTTTTCAGATATTTTCACATAATTGCTATACGGATACACGCTGGACTGCGCACACATATCGAGGCGAGACAATAGGGAGGTTTTAAGGCCTCAAAACACATAATTTATTTCTAAAACAAGTGATGACTTTTTGGGTCATCACATCCTCCACCTCTAAAACAACCGTTTGTCTTGGAACGTACATAAGAAGAAAGTATCTGAGTTGGAGAAAAGATGAGGATAACGGCTTCGCATATCGGACTCAGACTCCCAGGTCGATGCCTCAATAGGTTGACCTCTCCAGTGAACACGAATAGAAGGGAAGCTCTTTGATCTCAACTGACGAATCTGCCGGTCTAGAATAGCTACCGGCTCCTCCTTAGAGGACAAGTCCTTGACCAACTGGACAGTGCTGAAATTTAACACGTGGGATGGATCGCCATGATACTTCTGAAGCATGGACACATGAAACACTGGATGTACGGTTGATAAGCTCGGTGGCAATGCAAGTCTGTAAGCCACCTCTCCCACTCAATCAAGAATCTCAAACGGGTCAATGAACCTAGGGCTAAGCTTGCCCCTCTTCCCAAATCTCATCACGCCCTTCATAGGCGACACCTGAAGCAACACTCGCTCACCAACCGTGAATGCCAAATCACAAACCTTACGGTCGACATAACTCTTTTGCCTGGACTGAGCTGTACGAAGCCTATCCTGAATAATCCTGTTCTTGTCCAAGGCATCTTGTACTATATCCGTACCCAACAACTGTGCCTCTCCCGGCACACACTATCCAACCAGCGACCGACACCGCCTACCATATAAATCCTCACAAGGAGCCATTTGGATACTCGACTGGTAGCTGTTGTTGTAGGCAAACTCCACTAAGGCAAGACATGTTCCCACAAGCCTTCAAAGTCAATGACACAAGCTCGGAGCATATCCTCCAAAATCTGAATAGTACGCTCACACTAATCTTCCGTGTGAGGACGAAATGTTGTGCTCAACTCAACTCGTGTGCCCAACTCCCGCTGAACTACTCTCTAGAAATGTGAGGTAAACTGGGTACCTCAGTCCGAAATGATAGACACAGGAACACCATGAAGACGAATAATCTCCCGGATATAGATCTCAGCTAACCTCTCAGACGAATAGGAGACTACCACAGGAATGAAATATGCTGACTTGGTCAGCCTATCAACAATAACCCACACTGCATCGAACTTCCTCTGAGTCCGTGGGAGTCCAACAACGAAGTCCATAGTGATACGCTCCCACTTTCACTCAGGAATCTCTATCTTCTGGAACAAACCACCAGGTCTATGATTCTCGTACTTAACCTGCTGGCAATTCAAACACTGAGCCACATGTGCAACAATGTCCTTATTCATCCTTCTCCGCCAATAATGCTGCCGCAAGTCCTGATACATCTTAGCAGAGCCCGGATGATTAGAGTACCGGGAACTGTCGTCCTCCTCTAGAATCAATGTTCGGACTACATCACCGTGCTGCATCGTGTCCCTAAGGACACATAAATGGGGATAATCATACTATCGAGCTCAGATACGCTCTAATAAAGAAGAACAAGCGACTGTGCAAGCTAACACATGGCTGGGATCAGAAACATCCAACCTCACGAACTGATTGGCCAAAGCCTGAACATCCAAAGCAAGTGTTCTCTCACTGATCAGAATATAAGCAAGACTGACCATACTGGCTGACTTCCTACTCAAAGCATCGACCACCATATTGGCCTTTCCCGAATGATATAAGATGGTAATATCATAGTCTTTCAATAGCTCCAACCACCTTCTCTGCCTCAAATTTAGCTGGTTTTGCTTGAACAATTACTGTAGACTCTTGTGATCCGTGAACACTTTATATGACACACCATACAGATAATGCCTTCAAATCTTCAACGCATTAACAATGGCTGCTAACTGCAAATCATGAACTGGATAATTCTTCTCATGAATCTTCAACTGACGCAAAGCATAAGCAATGACCCTGACATCCTGCATCAACACTGCACCAAATCCAATACGAGATGCATCACAATAAACTGTATATATCCCTGAACCTGTGGGCAAAACCAACACCGGCTCCGTAGTCAAAGCTGTCTTGAGCTTCTGAAAGCTCGCCTCACCTTCATTCGACCACCTGAACTGGGCAGCCTTCTGGGTCAACCTAGTCATTAGTGCTACAATAGACGAACCCCCCCCACAAACCGATGATAATAGCCTACCAAACCCAAGAAACTCTCAGATCTCTGTAGCTGATACGGGTCTAGGCCAGTTCTTGACTACCTCTACCTTCTTCGGATCTACCTGAATACCCTCTACTGATACCACAAGAGCCAAGAATGCAACTGAACTCAACCAGAACTCACACTTCGAAAACATAGCATACAATTGACTATCTCTCAAGGTCTGGAGGACCACTCTTAGATACTGCTCATGCTCCTCCCGGCTGCGGGAATAGATCAAAAAATCATCAATGAAGGCTATCACGAATGAATCCAAGCAAGACTTGAACACTCGGTTCATCAAATCCATAAAAGTTGTTGGGGAATTTGTCAACCCAAATGACATCACCACGAACTCATAATGCTCGTACCGAGTGTGGAAAGCTGCCTTAGGGACATCAGAAGCCCTAATCCTCAACTGATAGTAGCCAGATCTTAAGTCAATCTTCAAAAATACCTTGGCACCCTGAAGCTGATCAAACAAACCAGCAATCCTCGGCAATGGGTACTTGTTCTTGATTGTAACATTGTTCAACTGCCGGTAAGCTATACACATCCTCATCGATCCATCCTTCTTCTTAACAAACAACACCGGCGCACCCTAAGGCGAGAAACTAGGTCTAATGAAGCCTCTACCAAGCAAGTTTTGCAACTGCTCCTTTAACTCTTTCAACTCAAGTGGGGCCATACGATACAGCGGAATGGAAATGGGCTGAGTGCCCGAAGCCAAATCAATGCAGAAGTCAATATCCCTGTCGGGTGACATACCCAGCAGGTCTGAAGGAAATACCTTAGGAAATTATGAACAACATGCACTGAATCAATAGAAGGGACCTCGACAGTAGAATCAAGAACATATGCCAAATAATCCAAACACCTCTTCTCGACCATACACCGAGCCTTCATATATGAGATAACACTACGGGTAAAATGACCAGGATTCCCTCTCCACTCTAAACGAGGTAAACCCGGTAAGGCTAAGGTAATAGTCTTGGCATGACGTCTAAGATAGCGTGATAAGGTGATAACCAGTTTATCCCCAACATGACATCAAAATCAACCATGTCAAGATGTAACAAATCTACTTGAGTGTCAAGACCCCCAATCACAACTATAAAAGAATGATATACACGATACGATAATAGATTTACCCACCGGTGTAGACATATATACAGAGCACTCAAAAAATTACTAGGCATGACTAGATATGATGCAAAATACGATGATACATATGAGTAAGTAGACCCTATATTAAGTAGAACTGAAGCATCTCTACTACAAACCAAAACAATCCCTATGATAACTACATCAAAAGCCTCAGCCTCAGGCCTGGCTGGAAGAGCATAACATCCGGGCCGGCCCCACCACTCTGAACTATATCTCTAGGATGGCCTGCTACTGGCTGGCCTCCACCTCTAGTGGCCTGACATCCACCTCTAACACCTCTGCCTCCACCTCTAGCCCCTCTACCTCCACTTCTAGCTGGCTGAGCAGGCTGTGGAACACTCGGTGCCTGATCTATGGCACAGGAACCTTGATGTTGGGAACTGCTCGATGCTGGAGGGTAAAATCTAGCAATATGCCCCATATCGCCACAAGTATAACAAGTCCTCAACTGGTGAGACTGCTGACCCTGACGACTTGAATGACCACCCAGAAAACTTTGGAGCGGCGATGCACTAATATTAGCTGGTGGTGTACTGTAGGACTGGTGATCAGAGTACTGCATATGAGAACCACGAAAACCTGAAGCCATGTGAGAATCCTGAAGTGTTGACTGAAAAGGCCTAAGAGGATGGCCCCTACCAAAATAATCTCTACCTCCCGATGAGGCTCCACTGAACTTTCTAGAATGACGAGGCCTCTTGTCAGACCCCTGACCACTCTTTTACGATAGAACCATCTCAACTCTCCTGGCCACATTGGCTACCTCCTAAAAAGAAATCTCACTTCCCGTCTCCTTATCCATCTTCAATCGAATAGGCTGAATGGGTCCCTCAATAAACCTCCTCACTCACGCTCTCTCTCTCTTAGTGGGAAGTATAAGAAGAGCATGACGGGCCAAGTCAATAAATCTAGTCTCGTACTAAGTAACAGTCATAGAACCCTACTGGAGATGCTCAAACTAACTCTGATAGTTCTCCCTCTGAGTGATAGGATGAAAAGCTGGTGACCCGGCTGGTCTAGCCAAACAATAATCTCTCCACTAAGTCTTGACGGATCCAGATAAGTTAAAAGTAGAAAGGTTGACCCTATTGGTCTCTACTCTCCCTATGTTCATGAGAACCTCATGATAGTTGTGTAAATAATCTTGGGGATCCTCAGAAGATGCACCAGTGAATGTGGTAGTGAAGAGCTTGATGAAACCTATCCAACCTCCACAAAGCCTCCGAAGATGTAGCTGATCTATCACCGGTATGTGCTGCTGCTCAGTAGAAGAAGCGGTACGTGACCTCGCCACTCGCGAAAGGACAAAACTAGAGGTTTTAGTTTAGCATTGAGAGAACAAAATCGCACGACAAAGAAGAATAAAAGTAAAATTCTTCCTTACTCTATAGCCTTTGGGATAAATACAGACGTCTCCGAACTGATCTCTCAGACTCTACTAAGCTTATCCGTGAATTGTGAGACCTAAGTAACCTAGATATCTGATACCATCTTGTCACGGCGCGGATTTCCCACCCACGGGAGTCGTGATGGTGCCTAATAGTGAAAGCTAGGCAAGCCAAATTATTGTAATTTCTTAACCTTTTTTAGTCTTTAAGTCCTTATAATTTCAAAACAACGTATTAAAAAGGCGAAAATAACAATATAAATAACAAAGCGGAATATAAAATCTGATAATTTAACTTAATACAAACTGCGGAAGTCTAAATACAACTCTACTCAGAATTTGGTGTCTCAATTTCATAGCCTAAGAATACTACAAATAAAGTCTGAATAGAAATACACGAATCTATCTCTAAATAAGTAAAAATAGAAAATAAATGATAGACGGAGATGCCAAGGCCCGCAGACGCCTGCATGACTACCTCGGGTCGCCTGTTGGACTGACGGCAGCATCCTCACTACGGTCTAAATGCTCCGGTACAAGTATCTACACACAGTGCAGAGTGTAGTATCAACACAACCGACCCTATGTGCTGGTACATGCCTAGCCTAACCTCGGCAAAGCAGTGTCGAGGCTAGGACCAGACTACCAAATAAACTTGTGCAGTTAAATCTGTATGCAATAAAATTAGGGCCCTAATTTCCCCGTCATTAGGTCACCTCGTGGGCATGTTTCTCGAGGCTCGAAGACGAGGTCGACACCCACCCTCAGGAGCCGTCGGGTACCGGCCCTGGGGGCATTGCGTACTAACAGCTATAATACGGGAGAGGGGAGTTCCAAGGCACGCAACTGATATTGACAGAGCCTAATGCTGTCTAGTTGTCCCATCCCTCATTCTTTATCATTAATGTATCTTGTACTATGTTGGAATCTCCCCTCCTATATTATGGGAATCCTTGACACTTTGTAAGCCATGTTGATCCAACTATTCTACATGAAATATACAAGAACTCTTTCTTTTCTCTCTAACATATTCTCTCGACACTATCGTTATTGCTTATTACTTTCATACTTATTCGTCATTTATTGCTTGATATCGGCCATAAAGAGCCTCCTTTAATTATATTCTAACTGTTAGTCCCTTTTCGGTTATCCCCGATAACTCGAACCCGAGGCCATGCATCAACCTTGAGGCCCCTCATCGGCCAGTCCGAGGCCCGAATAGCTAGCCCCTCGGTTTGATTATAACTCTTCTTTAGTTCGTATTTCGCCATTAAGCTTCACACATCTTGCATCAACTGCTTAAACAACCAGCATAAAAATAGATCATATATTTTTAGAGTCCCATCAACCAATTTAATTGTTATTACCATTTTTACGGTAAACAATTTGGCGCCCACCGTGGGGATAAAAATAATAGAGATTATTTTCGTTACGCGACACAAGTTATCTTTCACATTTTGTCTTGTCCAAGATCTTCGATTTCAGGATAAAATGTTTGGCTTGGTGAATATAGTGGAGAACAATAACCTCGAAAATAGCAAAGAGAAGGACATGACTACTCCAGATGTCGGTACAGCACCAAACTCAACCTGGGCGGATGGGAGACTATCTGACATGACGTCCATATGATTATTAGAGGAGCCGACGTTCCCAAGGACCCATGTTCAAACGGACGAGAACGTCCACCACGGAAGAGGGACCGACCCAAAACCGCTTGCCCGAAGACACCCTCGTGTTCTGCGAGGAGGACCTTGAGGCCATAATAGAACTGCACAATGACGCACTGGTGATCTCGTTTCTTTTAAATAATACCAGGATAAAGTGCATGCTCGTTGATCTAGGCAGCTTGGCCAACATAATTAAATCAGAAGTAGTAGGACAACTGGGGCTGCTCGATCGAGTCGCCCCATCCCTCGAGTCCTCCATGTATTCAACATGACCGGCGAAGTAACGAAAGGAGATAAAACAAATTAGCCATATCTTCATGCTTTCAAGTATACCAGGAACAAATTCATCAAAGCCAATAGACCATCCACCGGAGTTGTTCAACCTCATGGATCCCTTTGATCCGTCAATTATTATGGAAAGAAGAACGTATTATAAGCTCCAAGTTTTTCGGCAACATGGAGGATGCATTCTCAAGCCATATGGGGTCAATCCAGAATATCCATTCTGCCATATATTCATAGCTCAAGCTAAGGATTTTTCACGAGAACTATTATAGTTTTTCTGGTACCTATGCCATTAGTATTCTATTTTCATGGAATTCAAATTCAATGACTTCAAGGATTTTGATAACATTGCACCAGCTCTTAAAGTATTTTTACTATTGTTCAAGCCTAGAAGAAATTGGATGAAATGTTTCAGCAATTCCTACGCAGCAAAGATATTTAATGGAAAAGTCCAGGCTCAAGCAGAAGCATCTTTTGGTGGAAATTTCCCGTGTCCATTTTATCAATGGAGGAAGAATATAGCGAGGCACAAAGAATCCTTTTCCAACAAAATGGGTGCATCCCGAGAGAAATATAGCCAAAAGATTGGGCAAGCTGGAATTATACCAACACTCATCCTCACTGGGAAAGAGTCCGGGAAGAAGCAAAATAATATCAAACCCCATATGAAGTCATTCGAGAAAAGATCACTCACAACATTTCTAGATTAAAGTTGCAGATTACATCTCTCAATCCAAAAGATAAAGAACACAACGGAGAAAGACCTTAAAATTCTAGGCATCAATATACCAGGTCTTATAAAAGATGCCTAGAAGACAACCCTAGAATCAATGAAGGATAATTATCTAAATCCCTACTAATCCCACCATAATCCTACATTACCTACCAAAAACCCTCAAAAATATTGTACCCATGCCAAGTGTACAAATTTCCACATCTTTCTATACTATCCGGGCCCCACTTCCACTTGTTTTCACATGTTTCCACATGCTTCGTCACATGAAGTACCCTACTTTCACATGTAGTCACATACTCCCTCATACTTTCACATGCTACACCATTTATATTCCAAATGTTTTCAGGAGCTTTTTAGTTGTTTTGCCTAAAGTTCTTCACATGCCAAGAAGGACCCGTATGTACATAAGTTTGCCGTGTAAGATAGGTTTATTTTATTATGTATGTTTGTCTTGTAATAACCTCCTAATCCTATATAAAGGAGGCCTTGTAGTAGTTGGAAGATCATCTTGTATAATTTTTAAATCTTTTGTGATGTATTACATATGAGTGCTTTCTAAATTTCCCTCTTGTTCTTTCTTTCAAATGGATGGAAAGGCCGGTCCATGTTTGAAAATAGAGTAAGAATACTCTTTGAAAGTTAGCTTATTATAGTACGAATATTTTTTGAGTTATAAACAGCTAATATTGGTTATAGTACAAACGTTTTATGGGTTGTGTAGCTTGGTAAATCATCCCTTTAAGGGTTGTTGAAGCCAACCCCTTTTTAGGAAAACTTTTGCGACTATAAACAAATTAACTGTTTGTGTAGCTTGGCAAGCCATCCCTTATGGGTTGTTGAAGCTAGCCCCTTTGTAGGGAAACTTCGTATATATGTTTTAGTCTGCTTTCATAGAGTCTCTTGCTCTATTCCTTATACTGTGGGAAATTTGAGTAATTCCTCACCTATATGTGGTCCTGGACTGTATTCACCTTGGACAAAATGCATTCCGAGAAAATCGATCTCTTTTTGAGCAAGAACCATCTTTTTTGCCGAAAACATGATCCCGTACTGTGTTACCAATGCCTAAATTGACGAAGCAAGTTAGTATGCACCTCCAATGTATCACTAAATAACAAAATGTCATCTATATAAATTAAAGAGGTATGGAGGATGGGTTGGAATATTTTTATTATTGCTTTTTGGAACAAGGAGGGTGCAATTTTCAACCCGAAGGGCTTGACTTTCCATTGGAAGTGATGATCGGGGATGCAAAATCCCATTTAGGGTCTTTCTTCAGGGTAGATTCCCAATTGCCAACATCCAGATTTTAAATCAAACTTGGAAAAATATTTGGCCTTGGCTAAGTGGGAGAAAAGGGTGAGTTTATTTGGGATAAGAAACTTATCATCTTGGAGAAAATGGTTAAGTAGCTAGTAGTTGATGACTAACCTGAGTTTTCCTCTTGTCTGTTCAGCTCTTTTGTTGACATAAAATGCTTCGCATGCCCATTGTGAATCTGATGGCTCTATCAGATCAAATTCCAAAAGTTCTTCACATTCTTTCTTTGCAAGTTGAAAATGGTCTGGATTCATCCCTGAATGGCTGACTTTTATTGGATTGATATTTTCATTCTTATTGAAAGGGAGCTTGATAAAAAAACTCATCCTTTTTCCATAACGGGTGTTTCCCTTTCTTCTTGAAATCCTTGTGAGATTCATCACATGAATGTTCAATGAGATTTTGCTCAATCACTTTGATTTGTTCGTCGTCGGTTATTTGGAATAGCCTCGGAATCTCAGAATAAGGTCTGAACTGCTTTTTTAAAAGCTATCCCGTTAGCCTTGATCTGGAGTTGATCTCTAAGTTGTCTGTAAATGTCGAACCCAATAATAGATCCTTTTCTGTTACATCAGATCCTAGCATCTTGGTTCTGTACTTCAATCCTGCAAAGATTTCAATTGTGACCGGGTGCTTTGTAATGATAGTTGTGGTCAAAATTGCATTTGATGCAGCGTTGAAATCCTTAAAATGTGGCACCCATTGATCTTTAGGGAGAACAACAAGATTTATGAGTGAAGAAGAAGCTCCGTTGTCGATGAAAGCAATAACTCGAGTTGGTTTACCCCATTTTGATGAATAGACTTTGAGTTCTACTTGAGGAACGACTGCGAGAGCTCTGATCTCCTTTCGGGCTTCGATCAATGGTTCTGAAATTTGGTATTGATCATTGCCTTGATCATCATAGATATCAAGAGAGAATAAACTTTCTTCATTAGGTTCATCATACACAGAGAATATGGATTCAAGTACCTTCTCTTTTCCAAGATGTATGCTACTGTAATCTTCAATCCCTTCAAGGAGTTTGACAGATATTCTTGATTGGGGACAATTTTTTGCAAAATATCCAATCTTGTGGAAAATAGAGCATCTGTTCTTCTTGTGAAAATTTCATGGCCTTCTGCGTCTAAAATATTTTGTGCGTCTATTAGACCTTGATTTCCCGTTTGGAATTCATGGCCATCTGAACCTCCTGAATTTTCTCCTTCGCTTGGATGTGTGGCATGAATATCCTGATCCGGTGATTAGATCAGATTTGCGGCATGCTTTGTCAAGTGCTGGATTGAGCTGGATAATTTGCTTTAGGGCTGAGCGCTTTGTACAAATGTCATCCAATATGATGAAAATAGCTTGCCTGATGTAACCAATTTGTGGGATTGTTATAGACTGAAATTTTTCTTAAATAATGGTCATGGTTCGGCTTGCGAACAACTTTAGAAAGGAAGAGACAAAGGCTTGCTTAAGATTGATGTCTCTTTCGCTTTCAAAGTATATCTTCGCCATTTTTTGAAAATGCCTGTCAATGTCATTTCAGTCGAATGATACACACTTCATCTCGTAGAGTTGACTTCGCATTTTCTCCTATATTTGGCCAGTATCTCCGCAGAAAACTTCATGTAGGATTCTGATGTTGAAGGCAAAATCTTGGGAAGTAAGAAAAGTATTTTTTTCTAAATTCCAAATGAGTTCCATCAATCTCTAAGGATTCCTGAGAACCGTGAAGTGAGTTCTGACAGGATTGTATACTTTTCTCGTTCCACCAAATTTTTGGTCACAATCCAAGTATAGAAGTCTTGGATCCTTTGAGGCCACCTTGAAATCTTGACATCATCTAAGGTGAAAGTGTGGAAACCAGTTCCAACGGGTTTTGACGCCATGGGCTCATTTCTTTTTTCTGGCATTGGCTCATCTGCCATGCCTTCTTGTTCCTCATCTACTTCAGATACTTCTGGGTCTCTTGGCTAGTTTACAAATATTGGGGGATTGTCATTTTTAGAAGAGTTCGTTGTGGTTTCATTGCTTGATTGAGAGCTATCTTCCATTGTTTCATCGTCTGATGAATGTAGAGATTCCGACCATGGAGTATCTTCTTCTGATATGTATCTTAGCTGGGAGACATAGAGGTCTGGAGCCTTCTGGTCAGAATTCATTAGACTTTTGGGGTTGACCCTTTTGAACTTTATCCTTGGTCTCGCCTTTTCTTGGTTTGTTTAAGTGCTTCAAGGGCATCTTTCCTTTCCCAAACAATTGTTGCGATATCAAAATCATGTTCTTCTTTTAAGGGTTGGGTGAAAGAGATTGGATTTTGTGAGGTAGATGGAAAAGTAGAAAGGTGTAGTTTAATTTTGGTGGGAGATATGCTTGTGGAGACATAGGGAAGAAGGTAGGTTTTGAGGGGAAAACTAAGGTTTTCTATGGCTCAAAGTGGTCATTTCTCAGAAGGTTTTTTATGCGATATCAAAATCATGTTCTTCTTTTAAGGGTTGGGTGAAAGAGATTGGATATTGTGAGGTAGATGGAAAAGTAGAAAAGGTGTTGTCTAATTTAGGAGACATAGAAAAGATTGGATTCTTTTAAGGGAATATGCTTGAGGAGACATAGGAAAGAAGGAAGGTTTTGAGGGGAAAACTGGGGTTTTTTGTGGCTCAAAGCAGTCATTTCTTAGAAGTTGAATTTGCTCTTTGATGGAAATCGTCACCTTTTGTTGTTGTTGGAAGAACTGGAAAAGTGAATTCCTGGCGGCAAATCTCATATTGTAAATTTTCCAATCTTAGTTTCAAGGCTTTGATTAGTCCGGCATGGTGAGACGATGTCTGCTCCATCTTTTTCTCAATTGTTTCCACTTTGCCCATTATTTTATTTTGTGTATGGGCCACATTCTTTATGCTGTTGCCTATGTTGTTCAGTACCTTGTTTTGGCAGATGGAGTTTTTTGATTGCCAGTTCATTGTTGCTTCAATGTCACTTGTTGGAGGTTTTTCTCTAGTAGGTACCACTATGTTTTTCTTGGGAATTTTTGGAGCATGGCTTATACCCACTTTTTCAAAAGGTTGAAGTGAAGGAAAATCTTGGGTATGATTGTAGCATGAAGAAATTAGCATGAATATTTGTGGTTGTGTGGGATTTTTGGTTTTTTGAGTTGGTGAAGTTTCAGGTTCAGGTCGCTTTTTGAATTCTATGGTATGAGCCGATGGTGATTTGGGTTGTGGTGTGATTTCACTATCCTTCCAGCTTGGACTGAATTTTTCTGGTAATTGTGGCTATTCATGGGGTTTGTAACTGACAAGAAATTAATATTTAACTGGAAGGCTTAATGAGTCAATTGAAGGATCGTTATTTTCATATTTGGCTTGAAATTGTTTTCCAGTGGTTTTCCCCTTTTTCTTTGGTTTTGGTTTGATTTTGTTGAGGTTGAACCTTTCCCAATGATGCTGGTGGTCTTCATCATATTCTCCAATTGAATCTTCCAAACAGTCTTGACAGTCGCAATCAAGATCCCAAGGGCAGTGTCCCGTAAAGGGGAATTTGAACCACCAAGTCTTTTTTCCTTCTTTGTCAAAATTTTAAAACCAGTCATGTTCTTCCATGATACTTTTTATATTCCAAAAGAACTCCCCATCATGTTCAGGGTATGTATCTGTTGTATCTTTGGGTTGAATCATTTGGCAAGATAAGATGGTTTTATTGAGTTTTTTGAGATGGGAATGGTTAAAGCTTATGCAAACGGTTTTGTCATTTCTTTTGGTAAAATTGGTTCACCACGTAGAGATTCCTCCAGTTCTCTTAACTTTTCATAATTTATGATCCAGGAATCAAGAAAATTTTTGACAAGTTCATCTCTGGAAATTTGTCTGGGTATTTGGGTGCACATGGTGTTTCCTTTGGTAGCATCGATATTTAGGAGTAACACATTTTCTCCTCCGGGAAGGCAAAGATCCATGGCATGATTTTGGACTCGCCACGCCATTTGATGATGAAGAGTAGCTCGGATGGAATCTTTAGCTTGAGTGGCTCCTTGGATTTGGACTTGGATTCTTAGAGCTTCGGTTAAGTATGGATCATAAAGGGACATGTTGAAATTTGGAAAGATAGTTTTGAAGACAGTCCCAGCATTTAGGGTAACTTCTACAGTACCCAAATTTGCAAGTTGGTACTCCAAGTATCTTGTATCTAGAAGAGAAAGTCGAGCTACAACAGGTTGACCTTTTCTTCTATGATATGTTAAAGCGATTCGGATAGAACCAAAATGGATATGGGTAAAACCATGATCTCTCCATTGTCTAGGAAAATCATCTGGGATTTGAAGAGTGATAAATTCTTCCTCTCGAGTGGCAAGAATAGGATGCTGGTCAAGTTTTGAGGCAGAAACATATTCTTTGACTCCTTTTGGTCTATGTTGGACTAAGGAACGAATTTGGGTCCAGGGTGCAAATGATTTTTTGGCGAAAGCTGAGTAGGGGTTTATGAGGGGTAGTTCAGTGGAGGATACTTTTTGTTCATCGGGTAGAATATCTACTTCATAGAGGTAATCATATTTTTTGAACAAGGTTTTATATAGACTAGGAGACATATTCATTTTTTTAAGGGAAGAGGATGATGGAAATGACTCAGACATATTTAGTAAACTGTTCCCCCCTCTGAAAGGATGGTTGGCTCTGATACCACAGTATAAGGAACAGAGCAAGAGACTCTATGGAAGCAAACTAAATCATAGATACAAAAAAAACAGTATAAGGAACAGAGCAAGAGACTCTATGAAAGCAAACTAAATCATAGATACGAATGTTTTCCTATAAAGGGGATGGCTTCAACAACCCATAAGGGATGACTTGCCAAGCTACCCAAACAATTAATTTGTTTATAGTAAAGGGACGGTTTGCCAAGCTACGCAACTCAGAAATTTTGTACTATAACCAACGTTAGCTGTTTATAACTCAGAAAACTTTTGTAATATAATAAGCTAACTTTCAAAGAGTATTCTTACTCTATTTTCATACATGGAACGACCTTTACATCCATTCGAAAGAAAGAACAAGAGGGAAATTTAGAAAGCACTCATATGTAATATATCACAAAAGATTTACAAAGGTTACAAGATGATCTTCCAACTACTACAAGGACTCCTTTATATAGGACTAGGAGGTTATTACAAGACAAACTTACATAATAAAATAAACCTATCTTACATGGCAAACTTATCTATATATGGGCCCTTCTTGGCATGTGAAGGACTTTAGGAAAAACAGCTAAAAAGCTCTTGAAAACACGAGAAAGTGGTGGAATATACATGGTGTAGCATGTGAAAGTATGAGGTAGCATGTGACTACATGTGAAAGTAGGGTGCTGAATGTGACGAAGCATGTGGAAGCATGTGAAAACAAGTGGAAGTAGGGCCCGGATAGTATGAAAAGATGTGGAAATTTGTCTTGGGTTGGGTAGGATATTCTTGAGGGTTTTTTGGTAGGTAATGTAGGATTATGGTGGGATTAGTAGGGATTTAGATAATTATCCTTCAATGATTCTAGGGTTGCTTCTAGGCATTTTTTCAAAGACCAGGTGTAGTAATGCCTGGAATTTGACGGTCCTTCTCCGTTGTGTTCTTTCTCTTTTTGATTGAGAGATGTAATCTGCAACTTTAATCTGGAAATGTCATGAGTGATCTTTTCTCGGATGACTTTGTATGTGGTTTGATATTCTTTTGTTGCTTCCCGGACTCTTTTCCAGTGAGGATGAGTGTTGGTATAATTCCAGCTTGCCCAATCTTTTGGCCATATTTCTCTCCGGATGCACCTATTTTGCTGGAAAAGGGTTCTTTGTGCCTCTATATATTCTTCCTCCATTGATAAAATGGACACGGAAAATTTTCACCAGAATGATGCTTCTACTTGTTCCTGGCCTTTTCCCTTAATGATCTTTACTGGCCTATGGAACATGAATATCTTTGCCGCGTAGGAATCGCTGAAACATTTCATCCAATATCTTCTAGGCTTGAACCATAGTAAAAATACTTTAAGAGCTGGTGCAATGTTATCAAAATCCTTGCAGACGTTGCATTTGAATTCCATGAAAATATAATACTGATGGCATAGGTACCAGAAAAACCATAATAGTTCTCGTGGAAAATCCTTAGCTTGAGCTATGAATATATGGCAGAACGGATATTCTGGATTGACCCCATATGGCTTGAGAATAGATCCTCCATGTTGTCGGAAAACATGGAGCTCATAATACGTTCTTATTTCCATAATAATTGAAGGATCAAAGGGATACATGAGGTTGAACAACTCCGGCGGATGGTCTGTTGTCTTTGATAAACTTGTTCCTGGTATACTTGAAAGCATGAAGATGTGGCTAATTAGCTTTTGCTTTGACTTCAGTTTTGCTGGGGAAAATCTTTTTAAGAATTCTTCCGGTCGAGACAGAAAATCTGCGAGAATATTATATTTTCCATTCAGGTGCTTGACTTGAAACTTGTATGGAGAGAACCATTGAGTCCATCTGAGAATATGAGGATTGGGAATAATTTTTGAATTTATCTGGATCATATTTTGGAAGGTCTTCATATTCATCTCTATTAGAAATTTTGTATGGATAAGGAAGAAATTGAATTTCTTGATTCCATTCTTTACTGCAAGAATTTCCTTGAAAGATGAGTGATAATGTTGCTCGGTATCTTTGAACTTTCCACTGGTGTATCCGCATATTTTCCTCTGTCCATCTTTTTCTTCAAATAGAACAGAACTCCAATATTCATGGCTGGCATCAGTTTGTAGTTTCTTCTTTCCATCTGAAGGGATGTAGAGAGACTTGCCATTTTCAGATATCTCTTTTATTTTTCTGACTGCTTCATCCTGTTTCTCTCCCCATGATGTAGCATTTTTCTTGAGCATTTCTGTGAGCAGTGAAATGGATGTAGAGATATTTGGGATGAAATCTCTTACATAATTTATTATCCCCAAGAACTGTTGGATCTGCTTGGTTGTGAAGATGGTATCTGCTTTGTTGTGAAGATGGTATCCGAAAATTTGAGTAATTCTTGACATATATGTGGTCCTGGATGCAAAATCCTGTTTTGGGTCTTTCTTCAGGGTGGATTCCCAATTGCCAAAATCCGGATTTTAAATCAAACTTGGAAAAATATTTGGCCTTGGCTAAGTGGGAGAAAAGGGTGAGTTTATTTGGGATAGGAAACCTATCATCTTGGAGGAAATGGTTAAGTGGCTGGTAGTTGATAACTAATCAAAGTTTTCCTCTTGTCTGTTCATCGCTTCGTTGACATAAAATGCTTCGCATGCCCATTTTGAATCTGATGTCTCTATCATATCAAATTCCAGAAGTTCTTCACATTCTTTCTTTATAAGCTGAAGATGGTTTGGATTCATCCCTTAATGGATAGCTTTTTTTGGATTGATATTTCCATTCTTCTTGAAAGGGAGCTTGATAAAAAACTATTTGTTTTTCCATAACGGGTGTTTCCCTTTCTTCATGAAATCCATGTGTGATTCAGCACATGAATGTTTAATGAGATTTTGCTCAATCTCTTTGATTTGTTCGTCATCGGTGATTTGGATTAGCCTCGGAATCTCAGAATAAGGTCTGAACTCCTTTTTAAAAGCTATCCCGTTAGCCTTGATCTGGAGTTGATCTCTAAGTTGTTTGTAAATGTCGAACCCAATAATTAGATCCTTTCCTTGTACATCAGATCCTAGTAGCTTGGTTTTGTACTTCAATCCTGGAAAGAACTCAATTGTGACCGGGTGCTTTGTAACGACAGTTGTGGTCAAGATTGCATTTGATGCAGTGTTTAAATCCTTAAAATGTGGTACCCATTTATCTTCAGGGAGAACAACAGGATTTATAAGTGAAGAAGCAGCTTCGGTGTCGATGAAAGTAATAACTCGAGTTGGTTTATCCCATTTGGATAAATAGACGTTGAGTTCTTCTTGAGGAACTGCTGTGAGAGCGTTGATCTCCTCTCGGGCTTCGATCACTGGTTCTGAAATTTTGTATTGATCATTGCCTTAATCTTCATAGATATCAAGAGAGAATAAAGTTTCTTTAATTGGCTCATTAAGCCATCCAGGTAAATATGAATTTCTTGTTTGTTAAAAACCCCAGGAATGGCCAAAATTACATGAAATATTCACTACAAGCTGGGAGGATAGTGAAATCACACCCCAACCCAAATCACCATCAGCTCATACCCCAGAATCCAAAAAGCCACCTGAACCTGAAACTTCACTAACTCAAAAAACCTTAAGTCCCACACAACCACACATATTCATGCTAAGTTCTTCAAGGTCCATTCATACCTAAGATTTTACTTCACTTCAGCCTTTTGAAAAAGAGGGTATAAGCCATGCTCCAAAAATTCCCAAGAAAAACATAGTGCTATCTACTGGAGAAAAACTCCCAACAAGTGACATCGAAGCAACGACGAACTGGCTATCAGAAAATTCCATCTGCCAAAACAAGGTACTGAACAACTTAGGCAACAACATAAAGAATGTGGCCCATACACAAAACAAAATGATGAGCAAAGTGGAAACAATTGAGAAAAAGATGGAGCATACATCGTCTCACCATGCCGGACTAATCAAAGCACTGGAACTAAGATTGGCAAATTTACTGTATGACACTTGTCCACCAGGAACTTCACTTTTCCAGTTCTTCCAACAACAACAAAAGGAGATGATTTCCATTAAAGAGCAAATTCAACTTCTGAGAAATGGCCACTTTGAGCCACAAAAAAACCCAGTTTTCTGCTCAAAACCTACCATCTTCCCTATGTCTCCATAAGCATATTCCCCACCTAAATTAGACTACACCTTTTCTACTTTTCCGTCTACCTCACAAAATCCAATCTCTTTCACCCAACCCTTAAAATAAGAACATGATTTTGATATCACAAAAATGGTTTGGGAAAGGAAAGATGCCCTTGCAGCACTAAAACAAACCAAGAAAAGGTGAAAACCACTGAAAACAATTTCGAGCCAAATATGAAAATAACGATCCTTCAATTGGCTCATTATGCCCTCCAGGTAAATATGAATTTCTTGTGAGGCGCAAAGAATCCTTTTCCAGCAAAATAGGTGCATCCCGAGAGAAATATGGCCAAAAGATTGGGCAAGCTAGAATTATACCAACACTCATCCTCACTGGGAAAGAGTTCGTGAAGCAGCAAAAGAATATCAAACCCCATACGAAGTCATCCGAGAAAAGATCACTCACGACATTTCCAGATTAATGTTGCGGATTACATCTCTCAATCCAAAAGAGAAAGAACATAACGGAGAAGGACCGTTAAATTCCAGGCATTACTACACCAAGTCTTTGAAAAAGATGCCTACAAGACAACCCTAGAATCAATGAAGGATAATTATATAAATTCCTACTAATCCCACCATAATCCTACATTAACTACCAAAAAACCCTCAAAAATATCCTACCCATTCCAAGACAAATTTCCACATCTTTCCATACTATCCGGATCCTACTTCCACTTGTTTTCTCATGCTTCCATATACTTCGTCACATGCAGCACCCTACTTTGACATGTAGTCACATGCTCCCTCATACTTTCACATGTTACACCATGTATATTCTACCACTTTCACATGTTTTCAGGAGTTTTTAGTTGTTTTGCCTAAAGTCCTTCACAAGGACCCATATGTAGATAAGTTTGCCATGTAAGATAGGTTTATTTTATTATGTAAGTTTGTCTTAAAAAAACCTCCTAGTCCTATTTAAAGGAGGCCTTGTAGTAGTTGGAACATCATCTTGTAACCTTTGTAAATATTTTGTGATATATTATATTTGAGTGCTTACTAAATTTCCCTATTATTCTTTCTTTCGAATTGATGGAAAGGCCGATCCATGTATAAAAATAAAGTAAGAATACTCTTTGAAATTTAGCTTATTATAGTACGAAAGTTTTCTGAGTTTTCCTACCCTTTGTAGCTTGGCAAACCGTCCCTTTATGGGTTGTTGAAGCCAACCCCTCTGTAGGAAAGCTTTTGCGACTATAAACAAATTAACTATTTGTGTAGCTTGGCAAGTCATCCCTTATGGGTTGTTGAAGCCTACCCTTTGTAGGGAAACTTTCGTATCTATGATTTAGTGTGACTTCATAGAGTCTCTTACTCTGTTCCTTATACTGTTGTATCAGAACAAACCCATCCTTTCGGAGGGAGGAACAATTTACTAAATATGTCTCAATCATTTCCATCATCCTCTTCCCTTGAAAAAATGAATATGTATCCTACTCTATATAAAACCTTGTCCAAAATATTTGATTACCTCTAAGAAGTAGATACTCTACCCGATGAACAAAAAGTATCTTCCACTAAACTACCTCTCATAAACCCCTACTCAGTTTTTGCTAAAAAAATAATTTGTACCCTGGACCCAAATTCATTCCTTAGTCTAACACAGACTAAAAGGAGTCAAATAATATGTTGCTGCCTAAAAACTTGACTAGCATCCTATTCTTTCCACTTGAGAGGAAAAATTTATCACACTTAAATCCCAGATGATTGTCCCAGACAATGGAGAGATCATGGTTTTACCCATATCCATTTTGGTGCTATCCGAATCGCTTTAACATATCACGGAAGAAAAGGTCAACTTGTTGTAGCTCGACTTTTTCTTCTAGATACAAGATACTTGGAGTACCAAAATGCAAATTTGGGTAAAGCAGAAGTTACCCTGAATGCTGGGACTGTCTTCATAACTATCTTTCTAAATTTCAACATTTCCATTTATGATCCATACTTAACCGAAGCTCTAAAAATCCAAGTCCAAATCCATAGAGCCCCTCAAGCTAAAGATTCCATCCAAGCCACTCTTCATCACCAAATGGCGTGACGAGTCCAAAATCATGCCATGTATCTTTGCCTTCCCGGGGGAGAAAATGCGTTACTCCTAAATATTGATACTAACAAAGGAAAAACCATGTGCAACCAAATACCCAGACAAATTTCAGAGATGAACTTGTCAAAATTCTTCCCAATTCCTGGATCACAAATTATGAAAAGTCCAGAGAACCGGAGGAATCTCTACAATCTAGTGAACCAACTTTTACCAAAAGAAATGACAAAACCGTTTGCATAAGCTTTGACCATTCCCATCTCAACCCAAAGATACAACAAATACATACCCTGAACCTGATGGAGAGTTCTTTTGGAATATACCAAGCATCATGGAAGAACATGATTGGTGTCAATATTTTGACAAAGAAGGAAAAAGGACTTGGTGGTTCAAATGCCCATTTATGGGACACTGCCCTTGGGATCTTGATTGCGACTGTCAAGACTGTTTGGAAGATCCAATTGGAGAATATGATGAACACCACCCGCGTCATTGGGAAAGGTTCGGCCACAACAAAAACAAACCAAAATACAAGAAAAAGGGGAAAACCACTGAAAAACAATTTCGAGCCAAATATGAAAATAACGATCCTTCAATTGGCTCATTAAGCCGTCCAGGTAAATATGAATTTCTTGTCAGTTACAAACCCCAGGAATGGCCAAAA
The DNA here is from genome assembly GCF_000715075.1 of Nicotiana tabacum. Taxonomy (NCBI): domain Eukaryota; kingdom Viridiplantae; phylum Streptophyta; class Magnoliopsida; order Solanales; family Solanaceae; genus Nicotiana; species Nicotiana tabacum. The sequence continues at coordinate 18,978,553 of NC_134082.1, forward strand.
TTACAAAAAAAAATCACTACAAGCTGGGAGGATAGTGAAATTACACCTAACCCAAATCACCATCAGCTCATACCCCAGAATCCAAAAAACCACCTGAACCGGAAACTTCACCAACTAAAAAAACCATAAGTCCCACACAACCACACATATTCATGCTACGTTCTTCAAGCTCCAGTCATACATAAGATTTTACTTCACTTCAACATTTTAAAAAAGAGGTTATAAGCCATGCTCCAAATATTCCCAAGAAAAACATAGTGTTACCTACTGGAGAAAAACCCCAAACAAGTGACATCGAAGCAACAATGAAGTGGAAATCTGAAAATTCCATCTGCCAAAACAAGGTACTGAACAACATAGGCAACACCATAAATAATGTGTCCCATACACAAAATAAAATGATGAGCAAAGTGGATACAATTTAGAAAACGATGGAGCATACATCGTCTCACCATGCCGGACAAATCAAAACCTTGGAACTAAGATTGGCAAATTTACAGTATGATATTTGTCTGCCAGTAACTTCACTTTTGCAGTTCTTCCAACAACAACAAAAGGAGACGATTTCCATCAAAGAGCAAATTTAACTTCTGACAAATGACCACTTTGAGCCACAAAAAACCCCAGTTTTCCCCTCAAAACCTACCTTCTTCCCTATGTCTCCGCAAGCATATTCCCCACCTAAAATAAACTACACCTTTTCTACTTTTCCATCTACCTCACAAAATCCAATCTTCTTCACCCAACACTCGTCCTCACTGGGAAAGAGTTCGTGATGCAGCAAAAGGATATCAAACCCTATACGAAGTCATCCGAGAAAAGATCACTCACGACATTTCCAGATTAAAGTTGTGGATTACATCTCTCAATCCAAACGAGAAAGAACACAGTGGAGAAGGACCATTAAATTCCAGGTATTACTACACCAGGTCTTTGAAAAGACGCCTACAAGACAACCCTAGAATCAATGAAGGATAATTATCTAAATTCCTATTAATCCCACAATAATCCTACATTAACTACCAAAAAACCCTCAAAAATATCCTACCCATGCCAAGACAAATTTCCACATCTTTCCATACTATTCGGACCATACATCCACTTGTTTTCTCATGCTTCCACATGCTTCGTCACATGCAGCACCCTACTTTCACATGTAGTCACATGCTCCCTCATACTTTCACATGCTACACCATTTATATTCTACCACTTTCACATGTTTTCAGGAGTTTTTAGTTGTTTTGCCTAAAGTCCTTCACAAGGACCCATATGTAGATAAGTTTGCCATGTAAGATAGGTTTATTTTATTATGTAAGTTTGTCTTGTAAAAACCTCCTAGTACTATATAAAGGAGGCTTTGAAGTAGTTGGAAGATCATCTTGTAACCTTTGTAAATATTCTGTGATATATTACATATGAGTGCTTTCTAAATTTCCCTCTTGTTCTCTCTTTTGAATTGACGGAAAGGCCGGTCTATGTATGAAAATAAAGTAAGAATACTCTTTGAAATTTAGCTTATTATAGTACGAAAGTTTTCTGAGTTATAAACAGCCTTGACAAACCGTCCCTTTATGGGTTGTTGAAGCCAGCCCCTTTGTAGGAAAACTTTTGCGACTATAAACAAATTAACTGTTTGTGTAGCTTGGCAAACTGCCCCTTATGGGTTGTTGAAACCAGCCCCTTTGTAGGGAAACTTTAGTATCTATGATTTAGTTTACTTTCATAGAGTCTCTTGCTTTTTTCCTCATACTGTGGTATCAGAGCAAACCCATCCTTTCGGAGGGTGGAACAGTTTACTAAATATGTCTGAGTCATTTCCATCATTCTCTTCCCTTGCAAAAATGAATATGTCTCCTACTCTATATAATGCCTTGTCCAAAAAATATGATTACCTCTATGAAGTAGATATTCTACCCAATGAACAAAAAGTATCCTCCACTGAACTACCCCTCATAAACCCTTACTCAGCTTTAGCCAAAAAATCATTTGTACCCTGGACCCAAATTCGTTCCTTAGTCTAACACAGACCAAAAGGAGTCAAAGAATATGTTGCTGCCTCAAAACTTGATCAGCATCCTATTATTTCAACTTGAGAGGAACAATTTATCACTCTTCAAATCCCAAATGATTTTCCCAGACAATGGAGAGATCATGTTTTAACCCATATCCATTTTGGTGCTATCTGAATCGCTTTAACATATCACGAAAGAAAAGGTCAACCTGGCTCGACTTTCTCTTCTAGATACAAGATACTTGGAGTACCAGCAAATTTGGGTACTGTAGAAGTTACCCTGAAAAGTTGGGACTATCTTCATAACTATCTTTCCAAATTTCAACATGTCCCTTTATGATCCATACTTAACCGAAACTCTAAAAATTCAAGTCCAAATCCAAGGAGCCCCTCAAGATAAAGATTCCATCCAAGCCACGCTTCATCACCAAATGACGTGGCGAGTCCAAAATCATGCCATGGATCTTTACCTTCCCGGAGGAGAAAATGCGTTACTCCTAAATATTGATGCTTCCAAAGGAAACACCATTGCACCCAAATACCAAGACAAATTTCTAGATATAAACTTGTCAAAATTATTCCTGATTCCTGGATCACAAATTATGAAAAGTTAAGAGAACCGGAGGAATCTCTACAATCTGGTGAACCAACTTTTACCAAAAGAAATGACAAAACCGCTTGCATAAGCTATGACCATTCCCATCTCAAAAAACCCAATAAAACCATCTTCTCTTGCCAAATGATTCAACCTAAAGATACAATAGATACATACCCTGAACTTGATAGAGAGTTCTTTTGGAATATACAGAGATTCATGGATGAACACGACTGGTGTCAAAATTTTGACAAAGAATGAAAAAGAACTTGGTGGTTCAAATGCCCCTTTACAGGACACTGCCCTTGGGATCTTTATTGCGACTATTAAGACTGTTTGGAAGATCCAATTGGAGAATATGATGAACACCACCAACGTCATTGGGAAAGGTTTGGCCTCAGCAAAACCAAACCAAAATCCAAGAAAAAGGGGGAAAGCCACTGAAAAACAATTTCGAGCCAAATATGAAAATAACGATCCTTCAATTGGCTCATTAAGCCATCTAGGTAAATATGAATTTCTTGTCAGTTACAAACCCTAGGAATAGCCAAAATTGCCAGAAAAATTCACTCCAAGCTGGGAGGATAGTGAAATCACACCCCAACCCGAATCACCATCAACTCATACCCCATAATCCAAAAAGCCACCTGAACCTGAAACTTCACCAACTCAAAAAACCATAAATCCCACACAACCACAAATATTCATGCTAAGTTCTTCAAGCTCCAGTCATACCCAAGATTTTCCTTCACTTCAACCTTTTGAAAAAGAGGGTATAAGCCATGCTCCAAAAATTCCCAAGAAATACATAGTGCTACCTACTGGAGAAAAACCCCCAACAAGTGACATCGAATCAACAATGAAATGGCAATAAGAAAACTCCATCTGCCAAAAAAAGGTACTGAACAACATAGGCAACACCATAAAGAATGTGACCCATACACAAAATAAAATGATGAGCAAAGTGGAAACAATTGAGAAAAAGATGGAGCAGACATTGTCTCACCATGCCGGACAAATCAAAGCCTTGGTACTAAGATTGGCAAATTTACAATATGAGATTTGTCCGCCAGGAACTTCACTTTTCCATTTCATCCAACAACAACAAAAGGATACGATTTCCATCAAGGAGCAAATTCAACTTCTTAGAAATGACCACTTTGAGCCACAAAAAACCCCAGTTTTCCCCTCAAAACATAGCCTCTTCCCTATGTCTCCACAAGTATATTCCCTACCTAACTCAGACTACACCTTTTCTACTTTTCCATCTACTTCACAAAATCCAATCTCTTTCACCCAACCGTTAAAACAAGTACATGATTTTGATATCGCAAAAATAGTTTGGGAAAGGAAAGATGCCCTTGCAGCAGTTAAACAAACCAAGAAAAGGCGATTCCAAGGAGAAAGTTCAAAAGGGTCCAACCTCGAAAATCTGATGATTTCTAACTAGAAGGCTACAGACCTTTATGTCTCCTATCCAAGATACATATCAGAAGAAGATACTCCATGGTCAAAATCTCTAAATTCATCAGACTATGAAACAATGGAAGAAAGCTCTCGATCAAGCAATGAATCCACAACGAACTCTTCCGAAGATGACAATCTGCCAATATTGTAAACCAGTCAAGAGACCCAGAAGTATCTGAAGTAGATGTGGAACAAGAAGGCATGGCAGATGATCCAATCCTAGTAAAAGATATGAGCCCATGGCGTCAAAACCCATTAGAACTGGTTTCCACACTTTCACCTTAGATGACGTCAAGGTTTCAAGATGGCCTCAAAGGATCCAAGACTTCTATACTTGGATGGTGACCAAAAATTTGGTGGAACGAGAAAAGTATATCATCCTGCCAGAACTCATTTCATGATTCTCAGGAGTCCTCAGATATTGGTGGAACTCACTTGGAATTCAAGATAAAAATACTTTTCTTACTTCACAAGATTTTTCATTCATCATCAAAGTCCTACATGATGTTTTCTGCGGAGATACTGGCCAAATACAAGAGAAAATGTGAACACAACTCTTCGAGATGAAGTGTGTGTCATTCGACAGAAATGACATTGACAAGCATTTTCAAAAAATGGCAAAGATATACTTTGAAATCGGAGGAGACATCAATTTGAAGCAATCCTTTGTCTCTTCCCCTCTAAAGTTGTTGGCAAGCCGAACCATGACCATCATTGAAGAAAAGTTTCAGTCTATAACAATCCCACAAATTGGTTACATCAGGCAAGCTATTTTCATCACATTGGATGACATTTGTACAAAGCGCTCAGCCCAAAAGCAAATTATCCAGCACAATCCAGTGCTTGACAAAGCATGCCGCAAATCTGATCTAATCACCGGATCAGGATGTTCCTGCCACACATCCAAGTGAAGGAGAGAATTCAAGAGGTTCAGATGACCGAAAATTCCAGACAGGAAATCAAGGTCCAAGAGACGCACAAAATATTTCAGACGCAGAAGGCCAGAAAATTTTCACAAGAAAAACAGATGTTTTATTTGCCATAAGATTCGACATTTTGTAAAAAATTGTCCCCAATTAAGAAGATCTGTCAAACTCCTTGAAGAGATTGAAGATTACACTGGCATACATCTTGGAAAAGAGGAGGACCATGAATCCATATTCTCTGTGGATGATGAACCAAATAAAGAAACTTTATTCTCTCTTGATATCTATGAAGATCAAGGCAATGATCAATACCAAATTTCAGAACCAATGATCGAAGCCCGAGAGGAGATCAACTCTTTCGCAGCCGTTTGTCAAGTAGAACTCAAAGTTTATTCATCCAAACGGGATAAACCAACTCGAATTATTGCTTTCATCGACACCGAAGCTGCTTCTTCACTTATAAATCCTGTTGTTCTCCCTGAAGATAAATGGGTGCCACATTTTAAGGATTTCAACACTGCATCAAATGCAATCTTGACCACAACTGTCGTTACAAAGCACCTGGTCACAATTAAGTTCTTTCCAGGATTGAAGTACAGAACCAAGCTGCTAGGATCTGATGTACACGGAAAGGATCTAATTTGGGTTCGACATTTACAGACAACTTAGAGATTAACTCCAAATTAAGGCTATTAGGATAGCTTTTAAAAAGTAGTCGAGACCTTATTCTGAGATTCCGAGGCTGTTCCAAATCACCGACGACGAACAAATCAAAGAGATTGAGCAAAATCTCATTGAACATTCATGTGCTAAATCCCACAAGGATTTCATGAAGAAAGGGAAACACCTGTTATGGAAAAACGAAGAGTTTTTTATCAAGCTCCCTTTCAATAAGAATGAAAATATCAATCCAATAAAAGCTGACTATTCAGGGATGAATCCAGACCATCTTCAGCTTGCAAAGAAACAATGTGAAGAACCTTTGGAATTTGATCTGATAGAGCCACATATTCATAATGGGCATGCAAAGCATTTTATGTCAACAAAAGAGCTGACCAGACGAGAGGAAAACTCAGGTTAGTCATCAACTACCAGTCACTTAACTATTTCCTCAAAGATGATAAGTTTCCTATCCCAAATAAACTAACCCTTTTCTCCCACTTAGTCAAGTCAAATATTTTTCCAAGTTTGATTTAAAATTCGGATTTTAGCAATTAGGAATGAACCATGAAGAAAGATCCAAAACGGGATTTTTCATCCCCGATCATCACTTCCAATGGAAAGTCATGCCTTTCGGGTTGAAATTTGCACCCTCCTTGTTCCAAAAAGCCATGATAAAATATTCCAACCCATCCTCCCTACCTCTTTTAGTTTATATAGATGACATCCTGTTATTTAGTGATACATTGGAGGAGTATATCAACTTTCTTCCTCAATTTGAGGCACTGGTAACACAGTACGGGATCATGCTTTCTACAAAAAAGATGGTTCTTGCTCAAAAGGAGATCGATTTTCTCATAATGCATTGTTTCCAAGGTGAATACAGTCTAGGACCACATATATGTCAGGAATTACTCAAGTATCCGGACACCAACTTCACAACAAAGAAAATCCAACATTTCTTAGGGATAATAAATTATGTAAGAGATTTCATCCCAAATATCTCTGCATACATTTCACCGCTCACATAAATGCTCAAGGAAAATGCTCCATCATGGGGAGAGAAACAGGATGAAGCAGTCAGAAAAATAAAATAGATATCAAAAAATGTCAAGTCTCTCTACATCCCTTCAGATGGAAAGAAGATACTGCTCACTAATGCTAGCCATGAATATTGGAGTGCTGTTCTATTTGAAGAAAAAGATGGCCAGAGGAAAATATGCGGATACACCAGTGGAAAGTTCAAAGATGCTGAACAACATTATCAATCCACTTTCAAGGAAATTCCTGCTGTAAAGAATGGAATCAAGAAATTCAATTTCTTCCATATCCATACAGAATTTCTAATAGAGATAGATATGAAGGCCTTCCCAAAGATGATCCAGATAAATTCAAAAATTATTCCTAATCCTCAGATTCTCAGATGGGCCCGATGGTTCTCTCCATAAAAGTTTCAAGTCAAGCACCTGAAAGGAAAAGATAATATTCTTGCAGATTTTCTGTCTCCACCGGAAGAATTCACAAAAAGATTTTCCCCAGCAAAACCGAAGTCAAAGCAAAAGCTAATTAACCACATGCTCATGCTTTCAAGTATACCAGGAAAGAAGAACGTATTATGAGCTCCAAGTTTTTCGGCAACGTGGAGGATCCATTCTCAAGTCATATGGGGTCAATCCAGAATATCCGTTCTGCCATATATTCATAGCTCAAGCAAAGGATTTTCCACGAGAACTATTATGGTTTTTCTGGTACCTATGCCATCAGTATTATATTTTCATGGAATTCAAATGCAACGTCTTCAAGTATTTTGATAACATTGCACTAGCTCTTAAAGTATTTTTACTATGGTTCAATCCTAGAAGATATTGGATGAAATGTTTCAGCGATTCCTACGCAACAAAGATATTCATGTTCCATAGGTCAGTGAAGATCAATAATACAAAAGTCCAGGCGCAAGCAGAAACATCATTCTGGTGGAAATTTCCCGTGTCCATTTTATCAATGGAAGAAGAATATAGCAAGGCAGAAAGAATCATTTACCAGCAAAATAGGTGCATCCCGAGAGAAATATGGCCAAAAGATTGGGCAAGCTGGAATTCTACCAACACTCATCCTTACGGGGAAATAGTCCGGGAAGAAGCAAAAGAATATCATATCCCATACGAAGTCATCCGAGAAAAGATCACTGACGACATTTCCAGATTAAAGTTGTGGATTACATCTCTCAATCCACAAGAGAAAGAACACAGCGGAGAAGGACCGTCAAATTCCCGGCATTACTACACCAGGTCTTTCAAAAGATGCTTAGAAGACAACCCTAGAATCAATGAAGTATAATTATCTAAATACCTACTAATCCCACCATAATCCTACATTACCTACCAAAAAACCCTAAAAAATATCCTACCCATGCCAAAAAAAATTTGCACATCTTTCCATACTATCCGGGCCCCACTTCCACTTGATTCCACATGCTTCGTCACATGCAGTACCCTACTTTCACATGTAGTCACATGCTCCCTCATGCTTTCACATGCTACACCATGTATATTCCACCACTTTCACATGTTTTCAGGAGCTTTTTGGTTGTTTTGCCTAAAGTCCTTCACATGCCAAGAAGGACCCATATGTAGATATGTTTGCCATGTAAGATAGGTTTATTTTATTATGTAATTTTATCTTGTAATAACCTCCTATTACTATATAAAAGAGTCCTTGTAGTAGTTGGAAGATCATCTTGTAACTTTTGTAAATCTGTTGTGATATATTACATATGAGTGCTTTCTAAATTTCCCTCTTGTTTTTTCTTTTGAATGGATAGAAAAGCCGGTTCATGTATGAAAATAGAGTAAGAATACTCTTTGAAAGTTAGCTTATTATAGTACGAAAGTTTTCTGAGTTATAAACAACTAACGTTGGTTATAATACAAAAGTTTTCTGAGTTGTGTAACTTGGCAAACCGTCCCTTTATGGGTTGTTGAAGCCAGCCCCTTTGTTGGAAAACTTTTACGGCTATAAACAAATTAACTATTTGTGTAGCTTGGCAAGTCGTCACTTATGGGTTGTTGAAGCCAGCCCCTTTGTAGGGAAACTTTCGTATCTATGATTTAGTCTGCTTTCATAGAGTCTCTTACTTTGTTCCTTATACTGTGGTATTGGCCAAGGTTCCCGCCTTCGTGGCCCAACTCCGCTTGGCTTGTAACAATGCTACAGCTCAAGTGGATATGATCACGAAGCTCAAGTCCAAACACTCGAAGGTCGGGGCTGAGATAATCGATGCCCGGGCTGAAGTAGCATTAAGTCAGACCAAGGCTGATGAGGAGATAGCGATTCATATAAAGGACATTGCTGATGCTCAAGCCGAGTTGAAGCGGGCCCTTGATCGTGAGAATAGGATCGAGGAATATGTTCGTTGCAGGTCCCGGAAGAAGGTACTCAAAGAGTTCGACGCTAGGGGCTTGTCACGACCCGGATTTTCCACCCTCAGGAGTCGTGATGGCGCCTACTAATGGGAGCTAGGCAAGCTAACCCTTAACTATATTTTTCATTAACAAATTACTTTTTTTTCAATTACTAGCGATAACATGAAAACAATGGAATTAAAAAAGTAAGCAGAAGTCAACAATTTTTATAACTCAAGACTACGCCTATTACAGCTTTCAAAACCTCAATACCCAAAACCTGGTGTCACAGTGTCACAGACTGTCTAAGAGTCACTACAAACAAGGCCTGAAGAAAATATAATAAACTGTTTCTGAACGAAAGAAAATGAAACATGGAATAGAGATAGAGGGAGACGCCTTGGCCCGCGAACGCCTGCAGGTCTACCTTGGGTCTCCGGGTGGACTGAACGAAGCCCTCCAACTACTGTCAGTAAGCTGCTCCGGGATCTGCACAGAGTGCAGAGTGTAGTATCAGCACAACCGACCCCATGTGCTGGTAAGTGCCTAGCCTAACCTCGGCAAAGTAGTGACGAGGCTAGAAACAGACTACCAAATAAACATGTGCAAATTAAATATATGCAGCGGAAAGGAAAATGCAAAAAATAACCAGTAAATGTGGGAAGGGGAAAACATGTTGTGGGGGAAATAACGGTCCCGAATAGAAAGCATCAAGTAAGGAAAGTAACAACATAACTAGAATATCATCAAGAATGATAAATCAACAATTTGCACGACATCCCCCTTCGTGCTTTTACTCTCGTTCTCACCAAATCAATCATATAATAATAACGTTCATGACATCACCCTTCGTGCTTTTACTCTCGTCCTCACCAAACAATATTTTATAACAAAGGTGTGCACGGCATCACCCTTTGTGCTTTTACTCTCTTTCCTCACTATATAGTCAATGATAATCTATACGGAATGACACATTGTACGATATGATATCACCCTTCGTGCTTTACACTCTTTGCTGACCATAGCAAACAATGCACGACATCACCCTTCGTGCTTTAACACTCTTCCTCACCCAAACAACAATCACAAATAAAGGGGCAAGGGAGTAAACAAATAATAGAAATCCCGGCAAGGGAACAATATCAATAATGTTAGCATCCCGGCAAGGGAGATAATCAACAAAGCAACAAACATCCCGGCAAGGGAACAATATCAATAATTTCAGCATCCGAGCAAGGGACATAATCAACAAAGCAACAAACATCCCAGCAAGCGAGCAATTTAATAACTCATTCTCTTGCTTTCACTTTTACTTCTTAACTCACTTTACAACTTGAGCCAATGCTACAAAGGGTTAAATCATTTCATATACTTTCACACTTTGTAATATAAATCGAGCCAATACTCCTCGAAGTTCAAAGGTCACAATTTCTTTCACAAGCTTTTCACAACATATAGAAATCATCACTAAGGCATGAAAGACACAACAAAATCAGGATATTCGCTAAGTAAAGACTCACGGTCATGATAAACACCAACGTATCGATACTCGTCACCATGCCTATACGTCGTACACAACAATTATCACATAGCAATTAGGACTCAACTCCTAATCCTTTAAGCTAAGGTTAGACCAAACACTTACCTCAAACTTCCACGGCCAAATCAATCCTCAATTACCGCTTTTCCTCTCGAATTTGGCTCCAAATCAATTCTATCTATACATGAATGACTTCATAACATCAACAAATGCTAAACAATTCGAATCCATTGCCTAATTATAGCTTTTCGATCATTCTTCCCTAAAACCCAAAAATCAACTCCAGGCCCGCTTGGTCAAAACACGAGGTTCGAAACAAAATCAAATCACCCATTCATCCACGAGCCCAAATATATAATTTATTTTCAAATCTGACCCCAAAACGATGTCTAAATCAAGAAAAATCAAAAAGCCCTAACTCTACCCAAATCCCTAATTTTCTACCCTTAATCATATGTTTAGGCCTAGAAATTCATTAGATGTTGAGGAAAATGGAAGAAAATGAGTTGGGGATTACTAACCAAAGAGGTTCTGGTGAAAAAGTGCTTTAAGGATCGTCTTGGAGCTTTGGAGAAGAAGAAGTTTTGTAAAATTTTGAGAAATCCCGTTTGGATTCTGTTTTTGAAACTTAAAATAACTAGGCGATTTAAAGCTACACGTTCGCGACAGACCTCTCACTTTCGCGATGGGTCAGGCCTTTTGGCCTTCGTATTCGTGCATGGGATCGTAATCGCGAAGCTACAGCTTCTCGAGCCATCGCGTCCGCGTGCAAACGAATGCGTTCGCGATTAACAAATGGGTGGCCCTTGCGTTCGCGAATATAGGGCCGCCTTCGCGAAGGGTTTCCCCCCTCAGCTTCGCTTTCGCGATGAAGAAATTGGGCACCTAGGATCTTTGTCTTACGCGTTCGTGAGTGGGACCACACGAACACGAAAAACAAATTCCCTATGCACTGACTGCAGAAAACCTGCAATTTTTACAAGGTTAAAACCATTCCGAAACACTCCTGAGCCCTCGGGGCTCCTAACCAAACACATGTACTAACTCAACAACATCATACGAACTTATCCGTGCGATCAAATCAATTAAATAACCTCAAAACAATCAATCAAACCTCAAAATCAAGAATTTTTCCAAAAACTTCATCAAGTTTAAAATTTAGGATTTCAAGTTCGAAACACGTCAAATGACATCCGATTTTAACCAAACTTTGCAGGAAGGACTTAAAACATATATAAGACCTATACCAGGTGCCGAAACTAAAATACGGGTCCGATACCCTCATTTTCTAATCAAATTTATTTCCAATTTTCTTAAACATTTTCAGAAAACAATTGTTACTTAAAAAATTCATTTCTTGGGTTTGGGATTTCGAAATTCTATTCCGGACATACGCCCACGTCCCATATTTTCCTATGGACCCTCCGGGACCATCAAATCACGGGTCCGGGTCTGTTTGCCCAAAATGTTGACCAAAGTCAAAATTATTCATTTTAACATCAAAACTTAGCATTTTTCACAAAATTTCATATTTAAGCTTTCCGGCTACGCACACGGATTGCGCATGCAAATTGAGGCAATTCCAAATGAGGTTTTCAAGGCCTCAAAAGCACTGAATGGATAAGAAAATAGGTGATGGCCCTTTGGGTCGTCACATTCTCCACCTCTAAAACAACTATTCGTCCTTGAACGGACAGAAGAAGGAAGTACCTGAGTCGGGGAATAGATAAGGATAACGGCTCCGCATATCGGACTCGCACTCCCAGGTCGATGCCTCAAGAGGCTGACCTCTCCACTGAACACAAACAAAAGAGAAACTCTTGGATCTCAACTGATAAACCTTCCGGTTTTGAATAGCTAGCGGCTCCTCCTCATAGGACAGGTCCTTGTCCAACTGGACAGTGCTGAAATCTAACACGTGGGATGGATCATCGTGATACTTCTGAAGCATGGACAAATGGAACACTGGTTGTACGGCTGATAAGCTCGGCGACAATGCAAATCTATAAGCCACCTCTCCCACTCGATCAAGAATCTCAAACGGACCAATGAACCTAGGGCTAAGCTTGACCTTCTTCCCAAATCTCATCCCACCCTTCATAGGCGACACTCGGAGCAATACACGCTCACCAACCATAAAAGCCACATCTCGAACCTTACGATTTGTATAGCTCTTTTGCCTGGACTGAGATGTATGAAGCCTATCCTGAATGATCCTGACCTTGTCTGAGGCGTCCTGAACCAGATCCGTACCCAACAACTGAGCCTCTCCCGGCTCAAACCATCCAACTGGAGATCGACACAACCTACCATATAAAGCCTTATAAGGAGCCATCTGGATACTCGACTTGTAGCTGTTGTTATAGGCAAACTCTGCTAAAGGAAAGAACTGATCCCACGAACCTAAAAAGTCAATAACACAAGCTCGGAGCATATCCTCCAATATCTAAATAGTCCGCTCAGACTGCCCGTCCGTCTGTGGATGAAATGTTGTACTCAACTCAACCTGGGTGCCCAACTCTCGCTGAACTGCTCTCCAGAAACGCAATGTAAACCGCATACCTTGGTCTGAAATGATAGACACCGGCACACCATAAAGGCGAACAATCTCCCGGATATAGATCTCAGCTAACCTCTCGGATGAATAGGAGACCGCCACAGGAATGACCCGGATTTTCTACCCTCGGGAGTGGTGATGGCGCCTACTAATGGGAGCTAGGCAAGACAAACCTTAACTACCTTTTTCATTAACAAATTACTTTTTTCAATTACCAGCGATAACATGAAAACAATAGAATTAAATAAGTAAGCGGAATTCAACAATTTTTATAACTCAAAACTACGTCTATTACAACCTTCAAAACCTCAATACCCAAAATCTGGTGTCACAGCACCACAGACTGTCTAAGAGTCACTACAAACAAGGCCTAAAGAAAATACAATAAACTGTTTCAGAACAAAAGAAAATGAAACAGGGAATAGAGATAGAGGGAGACGCCAGGGCCCGCGAACGCCTACAGGTCTACCTTAGGTCTCCGGGTGGACTAAAAGAAGCCCTCCAACTACTATCCGTAAGCTGCTCCGGGATCTGCACAGAGTGCAGAGTGTAGTATCAGCACAACCGACCCAATGTGCTGGTAAGTGTCTAGCCTAACCTCGGCAAAGTAGTGACGAGGCTAGAACCAGACTACCAAATAAACATGTGCAAATTAAATATATACAGCGGAAAAGAAAATGCAAAAAATAACCAGTAAATGTGGGAAGGGGAAAACATGTTGTGGGGGAAATAACGGTCTCGAATAGAAAGCATCAAGTAAGGAAAGTAACAACATAACTAGAATATCATCAAGAATGATAAATCAACAATTTGCACGACATCGCCCTTCGTGCTTTTACTCTCGTTCTCACCAAATCAATCATATAATAACAACATGCATGGCATCACCCTTCGTGCTTTTACTCTAGTCCTCACCAAACAATATTTTATAACAAATGTGTGCACAACATCACCCTTCGTGCTTTTACTCTCTTTCCTCACCATATAGTCAATGATAATCTATACGGAATGACACATCGTACGGCACAACATTACCCTTTGTGCTTTACACTCTTTCCTCACCATAGCAAACAATGCACGACATCACCCTTCGTGCTTTAACACTCTTCCTCACCCAAACAACAATCATAAACATAGGGGCAAGGGAGTAAACAAATAATAATCGAAATGCCGGCAAGGAAACACAATTAAATAGTTAAATCCCTGCAGGGGAACAATATCAATAATCTCAGCATCCCAACAAGGGAGATAATCAGCAAAGCAACAAACATCCCGGCAAGGGAACAATATCAATAATCTTAGCATCCCGACAAGGGAGATAATTAACAAAGCAACAAACATCCCGACAAGGGAGTAATTTAATAACTCATTCTCTTTCTTTCACTTTTACTCCTTAACTCACTTTACCACTTGAGCCATCGCAAACGCGAAGAATAAATTCCCAATGCACTGACTGCAAAAAACCTACAATTTTTACAAGGCTAAAACCATTCTGTAACACTCCCGAGCCCTCGGGGCTCCAAACCAAACACATGTACTAACTCAACAACATCATACGAACTTATCTGTGCGATCAAATCACCTAAATGACCTCAAAAACAATGAATCAAACCTCAGAATAGAGAATTTTTCCAAAAACATCATCAAGTTTAAAATTTAGGATTTCAAGTCCGAAACACGTCAAACGACATCCGATTTTAACCAAACTTTACAGGAAGGACTTAAAACATATATTAGACCTGTACCAGGCACCGGAACCAAAATACGGGCTGGTGACCATCGTTTTCTAATCAAATTTCTTTTCCAATTTTCTTCAACATTTTCAGAAAACAATTTTTACTAAAAAAATTTCATTTCTCAGGCTTGGGACCTCAAAATTCAATATTGTACATACGCACACATCCCATATTTTCCTACGGACCCTCCGGGACCGTCAAATCATAGACTGGGTCCGTTTGCCCAAATGTTGACCAAAGTCAAACTTATTCATTTTAAAATCAAAACATAGCATTTTTCACATAATTTCATATTAAAGCTTTCCGGATACGTGCCCGAACTACGCACGCAAATCGAGGCAATCCCAAATGAGATTTTTTCAAGGCCTCGAAAGCACAGAATGGATAAGAGAACAGGTGATGACCCTTTGGGTTGTCACAAGTCTTCGTTCTCTCGGAGGAGTTGGCTCGAGCAAGGGCGAATGAGAGCGATTCTTGGTCAGTTCTCGCTAACGTCACGTAGAGCATATCTGGGGCTGGTGGACTTTAGCCTTCTGGAGCGGAGCGTAGATTTTGCCGTTTTTCCATTTTGTATTTGATATTTGCAGAGCATGTTTGTAGATGATGAGTGTGCCTTTTGCATATGTAAATAATAGAAAACTTGAAGATTTATCTCTTTTTTATCTCTTTATTCATTGTTTTCGACCAGGCAAGCTGGTTTCGGTGTCTAGCGGGAGCCCTATGGATCCAGAGCTCAATAAATAGTCCTAGATGATCTTAAGTGCGATTTTTGATGTGAGTAGGCGTCAAGGACTTTGTGCTTTGCCCAACTGTTTAAGCCTAGTCTCTGAGTCAGGCTTTGACTCGAGCTTACCTGACCACCAATCTCCCGTGCCTGCATGGGCGGATGGTGATTGTTCTTATTCCTTTCCCTAGGTCATTTTTGTTTCAACTATTTTGGGTTCAGTCTTCGAGTAGCGTTGCGACTCGAGCTTTAATTGACCTTCAAGTTTTTTTGTGGCTGCATGGACGGATGTCGATGGCTCTTGTGCTTTGGGTAGAATCGACCTTTTAAGTGTGTGGCCCATAGGCTTGTTTGGATAGCAACAAAGGCACTTACGTCGTGCCCTTAGGCATGTGTAGTTAACTATTTTGGATCTGGTCTCCAATCCGGTTATGACTCGAACTCATTTTAATCCTCAATTTTTCAATTTTCAAGATGGCGACAGTGGCTCATAAGATGTTTGGTCGTTGAGACCTTTTAGTGTGCGGCCAGGAGGCTTGTTTGGCTACCGACAATGGCTCTTACTCTTTAGCCTGTGGAAATTTTGTAAACTTTTTTTTCCTCTCGTTAAGGTTATTTTGAAATGATTTTGCCTGACCCTTCGTCGGTTCGGGAAGAAACTCGATTTCAAGTTGTTCGCGGCAATGTTCAAGCACCTCAGAAAGTTTTTAGCTCGTAGGTTGAGTAGCTCGAAGCCTTGTGATTTGGAGCTGGCATGGTCGAAGCTCGTTTGCCTATTGAGGGAAGCCTGTTTTAACCGGTTCTTTTCGAAGTATCTTTGAAGTAAGGGCTTTAAATTTTGTTAGCGACATTCAGGAGTCCCAGAGTCGCGTTAATTTGGCTGGTGCAGCCGTTTTGACCGTAGTCATATGTGTTTGGACGGAGCCATTTTTGATACCAAGTGATAGCTTAGGCATTTACACCGAGGGTATGCCCTTTTGGGATTCTTACAAATGCGACGTATAGCCTAAACTTCAGGATTGAATTTTATGCCTGTAGTAAGGTCTTAAAAAATTTCATGCCAGTTGAGGTCTTACAGTTTTTTCATGCCTGTTGAGGTCTTAAAGTTTTTTCATGCCTGTTGAGGTCTTATAGTTTTGTCATGCCTGTTGAGGTCTTACAATTTTTGTTGCTATGTAAAATAGATTGGGTTATACTGAGTCTACCCTCTCGGGGTCTTACAATTTCGGGTTTTCCAGTGTATGGCGATTGACGACAGTCTCTGAGACATAGAGTTTGTTTTGGCTCGAAGGCCGTTATTCGTGAGCTCGGAGTTTCCTTGTTGGGGTCTTATGAGCCTGGAGTTCTGACCCTGGGGTCGTGCGGGTGCCAAATTGTTGACGCTAAGTCTCCGAGTATTTCGAGAAGCATTCGCTGGAGGGACCCCTGGTGTGAGCATGCTGAAATTTCCTTTTTGGAGTGTGAGATGATGAAACATGTTCTTTTATTGCTTGGCATAAATACATGTCATTTTGTTGTTTTGAGCTCAGCCCGCGCAGGCACGGCTCCTTGTACCGTTTGGTCCAGTGCATGATTCCCTATTGAATCTTAGTCCGTCGTTCCCCATCCCTTTCTAGCGGCTGACTCCTTGAAGGGGGGGGGGGTGCCCTTCATCGTTTGATTGCTGAAATAGGCCTGCAATCTTGTCGGATCCTCCTCAGTTGGTATGTTTCTCTGCTAAGAACCTTGCTGGTGAGACCCTCTTCAGGTCGGAAGTCCGACAGAGGGAAAAGAGCGTGGTGGGTTCTGTTAAGGCCTTGGGGTCTCCGAATAGAGTTAGCACTCCCGAATGCCCTAGCTGGGTGTCTGCATACAGGTTAGTGAAAATTAATGAAGGAGGTAGGTAGTTTTTCTTTACCGCGGGATGTGCAGGCGATGTTCTGAGGTTTGGTGTGTTCCATTCTATTTCGGGGTATGGATTCTAGTACAACCCTCCGCTGCATTTAATCGGGCTTGGCCAAAGATGTGGTTCATTTACCCTTTGACTCTTTCGAGAGTGGAGATATTAGTGTCAGCGATGCGCTATGTGATGCGAAATTTCTCCTTGTCGCGTATCGCTTCCTGCTGACGGTTTTAATTCCATCCCTTGAGTGGAATTTCATCCTTTTGGCGAAGTGGGGATGACCCAATCTTTGGGCGATGCATCCGTAGTCGTCTGAATAAGGCGTCTGTGCCTTGCACCTCCTTTGATGACATGGAACTTGGAATCCAGTCTGGGCTACACCGGGAGAATGACCTTCCTCTTTGTCGTAGCGATTGCCATTTGGAATCTTTCAAAGATTCGAGAGGTGGTTGTGTTTTGACCTGGCGGTCTGAACCTCCCGATCATCTTTGGCCCGACAATGTTGATCGAGTCACCTGAACTCATGAGCACATGTTTTATTTAAAATGGATCGAGTGAGGAAGAAGGTTCCCCGTGCATCATTGTGAGGTTGAGATGAGGTCTCGGTACCCTCTTTGCTGAATGTAAGGGCGTCCCTAGGGGTATATCCCCAGGTCTGCCTTTCTCCGGTGACGAGAAACTTTGGTCTCTTTTTTATAAGTTCTTGGAAAGGGTTGTCGTTCCTCCATCATCGTGGTAATGCACTGCGGCCCATTTGCTTCGTTCCACATGGCCGCCTTCCATATTGGGGGCTAAACTCGAATTCGGTCGCTCGTCATCTCTCGACGGTGCTTTTTGCCGTGTCGTTTGGCGTCTTTCCTTAGCAGTTGGTGGCTACCTTCGGCCCCGCGGTCGCACTTACTATGTAGTTCCCGTGCCAAGCTGTGATTCCTTTGAGAGGGATTCGACCAAACTGGTCTGAGCTATTTAACGTCCCTGCTTTCACTTACAGCGAACATGATGTTTGGTATAGCGATGTTAAAATTGTACTCTGATGGGCGAGGTGCCCTTGCTGGCCATGTGTCCTCCTCGAAACTGGCTTTGTCAACGATTCCTCGAGGATATCATCCTCGGTCCATTCTCCTATTGTTGTGAGGTAGATCGCATCTCGGGCCGTTCCTCCTATCCGCAGCGCATGGGCGGTACGTCCCTCTATTTGGCATTGGTTTCTTTGCTAGGAGCATGTTTGGGTATGTTGATCCCGAGGAGGATCCCGAATGGTATCCACGACCTTGATTTGCGACTGATGCCGGGTATGGGCATCCGACCAGATCTTGGCTAGGTACCTGATCAATTGTTTTAACTGCACTGAAATCGTCGGGCTTGGTTTGTTTAGGCTTTGAGTGAAGGCTTGTATTGCCCAGTTATCCGAGACCATGGGTAATCCCGTTCGTTCCATTAGGGAATGCAATGTGAATCCCCATAGCATTTCATTCTCCCTTTGCTCGGCCCTAGATGCGTCGGTCTTTCTCGTTGCTTCGATGGCACCGACGTGTGCCTTTTTGGAGGAATCTACCATTATGGCAAGCGAGTTTATGGGATCGGGCACTAGGTTATGACGCCGCATCATGGTTCCTTTCGAGAGTGCTTCCCCGAACCTCTTCACTAAGACGGGCTCGATATCATCATCTTTTGGGTCGTTACCTTTTTCCGCGCACGTATAGGCAGTGATATGTTCGTTGGGATATAAGGTCCCATTGTACATAGGGAGTTCTGGCATTTTGAGCTTCTTTGGAATGGGTTCCAGTGTCGCTTCCTTGGGGTACGGCCACTGCATGAACTTCCACTATCCTGATTCGATCATTTTTGTGAGATCACCAAGCATCTTTGCTATGGAAGGGCCGGCTACCGATCTGTTATTTCTTGATCTCATAGGTAGTTGTTCGGCGGGGGGAACTACTTCCAGTGCTGCTGTGTCGGAAACCTTCGGATGGCTTTGCAACCGAGCGATGGCCAACTGTTGTGCCTGCAACTTTTCAAAAATACTATGAAGATTAACTTCTTGTTCTTCCCGGGCTGGAGTCTTTTGGGCTTCCTGTTGGTCGCTATATTGTTTGCTTCCTTCGATGCGCATGGTTTCGTCGACCCACTGCGCATCTTGCAAAACCGCATCCGCTGGAATCGGTCCAGGTGCGTTATCAGGGTTCTTCGGTGGCATGCCAACGACTAGAGAACAACCATACCATTTTCTCCATGATTTTTGAGGTAGTAGTTCTTAACCCCGTTTACCGAGCCAGACATTTGACTTGAAAACAAGAGATCTTGGACAAGAAAAAGTGTGAATGATAACTTGTGTTTGTACAATGAAACCAGCAAGAATATAATCACTATTATTTTTATCCCTAAGGTGGGCACCAAACTGTTTACCATGAAAATGGTAACAAAAATGAAATTTGTAAATGGGATTCTAAATATACATGATCTATTTTTATGCTAGTTGTTAAAGCGGTTGATTCTAAGAGTATGAAGTTTAATGAAGAGATACAAGCTATAAAGGGGCAGTAATCAAATCCAGGGGCTTGCCGCCCTAGCCTCAGACTGGTCGATTATACGGCTCAATCTCGAGCTATCAGGGGTAGTCGGGATGGGATAACAGTTGAGATATGATCAAACAAGGCTCTATATGGCCAATACCAAGTAATGAATGAAGAACAAGTATGAAAGCAATAAACTCTAAGAGTGGCCTCGAGCTAGTAGGAACGAGTAAGTTAGAGAGAAGAAAGAGAGAGAGATATTATTGATCTTGTGGAGAATAGGTGGAACAACATCAGCCCTTTTACAAGTAGCGTGGGTTCCCCTTATATAGGGTAGGAATCCAGTTATAGTACAACATTCATTAATTATAAAGTGTGGACATGGGACGGCTAGACATGATGCTTCGGTATAGGCTCTGGATAGGCTACTCTGTCAGACTTAGTCATGTGTCTTGGGAACTTCCCCTTTTACTCTAGCCTCGATCTTTGTCTTCTTTGAGTCGGGATTTGACTAGCCCCGAGGGAGGGGACTCGGTCTAAACTCCATGTCCTCGGGGTCTCGAGGTATTCTTATGAAGTAGCTTGATAGCGAGAAATTAAGACCTCTAATTTCGCCGCATACACACTTCTAGCTAGACCCGATGCTATTGCTTCAGATACTGTTATTATAGGTATTGTTTCAATATGCCACAGAGATGCTTCTGTATTATTTGATCCCGGTTCCACCTTTTCCTATATGTCATCATACTTTGCTCGTTATTTTGGTACACCCCGTGAGTCTCTTGCTTTATCTATTCATATATCTACCCCGATGGGTGATACTGTTGTTGTAGACAATGTGTACCGGTTGGTGTGGTGACTATTGTTGGAGACCCGAGTGGATATTTTACTATTGTGTATGGTGGATTTCGATGTCATTTTGGTCATGGATTGGCTATCTCTGTGTCGTGCTATTCTCGACTGTCATGCTAAGACAGTCAGATTGGCTATGTTGGGTGTGCCATGGATTGAGTGGCCAGGTGTTACTAATAATGTTACCAGTAGAGTGATCTCATTCTTGAAGGCCCAGCGTATGGTTAGGAAGGGTTGTCTTTCGTATCTAGCCTTTGTGAGGGATGTCGGTGGTGAGACTCCGAGTATTGATTCTGTTCCAGTCGTGAGGGATTTTTTTCGATGTTTTTCCTGCAGACATGCCAGGCATGCCACTAGACAGCGATATTGATTTTGGTATTGACTTGGTGCCGGGAACTCAGCCCATTTCTATTCCAATGTATCGTATGGCACCAGCGGAGTTGAAAGAGTTAAAGGAGCAACTTCAAGAACTCCTTCATAAGGGGTTCATTCGGCCTAGTGTGTTACCAAGATTGATCTCCGTTCAGGTTATCACTAGTTGAAGATCAGGGACTCAGATATTCTTAAGACGGCTTTCAGGAACAGATATGGTCATTATGAGTTCTTGGTGATGTCCTTTGGGTTGTCCAATGCCCCAGCAACCTTCATGAATTTGATGAAAAGCGTGTTCCGGTCTTATCTCAACTCGTTTGTCATAGTCTTCATTGATGATATTCTAGTGTATTTACGTAGTCAGGAGGAACACGCAGATCATTTGAGAGTTGTGTTGCAGAGACTGAGGGAGGAGAAAATTTTTGCAAAATTCTTCAAGTGTGAGTTTTAGCTCAATTCATTGGCTTTCTTGGGGCACATGGTGTCCACCGAGGGTATTCACGTCAATCTGAAGAATATAAAGGCAGTTCAGAGTTGGCCTAGACCGTCCTCAGCCACAAAGATTCGCAACTTTCTTGGTTTGACAGGCTATTATCGCCTGTTTGTTTAGGGATTCTCATCTATTGCATCGCCCTTAGCCAAGTTGACTCAGAAGGGTGCTCCATTTGTGTGGTCGGATGAGTATGAGGAGAGATTTCAGAAACTCAAGACAGCCTTGACCACAGCTCCAATGTTAGTTTAGCCAATAGCTTCAGGTTCATATATCGTGTATTGTGATGCTTCGAGAGTTTGTATTGGGTGTGTGTTGATGTAGGAGGGTAGCGTTATTGCTTATGCTTCTCGTCAGTTGCTTATTGCTTATGCTTCTTGGAGTTGAATGCCATTGTGCATGCATTGAAAATTTGGAGGCATTACTTGTATGGTGTGTCTTGTAAGGTTTTTACTGATCATCAGTCTCCAGCACTTACTCAAACAGAAGGGTCTCAATTTGAGGCAGCAGAGGTGGTTGGAGTTTCTTAAGGATTATGATATTACTATATTATACCATCCGAGAAAGGCGAATGTGGTGGCCGATACTTTGAACCGAAAGGCGGTGAGTATGGGGTGTTTGGCATATATTCCAGTTGGGGAGAGACCTCTTGCAGTTGATGTTCAGGCATTGGCCAATCGGTTCATGAGGTTAGATATTTCGAAGTCCAGTCGGGTATTGGTTTGTGTGGTTTCTCGGTCTTCCTTATATGATCGCATCAGAGAGCGCCAGTATGATGATCCACATTTACTTGTCCTTAAAGACAGAGTTAAGAATGATGATGCCAGAGATGTGACCATTGGGTATAATGGGGTGTTGAGGATGTAGGGCCGGATATGTGTGCTCAATGTGGATGGGCTTCGGGAGTTGATTCTGGAGGAGGCCTACAACTCGCAGTATTCCATTCATTCAAGTGCCACGAAGATGTATCGGGATTTGAGGCAGCACTATTGGTGGAGAAGAATTAAGAAAGACATTGTGGGATTTGTAGCTCGGTGTCTCAGTTGTCAACATATGAAATATGAGCATTAGAGACCAGGTGGCTTGTTTCTGCGGATGGATATTCTAGAGTGGAAGTGGGAGTGGATCACTATGGAATTTGTAGTTAGACTTCCACGGACTTTGAAGAAGTTCGATGCTATTTGGGTGATTGTGGATCGGCTGACCAAGTCCATGCACTTCATTCCTATGTGTACTACCTATTCTTCAGAGCGGTTGGCAAAGATCTATATCAAGGAGATTGTTCGTTTGCATGGTCTCCCAGTTTCCATCATCTCAGATAGGGGCACTCAATTTACTTCACAGTTTTGGAGGTCTGTGCAGCGAGAGTTGTGTACTCAAGTTAAGTTGAGCACAGCTTTTCACCCTCAGATGGAAGGGTAGTGCGAGCGCACTATTCAGATATTGGAGGACATGTTACATGCTTGTGTCATTAATTTCGGAGGTTCATGGGATCAGTTTCTATCGCTTGCAGAGATTTCTTATAACAACATCTACCAGTAGAGTATTCAAATGTCTCCATGTGAGGCTTTGTATGGGATGCGGTGTAGATCTCTAGCTGGTTGGTTTGAGCTGGTGAGGCTAGGCTATTGGGGACAGACTTGGTGCAAGATGCTTTAGAAAAGGTGAAGGTGATTCAGGAGAGGCTTCGTACAGAGCAGTCGAGGCAAAAGAGTTATGCTGACAGGAAGGTTCGAGATGTGTCCTACAAGGTTGGCGAGAAGGTTCTATTGAAGGTTTCGCCTATGAAGGGTGTTATGTGATTTGGGAAGAAAGGTAAATTGAGTCCTTGGTTCATTGGGACTTTTGAGTTGCTTCGGAGGATTGGAGAGGTGGCTTTTGAGCTTGCTTTACCACCTAGCTTGTCGAGTATGCATCCGGTATTTCACGATTTTATGCTCCGAAAGTATATTGGAGATCCATCTTGTGTTCTGGATTTCAGCACGGTCCAGTTGGATGATGATTTGACTTAATATGTGGAGCTAGTAGCTATTTTGGGTCGTCAAGTTCGAAAGTTGAGGTCAAAGGATATAGTTTCAGTGAATGTGCAGTGGAGAGGTCGGCCCGTGGAGGAGGCTACCTGGGAGACGTAGCGGGAGATGCGGAGTAGGTATCCTCACCTGTTTGAGGTTTCAGGTATGTTTCTTGACTCGTTCGAGGATGAACGTTTGTTTAAGTAGGGGAGTATGTGACGACCCAGACAGTCGTCTCACGAGTTACCACTTCATAGGGGATCAGGTTGGTTGGCTCGGGTTCAGAAAGGATTTGGTAAGGTTGGAGAAACTTAGTCTCTTTTGAGGAAGCTTAAGTTGGAAAAGTCAACCGGATATTAACTTATGTGTTAAATGGCTCAGATGTAAGTTCCGACAATTCGGATAGCTTCGGGAGGTTATTTGGGGCTTAGGAGAGTGATCAGAATGAGTTTTGGAGGTCCGGAGTAGATTTTGGCTTGAATTGGCAAAATTGAATTTGTGGCGATTTCCGGTTAATAGGTGAGATTTTGATAGAGGGGTCGAAATATAATTATGAGAGTTTCAGTAGTTCTGTTTTGTCATTTGGGATGTGTGTGCAAAATTTCAGGTCATTCGGACGTAGTTTGGTTGGGTTTTTGATCGAAAGCGAAATTCAGAAGATTTTGGAATCTTAGGCTTGAATCTGACGTGTTTTGGTTGATTCTATGTTTATTTAGGTGTTTTGAAAATTTGTACAAGTTTGAATGAGGTTATGTGATATGTTTGTGTTTTTGGTTGAGGTCCCGGGGGCCTCGGGGTGATTTCGTATGTTTGACGGAGAAGTTTGGAATTTGGGTGAGCTGCAGATTTTGCTGCTACAGGCATTTCTGCACCTGCGGATTGGGGACAGCAGGTGCGATGCTGCAGATGTGAGGAAGAATGTCATAGAAGAGGAAGAAGGTGAAGTAGGTTGTGACCGCAGAAGCGATTAGGTAACCACAACTGCGAGACCGCAGGTGGGGAGTGAGCATCGCAGATGCGATTTTGGGTCGCTTTAGTGAAAACCACAGAAGTGGTTCATTGGCCACAAATGCGGTACCGCAGAAGTGGGAATTTGGCAAAAGATGCAAAAATGCCTGAGCCAGAAGGTATAAATTGTTTTCTTCACGATTTTTGAGCTATTTCACCATTTCTAAGTCGGCTTTGGAGCTTTTTGGACGATTTTGAAGAGAGAATTCAAGGAGACTTCATTGAGGTAAGGATTTTGGACCTAAAACTCATTCCTATGGTTTTATTTCACATATTAGGGCTATAATTAATGAAATTTAAGGGTTCAAATTAGGGAAACTAGGGTTTGGTATTGGAGACCTAGACTTGTGGATTTGACGAAACTATTATGGTCGGATTTTGGTACTTTTGATATGTATGAACTCGTGGAGAGATAAGAAATCTGTTGATGTAAATTTTATCAAATTCTGAGACGTGAGATAGATGATTGGGTTTTGGTAATTTCGAGATTTGTGTTGTAAATTGATTATTTTCGCTTGGGCTTTGTTCCCTTAGCATATTTTGACACCGTAATTCTGATTTTGGATAGATTCGACGCGAGTGGTGGCCGATTCGAGGGGCAAGCTGTTGCGGGCTAGAATTTGACCGGATTGAGGTGAGTAATGATTGTAAATGATGTCCTAAGGGTATGAAACCCCGGATTTGCACATTGTTGTGGTATATTGAGGTGACGCACACGCTTGATGACGAGCGTGGGGTCGTGCACTATTGGGGATTGTGACTTAGTCCGTCCCAAATGACTATTTTACTGCGTATTTAACTGAAAACTATTTGCTATCATCAGGTTTGGGGATGAATGCCATATTTGGGTCTCGTACCTACTATTTGAACCATTAAGGGATTTTTATTTATATTTACTCAATGTTTTGACTTTATACTTGTAGTCAGTCATGATATAATCTACTATTTCCATAACTCAGCCTTGTTTACTCTGTTTTTAACATACTAAATGATATTTCAAAAAATATTTTGGGCTGAGCATCATGTTTTACTATTGCCCAAGTGGCTTATGTGGTTTTTGACTAAGTAAGGCCAATGGGTTGTGTTGTGAGGATACTTTTGGGTCGGGCTGCATGCCGCAGCGGTGATACACTGATTATGATTATGAGGCCGAGGGCCTGTGATTTGTACGCCATGAGGTGGCTTGTTGATATAAGGCCGAGTGCCTAGTGATGATTCTACGAGATGGCTTGATATTGTGTTTGGGCCATAAGGGGCCCCTCCAGGAGTCTGCACACCCCCAGTGAACGCGGGTACCCATTGTGATGTGAGATATAGCCCAAGGGGCTGGTATTGCTCTAAGATGTTGCCCGAGGGGCGGATTTGTTGATATTGTGCCCGAGTGGCGAACCTTTATGTGTTTATATTTCGTATTGTCTGTCATTTACCTATTTATTGTTCAAAAGGTATTTCTTGAAGTTTAAACTGAATATAAATGATTTTACTTATCTTTATTGGTTTTACTGCTTCATTATAGTCTGTAATGTGCCTAACGTGTTTTCATATCTCTCAGTAGTTTATTTATAATTATTACTCAATTAGTTGGAGTACTCACTTTACTCCATGCACCCTGTGTGCAGATTCAGGCGCATCTGGTCCCGCTACCAAGTGTTGATCTTTCCAACTCAGGCGGATCCGAAGATTCTCTAGGTAGCTGCCGGTGTTCACAGCCCAGAGCTTCTTCCCCTATCTTTATTTCTCCTAGTTTAGTTGTGTATT
This sequence comes from Nicotiana tabacum, assembly GCF_000715075.1. Classification (NCBI taxonomy): domain Eukaryota; kingdom Viridiplantae; phylum Streptophyta; class Magnoliopsida; order Solanales; family Solanaceae; genus Nicotiana; species Nicotiana tabacum. Next base: position 19,005,057 of record NC_134082.1, read on the forward strand.
GAACTGTGTAGACTTTTCTTTATTATTCCGGATTTTTAGATGCTCATGACTAGTGACACCCCGGTATCGGTTGTGTTAGGTTGTATTCCGTATATTGTTTTGTATTGAAACTGTTTATCTTTGGATTATTTATCATGTTTAGACTTGAATCTTACTGTTTAATTGCTTAAACTAGATTGGAAATATGTCGGCTGCCCTTGTCTTCACAATAGGCACCATCACGATCGGGTCTGGGTTTAGGGTCGTGACATATGGAACTCAGATTGAGGGGATTCTTGAACCAATTTTCACCATACGAGATGGGGCAAGTGTTCTCTACTCGATTTTGGTAATATTCCACGAGTCTATCTTTGATTATAGCTTTTGGTTAGTGAATTTTAAAGATGAAACTGGGGGTTTCGGGCTAAAGTTTCATAATATGATTTTTTGAGTTTTTAACATTGAATTGTAGTCGGAATTGTGTGAGACTAATATGGTTGGACTCATAATTGAATGGGCTGTCAGATTTTGTGAGTTTTATCGAGTTTCAAGTGTGGGCCCGAGTATGACTTTTGACTAATTTTGTGTTTTGATTGAGGATTCAATCTTTATCATTTGCAATTGTTTCCTTGGGCATTATTTGATTAATTTGAGTTTCTTTTGGCTAGTTTTGAGCAGTTCGGAGGTCGGTACGCACGAGATGGCATTCTTGGAGAAATCCCAAATTACGTGTTATGTGATTGATGATAAGGTGACGCACATGCTAGGTGACTAGAGTGTGGGTGTGCACCCTATGAATTGGGACTCTGTTGTTCCCATGGCACTCTAAAGTGGCCCTAATTTTCTTGATATTTATATTTTCACCATGTGATAAAGTAACTGAGCCATCAATCATGCTAGATATCATGTTTAAGCTTTATGCTGATATTGTTAGGACCCATGGTGGTCGTTTCTCATTGATATTTCGTACTCATTCATATTCATGCATTAATATCATATCTCAGTTTCAATTCTTGTTTATTGACACATCATATCATTGTTGTCGGGCTAGTTTCATGACATTGTGATCCCGTGAGTGGCTGGAGAGATTGATGACTGAGTGATGCTGGGAGCCTGATTATAAGTGACAATTAGGGGATTGGGTTGCACGTCGCCGCATGTTATATTGATTTATGCCTGGATCAGGCTTATGATAGTGGTTGGGCTGTAGGAGCCCATTCAGAGTCTTCAAATACCCCCAGTGAGCGCGATTTATTATATTGAGGGATGGATTTTCCCTGGACATGGATCTTGTTTGAAGCATTAATATACCTGGAGATGGATCTTCTCGATGAGACCGGAATGGCCTTCCTCAGTACTGAGTGACTGATGATCAATGATGTATATGTTCCAGGATGGATCTTCCCTGGGCCGTATGAGCCATATACAGTACCGAGTGGTTGAGCATTGATGAGTGAAAAGTGTGAGAAAGTGAGATTAATTACTTTGAGAGTGTGAGTACATGATTCATCTCTAAGATACATGGCATTGACATGCACACATGACATATAAGCATAGAGATGCATTTTCCACATGCTGTACGGTATCACGTCATTCATGACTTTTTAAACACATTGATATGTGGAACAGAGAGGTATTTCACACTTTCTATCTGGAAATAAAATGAATACATTTTTGAAAAAAATTACATTTTTCAAGCGATCACTTTTTTCGGTGATTTCGGTAAAGGATTTCGGTTTTCACTGTTATTCTTGAAAAAGCGGAACTATTTTCGGAAATTATGAATAAGTTGAGCATTTTGAATCTCAAGATTATTTCTTTTATTATTCTCTCTATGTAATTATCAACTGTTATTGGCTATTGGTGTTGGACCCGACCTATGTTCCCGCTCGTCTCTACTTTCAACCCTAAGGTGAGGTTTGTTACTTACCAGTACATGGGATCGGTTGTACTGATGCTACGCTTCTGCACATTGCATGCAGATGTTGGTCTACTGAGGTTGTTGTGTTCGGTGGGAGTTGGGTTCGAAGATGTACTTGCGTTTAAGTTGTAGTTGCCTCTTGTTCATGGTAGTCGTAAATTATAGATTCATAAAATTCTAGTACCTTTCAAATAGAAGATGTATTTACTTCATATCAGCTCTGTAAATCCTATTCTTAGAAGCTCATGATTTGTACTATCAGTCCTTGGTGAATGTAAAAACATTTAGTTAACTTCTCTATTTAATTGTTTGATTGACTTTGTTGGAATTGGATAGTTATTAGTTGGCTTACCAAGCAGGTTGGGTTAGGTGCCATCATGACCAGTGGATTTTTGGTCATGACACCATCCAATCACACCAACCAATTCCAAGATATAATACAGACCTACTTTAGGCCTTAAATCATCCAAAATAACATCAAAATCACGAATTGCACCTCAATTCAAACTTAAAGAACTAATCCAAATTTTAAATTCCATGTTCGCGCCGAACATGCCTAACAAACTTAAAACGATTGTTGGTTCCAAACGCACAAGCAAGTATACATGGTCGGCAAGTAATAAAGTGATGAGAAAGTATCATTCCCACGAGAATTTATTATCAACTATTCTCCAATATATACACTTTATAAATTTATTGCTCAAGTGGGGGTGAAGAAAATGATGGTAATTTTTGGTAACTAGATTACTATGAAACTAACAAACAAATAAGAAAATAAGATCACAAGTAGAGCAAACAAACACTTAGCAAGTATTTAGTGAGATGGGAATATTCCGGGGTTATGGGATTAACATATCTCCTGTTGCATTCTTCTTGTTGATTTACCCACTTGATTTATCTAATTTGTTGATTAGCAGGATTTATTATGCTCGCATAGTTCTTTCGACGGCTTGATATCCTATTCAAGTCAACCTAATATTGTATGTCTATAGAATAAAAATTAACAAGAATTCATGTAGATTTCTTGCGAAATTAACCAAGTAAGAAAACTAGGATATGTCTATCTGAATCATGAATCTTTTCTCAGATGGTCGGATTTAAGAACTTAATCTATTCAATCTTAAATGCAATCTATAGTTTCCACTTTCGAGTTCAACTATAAATTCGTAGATAGTACTATATTATTAGCTACGCAATAGAATAATTAAGTGCAAGATTAAATGAAAAAATTAATACGATAAACCAAGCAAAACAATCAACCATCAAACTACAGTAGTCAATTACGACCCATAACCCTAAAATGACGAGGCTCTTAGCTGCTAATGAAAAAATTAAATAATCTCATAAGTGTTGAATAATTGAAAATACTAAGAAAGATGAAGAAAAATGGAGAATCTTTGCTCCGGAGTGTTTAGTGCTTTTGTTTTCCTTTCAATGTGGTGTATCCCTTTCCAAAATAGGTTTAAACTTATTTTATACGAGTTGGGGGTGTGTAGGGCCATCAAAACCCTGTCCCGAATGAAATATGAGTAATAACCATCACCCAGCTCCTCGTATAGCGGGTTGCACTAGCCTTGGTGTTGGAAAATTTTTGCGCCTGGAAGTTTTGCCCCAGGAAGCGTAGAGCGCTGACCTAGGTGCTTCACTTTCCCCTTACTTCGTTTGTTCTCTTTTTGCTTCAACTCGTGCACCTTCTTCCCACATTGTCTCCGGGTGACTCTTACATATACAAATACCACGAATTAGAATAAATCATTACATTACTCATCCAAATTCCACAAAATAAATGTAAAATGTGAGGCAACATGTATATAAATGTACATGCTTTAAGTCGAATATCAACACCCCACACTTAAACTTTTGCTCTACCTCGAGCAATAGAACTATCAATTACACCCCTACAACGTACACATCAACTATGGAGGAACAATTTAATTTTTTAAATCATACACTAGATCATTGACTATGGTCGATACCAGCAATCAAGCATGAACATATGAAATTCTACATTCTTCTCGTTTTAAACATTCCTAAGTATAAGCATTTCAATTCAACTAATTCGAAAACCTACCCGTAGCCACCCTACCTCAAGAGATGATTTGTTACCACTAAGCATCCTAAACTCGCGCACTCATCCAACAAGAGAAATTAACAACAATGCCAATCCGTCATAAGTTCATGTTCCCTCACAATAAAACTAGATAGTGAATATAAGAATAATACACACATTCAAACATGAATTTGAACATAATTTAAGGACATTATACAATTAAATAATGTCACTCACTCTCACAAAGAAATTCATGTGCATCATGTGGTCGTACAATAAGCTTGTCCATAGTTTACATATATCCTAATCTATGCTAGCCCAGTTTATGATCAATTAGGACTTTAAGGGTTGTAATGTAGGCTAAGGGACGGGTAAGATATTGTCCCGCCCTGACCTCGCGGGAGCACGACCGGCGCTCAACCGAGATATCCCGATTAAGCAAGCCTACTAGACACAACTTACTAAACCTTACCCATGAATAGTGATACAACAATATAAGAATCAGTAACAAGTGATAGACATGAGAAAAGTAAAATGTTCACATTCTATTTTCATTACTCTAAGGCGATTCATTTTATAATTTTCAAAATATTACAAGTTCATAATTTTGAGGGAAAACATGTTTGCCAAATACCAACAATTCTAAGTCATTGCCCTACATCGAACATGTCACGACCCAAAATCCAATATAGGTCGTGATGGCGCCCAACGGTGCCGTTAGGAAAGCCCATGGTTTAACTACCAACTTAATTATTCATTTATATTATTTTTGAAATCATGAATCACATTTTAAAATAAGATTAAAATCTGGTACTCACAGAAACAAGTGCCTTTCTTTTACCAAATTTCGAATATAAATAGATCATAACATGAAATAATAATAATAACGCGAACTACAATAGTGAACATCCACTAAGTGTTAGCAGTGCATGAGCATCTATTAGAAGGTAAAATAACAATGCAACATCTGTCTGCAATACAAGATTGATAGGAAAATATAAATAATTCTTATGGAGACTCCGTATGCTACGGATCGTAACATAGGATGCAGCACACCGTAAAGTCCCCATAATAGCTACGCCTTCAAAAAATACCACAAGAAATATATATACCTGCACAATGTAGAAGTGTAGCATGAGTATGTAAATCGAATGCGTACCTAGTAAGTATTTAGCCTAACCCCGGAGAAATAGCGATGAGGGGTCGACATCGACACTTCCTAATGGTCCCATAAATCAAGTACAGTAAAAAGTAAAGAAGGATAAAGCATGGTAATTAAACACTGATAATAAGTATAGGTACATGATATGTTCCTCATATGAATGGTAAACACATGTCCTCAATATTGGTCACCTCCTCAAATGGAGTGTATAATTTGGTGCCCACCAAATAGGTCATCACAACACAAGTTAGGGAAAACTCATGGATATAATGGCTTCTTGTCAAATATTACGCATGATTCTACTGAGGGGAATGACTCAATCCCATAAGAATGTGGTACATAACGCTGCCGAGGTGAACGACCCGATCCAATAAGAGTGTGGTACATAATCTTAGCGAGGCGAATGGCGCAATCCTATAGGAGTGTGGTACTTAATCCTACCGAGGCGAACGACCCGATCCCATAAGAGTGTGGTATATAATCATGCCGAGGTGAAAAGCCTGGTCCCATAAGAGTGTGGTACGTAATCCTACTGAGGAAAAAAGACCGATCCCATAAGAGTGTGGTACATAATGCTGCCGAAGCGAATGGCCCGATCCCATAAGAGTGTGTTACAACATTCTGCCGAGGCGAACGGCCTAATCACATAAGGGTGTGTTACAATATCCTACCATGGCGAACAACTTTACCACATTAGAATTAGAAGCTTAATGGGTACTTGACCCCCACTCACGAATATACGTGTGAGTTATGAAGTTTATGGAAACCTTTGCAAAGAATATACACAACACGAGACAAATTCATAAGGGAAGCACAATTTCCATAGGTAATCAAGTAGCTCGCCAAATTTCTAAAATAGCGAGTCCATTATTCTAAAATAGCGAGTCCATTGCGAAATAAAGTAATTAAAGAGGTAAGGATAACAAAAGTAGTACATTTAAAACATGGCGTGAATCTCCGTCTACCCCGACATAATCAAAAATTCTAGCATACACACAGACACTCATCACCTCGTACATGGGTAGCACCCACAACATAGAACACATAAGACATATAACACCTAGGTGATAATTTCTCTCTCACAGGGTTAGAAATGAGACTTACCTCGCTCCGAAGTTCCATAACTGGCTCCCATGCCTCTCTAACACCTCAAACCAATGCCTATCGATCCGAAACTAGTCAAACAATTAGGAAAATCAATAAATATATACTCCAATATCATAATTAACTAATTCATAACAATTCCCAGCTGCGCTAGCAAAATAAACAAAGTCAACCCTCTGGCCCAAGTGTCGGATTCCAACTATTTTCGAAGACAAACTTTACCCATTACACCACGAACTCAAATATATGATTTATTCAAAATGTCATGCCCAAAATCGTGGTGATAATCCAAAATACAAATTTCTATGTTTTCTCTTAAAATTTCACAATTTCCATAAATTTTCATGTTTAAATCTATATGTAACTCATTTACATAACTTTCAATAAATGGGAATCACATATTTCGTGTTTCTCGATGGAAATATCCTCAAATAGCTCCCCAAATTTGGCCAACCTAAGTGAAAAATAAAGAAAAGATCATCCCGTCTTAAATCCAAATCTGTCCAAAAATTCATTCTTTTACGCTTCCATGGTCGCTTCTGCGGCATAAAGCTTGCATCTGCGAGAACCCAGCCCAAATCTCCAATGGCATATGCAGCCCCTGTAATGCTTCTATGGTACCTCATCCGCATGTGCAGTGCCGCTTCTGCGGAAACACAATCACATATGCGGTTCCAGCCCTTCCGAATAAAATCCCCGTGTGCGCTTGCTTGGCCGCTTGTCAAGCGTCGCATCTGCGGTTTTTTTACCGCAGGTGCGATTGCATCTGTTCTCAAGCCCTTCAACTCTACAATAAAGTTCCAAAAATGATCCACGACTCGTTCGAAACACACCCGGGGCCTCCGGGACCCCGTCCGAATTCACCAACAAATTCCATAACATAACACGGACTAGATCGAGGCCTCAAATCAAATAAAACAACATCAAAACTATGAATCAACGATCGAAAACATTCTTTAAACGTTCAAGCTTCTAAACATTGCCGAACGCTTCCGAATTATACTTTAGCAATCCCGAAATGACGCCAAACTTTATGTGCAAGTTATAAATTACAATACAAACCTATTCCAAGGCTCGGAATCCCAAATGGAGATCGATAACACCAAAGTCCACTTCAAATCAAACTTAGGAATTTCTAAAACTTTTCAAAATGCCAAAATTCCACAATAACTGACAAAATACTCCCGGGCGACCCGATACTCAACACAGACATATGCCTAAGACCGGAATCATCATAGGAACCTATCGGAACATTCAAATACCTATTATGAGATCGTTTACACACAAGTTAAACCTTAGTCAACTATTCCAACTTGATGATTTCGAATTGAGAATTTTACTTCCGAACCAACTTCGAACTGCCCAAAATTCAATTCCGACCACATATACAAGTCATAATACATGAAGTGAAGCTACTCAAGGCCTCAAACCACCGAACGACTTGCTAGAGCTTGAAATGATAGTTTGAGTCGTTACAGAACACCACCCACAACATATGTACGTAGTTTCAAAGTACACTAGAAGAGTAGTACGGAAGTGCCAACGCTAGGCCCCTACTATACCTCAAAACACAAAGCACAACGTCAAGTGTCATAAGGCCCAGAATAGAGTAGGGCTCTTCAAAACCTGCTGAATATAGAGTAACTTCTAATGAGAGTTAAACCTGCCCGCTGATGAACCACCTGCATCCATTGAAGTTACAGCACCGCCGAAAAAAGGGTTGTTAGTATATATGTAATAGTAATAATATGTAAAGCTAAATGTCCTCTATCGAAATAGAATGCCAATATAAGAAGGGAAAAATCATGGAAGTAGCAAGCAACAAATAATGATGTCCATATGCCAAGTTAAAATATAATAATTTTCAAAATACGAAAATAATATTATTTTTGGTTGGGAGATCATTAGAACTAATATACCACTATATTTTAGCACAGCGTCCAGTCATGCCCAATCGTCTAGGACATCTCTCCACGAACAATGTGGATTGACATGTGATGCGAAAAAGAAAGGTGTTACCAAGAGTAGGAACTAGCATGTGTGCAACATGGCATACGATCACCACTTGACCGACTAGAGTCGTCTCCTACATATGCCGTGTGAGTCGACATCAAATCCAGGACTATCAACAATCTCATCCCAATCAAGGGGAATAATTTCAGCACATCAATCTCATCCCAAATAAGGGGAGTAATCACAATATGCTCCTACATTGGCACGTGTAGATTCGAGTATGGGATGTTACAAACCACCTTTCCTCGATTCACTAATGATACTCATTTTTTGCACACAAAGGAAATATGGATACATTCACCTTATAACCTTTCACATCATATAATGACTCACTAGAACTTTCAACCACTCACAACATCATTGTTTCATTGGCTCTCTTGGCCATTCATATGATTCTTCATTAAAGGCACGGTGGCCGTAACTCATATTCCACACGTTCATTTCTTTACTTTCCAGGATAACCATCATAAACATCGACATATAGAGCATTCCGGAAATAATAACTTTAAATTCATTAGCAATAAAGGCTTTAAACACAAAGGATTTTTTTCCAAATTATGGATCAAATGACTTGTAATCGTAACACAAGTTAAAAATCATAAACGAGTAATATACCGCATCCTTTTGAAATACTTCTCTAAAAAACCAATGAATAGTTTCAATTCATGGGAGAGTAAGGACAAAAAATACATTAGAAGCTTTTACAAAGGAGATCATGGTGATCTACAATTGAAAAATAAATTCAAATCATATGCACTAGTTACAACAACCATTGCCATATTTTATATCTCACACTTACTTCTTTCACCTCCAAACATAGTCATAGTTTATCAATAATAAGGGCATTTGAAAATATATATTTGTTATGTATATGAGTTATATGGGTGATAGGCACATTGGGTTTTCTTTCCATGTTAAGAATAATGAACTTTCATTTGAAACATGAATTGATGTTTTAACATCTTACTAACTAAACCATACTTGAACACATTCTCGAAGAAGATCATGATGATATAAGAGCAATTGGAACACGGTTTAAGTATATACACCTTTCAATACAATGCTAACTTGGGATAACCGAATCTATTAGAAATAACTCAGAATATGGAAATTAGGAACCTGGGCCAACCATACTTGAAACTCACGAGAACATCATGGAATTCGATTCTAATAGAGAATTTTAGCCAACATACCTTTTTGAGCTTTCCTAAGATTACTACACCGTCCCAATACTTCTAGCAATGTCAATCTATAGGAAGATGGCAAAAATCTGATAATAATTAGAAGGATTCTCATGGCATAAGTCTCTTGGGAATTTTGTCAAACACCTATTATGAATAATTGACTACAAAGATTTACAATGGTAATCCCTTCCTCCATCAATGAATTTCAAGAAGAAACTACCGAAATAGATCAACAACCCCACATACCACCATCTATTGTTACATGCATGGCCTATCTCCAACTCCATAACCTACTTGAACCCATAACAATTGCATGAAAATTTTAGGACAAGGTCTTACCAGGGTAGATGATGGTCTAGTGAGTAATTCCTCTTAATCTTCAAGATTGGGGCATGAATTTAATGATCAAACCACTTGGGGATGCTTTCTCTCTAAAGAACTCCCCTATCTCTAAAATATGCATTTAACCCAACCAAAATAACCCCAAAGTCATTTTATAAGAAATGGGGTCGGGTTATAAAAATAGAAAATGGACCCTTAGAACTCAACTCTGTTGTGGCAGTAATATCTCATAAATACTAAATAGAATATACTGCGACTTAATACAATATTCCCTAAAATCTGGGTATCACTGAATACATGAGCATCTATATAATAACAGATAAGAGTCAAGGACTGTGGACGCTCAAGCAGCTACCTCGACCTGATAAAGCTCCAAAATCAACAAACGTTGTACCCGGAAGTACCTAGATCTGCACACAATGTGTATAGTACAGTATTTGTACAACCGATCCAATGTACTCAATAAGTAACATTACTATCTTTGGGCTAAAAGTAGTGAGTAGCTCAACAGGTACAGTCCAAATACAAAATTTAAAAGTACAAAAATGTAAACATGCTTTCAAGTTCAACAATTTAAGCTCAAAACAGATAAATTATGCCAAATGTAACTGATATGAGTAATGATACATCTTTATAACTACATGTCAATTTTGCATGCCAACTGTAATGCAACGCATTGATAAAAATCATATGCATACTCTCGGATAAGTTGGACTCCAGAGAGGCAAATCCTACCCAATTACTAAAATAAGCCAATCATAGCATGAATCAATAAATCCTGATGCGGCGTGCAACCCAATCCTATAAATATCCTCACAGTCTGGATGTCGGCCTCACTTAGTCATCAATCTCTCGAATCTCCGGTCTCACAAATTTCAAGAAAATTAGCACAACAATGATGATATGATGTATCAATAAATGGCAACAAAGACTAAGATATGATATGCAAATAAAAGAAGTGACTAAGTATATAATTGAAAATTAAGCAAGTAATTCAATGGCAACACGACCTCTTTGTGTCACAACGGTACCAACATATAGCCTAAGCATGATTTCTAAGATAGCTCAATTTTGCTAACATATGGATAATGACAAGATTATTTGACTTCACAGTTCCACAAAATTGACATGTCAAATATTCTACAATGTACGTTGTTGATACCCAATTTTTCCCTATATATTTTCAATATTCAAAATACCTTCAAAATAGCATATATATGCATATATATATATATATATATATATATATATATATATATATATATATATATATATATATATATATATTAAGGCCTCTTATTTCTTATATTCATAAAATTGAGTCTTGTATTTTTAAATTGTTATTTATGTGTTGTAAATCATTTTAGTATTTTCAATTTATTTTCAGAAGTTTACTATTTTAATAAATTAAAAAGGGGAAGAAGTGGCTATTTAAATCTTAGCCCAAATTGGCTTTCAAATCTAACCCCAAATCAAACCCAATTCCCCAGCCTAATTTAAATTTTAACCAGACCCTAACACTTTTAAAACCAACCAAAACCCGGATCCCCCCTACCCTTTTAATCTAGGTGGTTGATCACTCAGATCAATGGCCACCGTTCCACCTACCTAAAATAAACCCAAACGACCACTAAACCTAAATCATTTCCACCAACCCGCCGCCCTTGAATCCCCTTCCTCTCCAATTCTCTCTACAACCTCACCTAAACCCTAGCCGCCGGCACCCACATCCATCCTAATCCCTTTCAATCCCTACCCAATCCATGGACTCCCATGGCTGTTTGCGATGTGTACTCATCTCCTATGTCTCCTCGTCGCCTATTTTCGTGATTCCATGGAAAGATCTCAAAGAGACCTAATCCAGATCCTGCTCGATTTCTGTCTATGGCCTTTTCCGGCCACCCATGGCCGATCGAGTCAGATCCATGGCTTTTCCGACTAGATTTGTAACTTTTCAAGGTTTTTCTCACTTTTTCTAGGTTCTCTTAAACCCTATCTTTAAGAGCTTTTCGATTTTTCTTTCAGACCTGTCTTAGATCTGTGCATGTTATGAACTTCTTGGTGTTTTCTCAAAGGTTATTCAATTTTCTTTCAAAGTGACTTTTTGTTTTCAAATTAGGGTTTCTTAAACTCTTTTAAAAAAAAGATCTCTTCTCCGATTTTCAGTGTTGTTTTACTATGTTTAAACGATTTGCTCATGTTTTTCTTTTATCTGCTTCATCGTGTTAAAACCCTAGGCGTTTCTAGTTTTATCCGAGTTCTAAAAATGTCTTTGTTTGTTTTGTATGTATACGTATTTTGATTACGTTCTTTGTGTTTAGATCGTCTTCTTTGTTGACTAATTCAGAGTTCTTACCATTTTTAACTCGACTATTGTTAAAACCCTAATTTCTTAAAAGGTTTTCCTCACTTATTATTGTGAGTTCTTTACTTGTTTCTGACTTTCTTTACCTGTTAGACTGGTTCTACGTGTGAGTCATGACTGCTTGACCTTGCTGATTACCATGCTTTGAATAGTCCTTAGCATATTCATGTCACTCATGTATGTTTATGTTCATCTAGTTTGTTCCCTTTTGTCAATATGATTGACCCTGCATGTCTAATATACCTGTTCATTCCTTTCTATTTATATGATGAAGTGCATAATCATGACCACATCTTGATTAATCTTGATTGCCTTAAGTGACTGTTTAATTACAATGTTTCTTATAAATCCCTGGTTTCACTCGTTTTGTTTAAATTTATTGATTCATTTCCTTTGCTGTGATGTTTTACCTTTGCTAAACCCTTTCCCCAATGAAGTATACTTTGTACTTAGACTCAATTATTTACTCTATACTTTTAATATCCCCTATATGGTCAGAAATCAATCTTTCTTAAATTTGTTTTCTTTCTTGAATTACTCCTGTCAGCATCCGTTTGAACTGTAATTCCTTAATTAAAGGAAAATACTTGTATTAATTGATTTTTATTGTGATTATTTCCATGTTTGTGTTAAAACTTTACTTATTACCTTATTTTTCACTCGTTTTCAAAGCTATAAGTACCCTACCCTCTCTTCTCTAAACACGGACAACTGAGTTCAGAAATACACACTCACACACTCAAAACTCTCACTCTCTCTCTCTCTCTCTTTGCTACTACTTGTGCTACTTCTTTGTTTAGACGGATGAAAGCCAAGGCTAGACTGTGAAATCCTTCTTGCTTTACCTTTCTGCACCTTGCTTTCTTTACTGGTATGTTCTAGTTAATTTTAAATCTTCAACAAGGACATGCTTCTTTAATTGTTTTAGTTTATCTCATTCTTGTCTACTTCTTCTTGTGGTTCTGCAGTCAAGTTACATACCATCATGTTATAATGTTTCCCCTTCATCTTTAGTTTAATGCACTCCCATATGTGTGTTTCAAGGCATACTTTGTCAGTCACTTATTGTGTACTTGCTATCTTATGAATCTCAAACCCCTATTCCCTCTATGTGTTTGTGTTCTTTTGGCTGGTTTGTGATAATCAGCTATTGCTGTGCATGTCTAAACCAGACCCCTGCTGGCGTCATGTGCTTACAGACAAATGTCTCCCCAAAATCCCTTGACCCCCTTTTTATGACTATTGATTTTGTGTGTAATCCCATCTTGGGAGTTTGAGTTTTGTTTACTACTGCAACTGCTTTCAATCACCCCTATTACTGATTACTTTCAAAATGGACTTGCCAGTCCAATTTTCAAACAAACTATGTCAAGCACTCTCACCTACTCCTAGAATCTAGGTTCTTCCCCTTTTGAGTGAGCCTTGTCTTGGGACCCTTGAGCTCCCACTGAACTTGGACACATAAGAGCTGGCCCTTCCACACTGCACTCATTGTGTTTGGTTATGCAAATCTGGGTGTGAGCACTGCCCGGGATCCCCTGAGGTCCTTAGGGAACTTTGACACACCCAGATATAAGAAAGGCTTTAGAATAATATTGTCATTGAGGTGGTTCATTACATAACTTAGAGAGGAAGTCAAGATCAGGCTTCATATGGCTGTAATTTCTTATTTTGCACTTCTTTTGTAAATCAACCATTTGGTCTGTAATAATTTGGAAACAAGTATGGGGTTGGCTAGTGAAAGGGGAATGGGTAAATATGCATGCTTTAGCTATCAAATGGGTAAGAAAGCATGTCACTAGGTTTCCTACTTTTTCAATAGAAACCATGCCTAGGACTCATTTAATGCACTAGAGATCATGCTCCTTAGGATTTACACTTACTGTTTTCAGCATGTCTATTTCACTATCATATCATTTAGAAATTCCTGCGTTAAATGTGTTAATAACCAATGTTTATGCGATCATGCTCCTACTGGTATGCACACTTAGAGATCTTGTTTTAGGCTAAATAACACTGACCAACATATCATCTCTGCATATTCTGGTGTTCATGTCTAAACACTGTAATGTTTGTGTATATAGAAATCCTAATTAGGATCCTGCATATGCATCGCTCTGCATCTCTGCACATTATATAACATGTCTTTAGGATTTCATTTATATTCGCTTGAGCACACTTAGGCTAATTATGAGAGAATAAAAGTAATAAAACAACTCTACTTAGTCTTTATAACTGAGTGGCAATAATTCTATGCGTTGAACTCCTAGAACGGCATATCTTAGGTAATAATAAGCTCCAAACTATCTTTGCAATTCTGAATAACTACTGAGTACTGCTTCCGCCTAGGCAAGCCTTAGGTAATTACTTACACCAAAACTGGGATTGCCCTCGTCTAAATATCAACCACTACAACCAGCAGGCAGGACTGATTCGGTCTTCTTTTCTGAGTTATATAATGAATCTGGCTCTGACTTAAAGACCATGCTTAGGATTTAAAATTCAGACCTTAACTGTGTATGAGTCGTGCTGTCGATGTGCACTGCTTGCGGAGGTATAACATAGTCTTCTATTTTCTTATATGTTTCCCTTTAAATGCAGTCCTACTTGTTTTATATGTCACCTTAGTATTTTATCTTTAAACCTATGAGTCAGCCTAAAACCTCCTTCTTATAGGAATAAGAGTCTTAAATTCCTCCGGGACTGATAGGAATGGGATGGGTAATAGCATGCAATAGAGGTCAAGACCAACCCTCGCTTTAATTACCTTAACGGGGCGGGAAAGGGTAGATATGGATATGATGACCAGTATGCTAATACCACGTGTATCCCCTCTTCTGAGGAGTGTCATACCGGGTATCACATTGACGTGATCCATATTATAAACAAACTTAGGGCACCCCTTTAGTTTTATAAGTATGCTTAGACTATAATTCTTTTCAAAACCTTGCTTTTATGGTTTACTTCAAACAATTGTGTATTTAAACTCAAAATCCCTATTACTTGAGCCTTATTTGTTTAATTGCTAATTGCACAAATTCACAAAAAATATCTGGCCGAGAACCACACTAGTGGATCCTGAAGGGTGCCTAAAACCTTCCCCTTAGGATAATTTCAAGCCATTACCCTATCTCTGGTTGTCAAACATAGTTGTAGTTGAACCTTATAGGTGCCCTAACGCACCTTAAAATCGTTAGGTGGTGACTCTTTAAATACCTAATTCCCAAAAGGGAAATGAGTCATTAAACCCCATGAATGTCAAAACCCGGAACTCCTCTCCGATGGAAGGGAAAAAAGGGGGCGCAACACATGACCACACGCCCCTCACCTAGCATGTGTGTCACCTCAAAACCAACCACATAACACATTATTCAGTGATTCATACCTTCAGAACCAAGTTTAGAAGTGTTACTTACCTAAAACCGTGCAAATCTCTACTCCAATAAGCCCTCCTCGCAAATCGGCCTCAAACACTTCGAATCTAGCCACAAACAACTCGATACAATTAGCACAATCTATAGGAGTTCCATATGAAAATGCTAAGTTCTTAATCAAAAGTAAAAAAGTCAAGTCTAAAAGCCAACCATGTGCCCACGTCTTAGAATCCAACAAAAGTTACTAAATCCGAACACTCATTCACCCACGAGTCCAATCATACCAAAATTACTCAAATGCGACACCAAATCGCCACTCAAAACCCAATTCTTACTCTCCAAAACACCCAAAATTCCACCTTAAAAACACATAAACTATGTGAGAAATTCAATGGGAAATCAATATTATTGAATAAAAATGATCAGAAATGGCTTGCCTCAAGAAATCACGTGAAACCCCTCTTAAAAATTGCCTTAATCCGAGCTCCCAAAGTCCAAAATGTATAAAAATCTCGGAACCCCACAATTATATTCTGCCCAGTCCTCTTCGCTTCTGCGGACAACTTACCCACTTATGCGTCTCCACTTTTGCGGTCAAAACTCTGGTTCAGCAGAAACAACTGGCGAACCCAGTTTTCTCACTATCTGCTTCTTCGAACTCCTTTTCGTAAGTGTTACTCCACTTTTGCGAACCACCTCTTTGCACCTGTGACAATGCAACCCCATCTCATTTTCGCTCCTGCATAACCGCAGTTGCATCTGTGAAAGCGCATGTGTGAACCATAACCTCGCACATGCGACCACTTCCTAACTCATCACGGATCGTACCTACGACCACTGGTTCGCTTCTGCGATCACGCACCTACGACCAAACCTGTGCAAGTGCGATGATACCAGACATCAACACCCTAAAAATTCTCCTAACTCAAAAATCCTATCCGATATCCATCCAAATCATCCGCGAGGCCCCTGGGACCTCAACCAAATATACCAACATGTTCTAAAATACAGTACAAACTTAGTTGAGGCCTCAAATCAAATCAAACAACATCAAAAGCACGAATGGCACCCCAATTCAAGCGTAATTAAAACTAATGAATTCTAACTTCTAGAATCCATGCTGAAACCTAACAAATCAACTTCGATTAACCTCAAATTTTGCACGCAAGTCATAGATGACACAACGAACTTTTTCCAACTTTCAGAACAAAAAATTTGAGCCCGGTAATACAAAATCAACTCTTGGTCAAACTTCTCAACTCTCCAAATTTTTAATTTTTCAATTTCCGCTATTTGAAGCCAAAATCACCTATGGACCTCCAAATCAATATACGGACACACTCCCAAGTCCAATATCACCATAAGGAGCTTTCAAAAAAAATCAAAATTCCATGCCGGATCAATTTACATATAAGTCAACATCCGGTCAACTCTTTCAACTTATGATTCCAACCTTGGGACTAGGTGTCCCAATTCATTCCGAAACATCCCCGAAACCATGCCAACTACTCTGACAAGTCATATAACAGGAATAGAGCCCAAAATAAGCGATAAATGGGGTAACAAGGGTAAAACACTCAAAACGACCGGCCGGATGGTTATATCAGGCTTTTGGCCTTTACATTCGTGTAAAGGCATTCATGTTTGCGTATGTATGTGGAAATTTATGCTTTGCGTTCACGGACTAAGCGCCACATTTGTGAAGGGTTATTTCAGGGCTAGAGCTAGTTATGCTTCGCAAGTCAAAAGGTTGGGTTGTGTTCTTGTAGGGTATCACTGTGCAGATATTTAAAGACTTGTATTTTGGACTTAGACCCATTATTTTATATTTCGAGCCCTACACTTGGAGAGGGTGATTTTTAAAGGGATTTTCACACAAAACAAGAGGGTAAGTAATTTATACTTGATTTTAATATTATATATATATATTTATCCATGGATTGTTATATATAGATTATGGATTGCTAAAAATCGACAAGCTCGCCGCGGTTCAGACTTTTTGAATTGAACAGTAAGCTACAGAGTTAAAGGAAAATATTTTGTAGAAGTGTGAATTTTTGCGGCCCATTATGCGGCCGCATAATCACTCTGCGGACCACAAAATGGCCATAGAGTGACGCAGTCTTTTTGGCCAATTTTGAGGTCAGGTTCGGGGCTAATTATGAGACCGCATATCCATTTTGCGGGCCGCACTTTGGCTGCATATTCATTCTTGGACTTCATAATAGTTGCAGATCGAAGAAGAAAATTCAAGCCCTTGAGGGCCACTTTTCGCGGTCATTTCACGGACCGCATAGCCATTATGCGGTCCCATATGTGACCGCAGATTCGTGTCAGAGCTCCAAATTTCTAATTTTTAGACTCGATCCTATGTCGATATATCCTATGCCATACTTGTTCATCTCAATAACTCCTGAATCCTTGTTTCAACCTTGAAGATTTTCAATAGAGGAACCTAGGTCTCCTTCCTAAGAGGTAAGATTCTATCACCAAAATTCTTAATATCAGCATGGAACTAGAATGGGCGACTAGAAAGGTAATTCATGGGGATGAGGGTGATTGTCTTGCGTGCATGTGTTACAAGATAGTGTAGGGAGATTATGAACTAAAAATGATGAAAAATGGGATGTGGGATGATGGAATCTTTCACAAAAAGGTGTTAAGAATATAATGCACACCTAGTGTTTGATAGTGTGCTCAAATGAGCTAGAATCTTGACCATCCTTCTAATTTTTTATTCAACTTGTTATACTCCTAAAATAGATTGATGGTGCAAAGGGTTCCATACAATTTGTAGAATTTAAGAAAGCTCAATTGAGTTATGTATGGATAAAACACCTTATTCTTAGAATTGAACCCCTTGGTGTTCATGAAATCGGTGTAAGTCCCAAATTGATCGTATAGAACTTGCTATTCCAAATGTGCTTGCATTGAACGATATATGTGCAATATGCGTTCATGTGCTTTCATTATGTTATCTTATCTTTTGGGAATGTGTTGAAGACATGGAATATGTACTACAAATGCTTAGACTTGAAGTCAAATTCGAATAAAGATTATTATGTTAAATTGTGTGAAAAACCTCTATGTGCTCTAGAATCTAAATTGCTTCCGTATGTGATCAAGTATCGGATGAACAACCTTGTTGCTATTGATATGATAATAATGTTGAATGTGTAAAAGGGAAGCTTGAATTGTGAAATATGGACAAGTTCCAAGAATGACTTAATAAATGAGGCATGAGATGGGAAAGAAATGTGAGGTGACATGATTTATTGAAAGGATGATCTCCCAAGTGAGATGGCCTAGCCGATCGGGTCGTGATCAAATTCCATGCCGCATACATGGTGGTAATTGTGCTGGAAATTATGAATGAAATTGTGGATAGAGTTGATGTCTCAAATGAGATGACCTAGCCGATCGGTTCGAGATTGGACTTCGTGTAAGAACATGGTGGTATGGTGTATTAAGGCACATGGCACAACATATCACCCAACCTAATAAGATGTAAAATGACTTGAGAACTTATGTGACCCTTACTTGATGTTTTAGTATTGTTTGAAGCTCTTATTGTGCATCATGACTATTTTCCCTTTCCATCATTGTTCATTCTATTAAGATGGTGTTTTAGCTTTACATACTAGTACTATTCGATAGTACTAACATCCCTTTTGCTAGGGGCGCTACATCTTTAAATGGATGTAGGTTGTTCCATAGCAGACTGTGATGACCCAAAAGGTCATCACTTGTTTTAGAAATAAATTCTGTATTCCGAGACCTAAACACATTCCCTCTTGTCTTTCCTCGATATGCGTGCACAGTCAGGCCATGCATTCAGAAAGCCATTATGTGAAAATCTATAAAAAAAATGATAAATTTTGCCTTTAAAATAAATGTAAGTTGATTTCGGTCAACATTTTTGGTAAATGGACACGGACTCATGATTTGACGGTCCCGGAGGATTCGTAAGAAAATATGGGACTTGGACGTATTTTCGGAATCAAATTTCGAGATCCCAAGCCCGAGAAATGAATTTTTAAAGAAAATTATTTTCTGCAAGATATATGAGTTTTTAGAAATGAAATATGTTTAGAATTTGATAGTACCAAGCCTATATTTTGGTTCCGCAGCCCGGTACAGGTCTTATATGTGTTTTAAATCAAGCCTGTAAAATTTGGTAAGAAACGGAGGTCATATGACATGATTTGGAACCTTAGTTGTAAAATTTGAAAGTTTGAAAGTTCTTAAGATTTTCTTTGATTTTGATGCTAAATTCATAGTTGTTGATGTTATTTCGGTGATTTAATTGCACGATCAAGTCTGTATAATGTTTTTGGGTTAGTGTGCATATTTGGTTTGGAGCCTCTAGGGCTCAGGTGAGTTTTAGATAGGCCACAGAGTGAAATTTGGACTTAGAAAATTTCTGGTGTGTTGCAGGCCTGCAGGTTTCGCAAACGCAAACAATGTCTTGCAAGTGCGAATTTTGGCCTGCCTTGGTCACAAATGCAATGTATTTATTGCAAATGCGATATTGCAAATGCGACAGCAGGATCGCAAATGCGAAGAGGACTGGAATCCCGAGGTTTTGCAAATGTGAGGTTAGCAGGTTCTGAAGGGTTCGCAATTGCAACATCTGCGACCGGCAAATTCATGACTTAGCCCAAAATCTTTCATTTTTCAAACACTTTCAAGGCATAAACTCTCTTGGGCGATTTTTCAAAAAAAAAAAATCTTCTTCAAATCGATTGTAAGTCATTTCTAACTCGTTTTCTTCAATCTTTTCACATGATTTCAACTCAAAATCAAGGGTTTTTATAGGGGAAATTGGGTGTTTTGGGTAAAACCTAGGTTTTTTCAAATTTTGAGGATTTGGACCTTGATTTGAGGTCCGATTTCAAAATAAATTATATATTTGGGTTCGTGGGTGAATGGGTAATCGGGTTTTAGTTTGAACCTCGGGTTTTGACCTTGTGGACCCATGGTCGATTTTTGACTTTTTGGGGAAAACAATGAGAAACTTATTTTCATGCATTAGAATTGATTCATTTAGCATTTATAAATATAATTAAGTAACTTGAGGCTAGATACAAGTAAATTGGTGGTGGAAAAAAGAGGTAAATTGGTAGTTGAGGCTTGAATTGTTTCGTGGCATCGAGGTAAGTGTTTGGTCTAACCTTAGTTTGAGGGATTACGAGTTGTGTCTTATTTGCTATATGTTAATTGTGGAGTATGATGTATAGGCATGGTGACAAGTTTCTATACGTCGGTGTCAAGCATGCCTGTGAGTCTAGTATTATAACTATTGTGACTCCTTTGTGATTTTCTCTTGCCTAATATAATGATTACCATTGTTGGTTCCCTTGCTAGGATTTTATTATTTATGGTATTGTCTCCCTTGCCGGGATGTTATTTTATGATATTGTCTCCCTTGCTGGGATGTTATTGTTTATGATATTGTCTTCCTTGCTGGGATGTTGTTATAATCTTGGTCCCTTGCCGGGATTCTTTTACGACTGATGTTGAATTGAAATAGGAGCACGTTGCACTCCTGCAACAAGATATATGAAATGGGAGCGGGTTGCACGTCTGTAACAAGATATATGAAATGGGAGCGGGTTACATGTCTGTAATAAGATATATGAAATGGGATCGGGTTGCATGCCTACAACAAGATATATGAAATGAGAGCGGGTTGCATGGCTGCAACAAGATATATGAAATGGGAGCTGGTCGCACGCCTGCAATGAGCTATATGAAATGGGATCAGGTTGTACGCCTGCAACGAGATATATGAAATGGTATCGGGTTGCACGTCTGCAACGAGATATGAAAAGAAAGTGAATTCTGTATTTATTTACCTTATCCTTGTTAGTAATTGGATTTTGGTTTCTTTATATTCCTCTTGATATTCTGTTGTTATCTGTTATTCCTCGCAACATGTTTTCCCCCCTCCCATCTTTAACTGTAATTATCTTCTTTTATTTTTCCGCTGTATATGATTATGTTTACCGTGAAAATGGTAATAGCAATTAAATTTGTTGATGGGACTCTAAAAATATGTGATCTATTTTTATGCTAGTTGTTTCAACAGTTGATGCTAGATGTGTGAATCTTAACAACAAAATACGAACTAAAGCAGAGTTATAATCAAACTGAATGGGCTAGCTATCCGAGCCTCGGACTAGCCAATGAGGGGCCTCGAGGGTGATGCCTGGGCTAGGGACCAATCTATCGGGGATAATCGGGAAGGGACTAATAGTTATATAATTAAAGGAGGCTCTTTATGGCCGATATCAAGCATTAAAGGAAGAATAAGTATGAAAGTAATAATCAATAACGATAGTGTCGAGAGAATATGTTAGAGAGAACAAAAAGAGTTCTTCTATATTTCCTGTAGAATAGTTGGAGCAACATGGTTTACAAAGTGTCAAGGATTCCCCTTATATAGGAGGGGAAATCCTAACATAGTACAAGATACATTAATATTAAAGAAAGCGGGATGGGACAACCAGACATCATCAGTCTCTGTCAATATCAAATGCGTGCCTTGGGAACTCGTCTCTCCTGTATTATAGCCATTAGTATTCAATGCCCCCAAGGCCGGTACCCGATGGCTCCCAAGGGTGGGTCTCGACCTCGGCTTCGAGCCTTGAGAAGCATGCCCACAAGATGACCTAATGACGGGGAAATCGGGGACCTGGTTTTACCGCATATAGATAGTCTTTGCGTTTCTTAGAGTGAATGTGATAAGAAATAATAAGAAATGACCTTGAATTCCTTCATTCTTCTATGATCTTTCAATCGGCAACGGCCACAAGGTGCTAAGATACTACACCCACGCTGCTCCTGCAGGTTTTTGCATTGACTATGGTAGTTGGCTGCCTCTTGGCCTCTTTCAATGCACACACGATGCTTTTATAAATACTCCCCCTCTTCTTTTCTATAACCCATTGCGTGCCCAAATCCCTTAAAAGGTTCGCTCTTCCTTTCCTCTCGTTCTCTCTTCAGTAACACAACTCTTTTTCTTCCTTCAGAATCTTTTAGGGATGTCGAAAACTTCCACCTCGGCTTCCCAGTAGGTTATGGGCTCATCCTCTTCACTTCTTTCTCAAGGTGAAGTGGCTACACCTTCTCGTGCTGAGGAATGCATCACAGGATCTTGTGCGATGACCTCCGATTTCAAGGTCGAGAGACCTTCCTTGATCCTACAGCGTCGTGAGCCTATGACTTGGTATATCACCTCGATAACAGACGTCGGGAAAGTGAGGACTAACTGCTGCTGGGGGATACCATGCTTGTGGAGTTTTTTGCTCGGGAAGAGGATATTATGGCTCATAAAGTCGGCTTTCTAAGTGTGTACACCTATCCATTCACCTTGGGGCCGGTGGGGCCATCCCATCCTCGCCCCCGATCAACCCCGTGATTCTTGACTTCTGTCAACGTTATCAGGTAACTCTGGGTCAAATTCATCCTTCTCTGGCACGTTGTTTATGTGATCAGGCATTACTCAAACATGATAGAGGAGATGCCCTTCACCCTCAACCATCTAATCCGGATGTATAGTTCCCGTCTTCTCCGTGGGGGCTTAATCAAGCTTCGCTGTAAGGCCTCAAACCCCTTTTTGCCAGCACCGAGGAGCTTGGGACTTAAGGATGGGTAAGCCAATACATCTAAGTGAGGACTTCTTACCTGATTCCGGCAAAAAATATGTCGTTCCTCGAGAAGTGGAACGTTGGGCATAAGTAAATACGTTGTCGGGTCCTCCTTCACTTCTTTCTCACGATATTTCTCCAAGCATCTAACTCTATTTTTCTTGATTTGTTAGCCATAGCAACCTACCCTGGTGTGATTTCGATCCTCCCTGACTAGGTTGGCTACTTATACTCGATTTGTCCATATGCCAAACGAGTGTGGCGAGATTTATCCTAAGCTCGATG
This sequence comes from Nicotiana tabacum, assembly GCF_000715075.1. NCBI lineage: Eukaryota > Viridiplantae > Streptophyta > Magnoliopsida > Solanales > Solanaceae > Nicotiana > Nicotiana tabacum. The sequence goes on from NC_134082.1 coordinate 19,028,488, forward strand.
GGAAGCCAAAGATCAGGGTAAGCTTTGAACCTTGTTGCATCCGCATATTTTAATGCAAATCCCTATTAGTAGTGTTCTTCATTCTTTGTGTTTAACTTTTGCATTTGTGTAGGTCTGGGGGAAGTCCCTTTGATGAAGGAGGCACACCAGTTGATGGGGATGTCCTAGCGCCTGGATAGAAAAAGATAAGACAGGGGGGTCTGCTGGTCGGGCCGCCGGAGTTCAAGAGGGTTAAGGTGGAAGGATTCATGGTTAACCCGGCAGCTTTAACCTCGAAGATGGCAAGAAACCATCGAGATGGAGGTGAGGGGTAAAAGAGCTTACCAATGACCCCCGAGGAGTGTATAGACTCAGCCGATCCTTGGGCCGTGGGGATGGAGGTTTCAAAAACGGAGCCTGATGCTGCTATGGCCCATATTTGTGATGGGGAGGCAACAGATAGAGTATCAAGCACTACCCCTGAGTTGGATGGTGGCCAGATTTCTCCCCGAGTTGAGTCGTCCTTAGTGGGAAGTTCGAAGGGGCTCAACTCTAGGGTCAATGGTGAACAAGGGACAGAGACTTTGACTGATCCTATCAACCTTATGATCATTATTGATTCCCCTCAGGTAGTGATCCTACCTCCGCATGAAATGCAAGATGCCCCACGTGAAGAGCCTTCTGATGTAGGGGCACTATTCAGAGGCGAAGATGCGCTCGAGAGGTCGCCGACCGTTCTTGAGGGAAGTCCCGAGGTTGAGGATTCATTTGTTTTCGGCGAGATGGGCAAACATTTCGAGGGGGTAATTTTTGCTAACCCCGTCCGCCACTTTGGGCTGCTCCGATCTTTGTTTTTCTAACTTGTCCTTTTCGTGGCTTTAGGCTAAAGCGCTTCACAGCTAGGCTTTCACCCAATACCAGGATGAGGTGAAACATCGGGAGCATGAGAAAGCCTATCTTACTGGCATATGTATAAAGTAAACCTTGTGGCTTTATTTCTTCCACTCTTTTTTTTTGTCCGAAAATCGGCCGGGTGCTCCTATTTTTAGAGTTAGAAATAATCTTTAGATTTGCGATACAGCCCTGGGGCTCGTTAAGATGGCTCAGGGGCTTTTACGCTCCTGGTTGATGCATTAGAGTTCTTATGCTTCTCTCAACTATTTTGGGTTTAGTCTCCGAGTCGGGCTTCGACTCGAGCTCATTCAACCCTCAAGCTTTTGTGTTTGCATGGGCGAGCGACAATGGCTCTTGCATTTTTCCCTTGGGCATTTGTATTTTAACTATTTTGGGTTCAGTCTCCGAGTCGAATTTCGGCTCGAAAACGATTGACCCTCAAGTTTGTATTTGCATGGGCCAACGATGACAACTCTTACGCTTTGGGTCAAAGCGGCCTTTGATATGCACGGCCTTGAGGCTCGTTAATATGGGGACAACGGTTCTTACGCTTTGCCCTTAGGCATGTATAGTTAATCATATAGTTAATATGGTGACGATAGTGGCTCTTATGCTTTTGGCCATTGCGACCTTTTAGTGTGTGGCCCTAAGGCTCATTAGGCTGAAGACAATGGCTCTTATGTTTTGCCCTTAGGCATATGTAGGCTTTGTTTTCCTCTCGTTAAGCACTTTTTAAATGATTTTTCCTGACCCATTGTCGGTTCGGGAAGAACCTCGATTTCAAGTCATTTGTAGCGATATTCGAGCACCTGGGAAGGTTTAGCTCGTACACTGAGTAGCTCGAAGCTTTGTTATTTAGAGTTGACATGGTCGAAGCTCTTTTTCCTGTTAAGAGTAGACTGTTTAATCGGTTCTTTTCGAAGTATATTCGAAGTAGTGGCCTATGATTTTGTAGTGACGGTCTGGCATCCCCGAGTCGCGTTAATTTGGCTGGTATGACCGTATGACCGTAGTCATTTGTGATTGGTTGGAGCCATTTTTGGTCCCGAGTATAGTAGTTTGGCCGTCTATATCAAGGGTATGCCTTTTTAGGGGTCTTACAAATTCGATATATAGCCTAAACTTAGGGATCGAGTTTTATGCCTGTAGTAAGGTCTTACAAAATTTTTATGCCTGTTGAGGTCTTACTGTCTTTTCATGTCGTTGAGGTCTTATAGGTTATTCATGCCTGTTGAGGTCTTTCAATTTTGTTGATACCTGGTACAAGTATGATTCATGCCTTGCTTGAGGTCTTATAGCTTTGTTGATACTCGGTACAAGTTTTTTGAGACCGAGTCTACCCGTTTGGGGTCTTATGGTTATTGGTTTTTTAAGGAATGGCGATTGGTGACAGTCTCCGAGTCATCGAGTTTGCTATGGCTCGGGAGCCATTACTCGAGAGCTTGCAATTTCCTCATCTTACGATTTCGGAGATTCTAACCCTGAGGTCATGCAAGTGCCGAGTTACTGACGCCAGTCTCCAAGTACTCGGGGCGCTTTTGGTGGAGGAATCTTTGTTGAGAAAATGTTGAGTTTTATTTAGAGTGTGAGGTGCTTTGGTAGAAGACATTTTTTGATTGCTTGGCATAAGTACATGTCAGTTTGTTGCCGGGGATCCGGCTCATACGAGCACGGTTCATTCGACTGTTTGGCCTGGTACATCACTTTCCTAGTTGAACCATGTTTGGAGCTCCTCGATTTCTTCGAGTGGGTGACCTTTCGAGGGATTCACTCCATTGTTCGGGGTTGATCGCAAAGGAAGCCTTGAACGCTTGTTGTATTCCCCTTGGATGGCATGTAGGTGTTGCCTCACTAAATACCTTGCCATTAAAACTTTCTTTGGGACAAAATACCGTCGAAGGAAAAGAGTGCAACATTTGCTCAAGGATAGTTGCAAAATTTTCCATCGGGTGCCCTAGCAGTAATACCATTTTAGCATCGATATATTCTAGTTGCTCAGAAGTTGTTTGCCCTCCATGCTGTCGAAGTTATAAGATCCATTGCCGACTATTCTGAGTACACGGTACGGTCCTTCCCAGTTCTGGCCCAGCTTCCCTTCATTAGGGTTGCGGGTGTTGAGAGAAACATTCCTTAGGACTAAGTCCCTGATCCCGAAATATCGGAGATTTGTTCTCCTGTTATAGCATCTTTTGATTCTCTGCTTCTGGGATGCCATCCAGATCAGCGAGGTTTCTCGTTTTTCATCGAGTAGTTTGAGGGCCGTTGTCATGGCCTCATTGTTCGAGCCCTCATTAGTGTGCTGGAATCTGGCGCTCGGCTCCCCGACTTCCACTAGTATCAAAGCCTCGACGCGGTATACTAGAGAGAAAGGCATTTCCTCGGTGCTTGATTTTGATGTTGTTCGATATGCCCATAACACCTTGGGCAGCGTTTCTCTCCATTTTCCCTTGGTGCTCTCCAGTTTATTTTTAATTTTCTGGATGATGGTTTTATTCGTGTATTTGGACTGGCCATTTGCACATGGATGGTAAGGCGTCGACAGGATTCTCTTGATTTTGTGATTTTCAATGAACTGTGTTACCTTGCTCCCGATGAACTGCCTCCCGTTGTCGCATGATATTTCATATGGGATTCTGAATTGGCATATGATGTGGTCCCATATGAAATTGATGACTTCCTTCTTTCTTATTTTTTTGAACGTCTGTGCTTCCACCCATTTTGAAAAGTAGTCAGTCATAAATAAAATGAATCTAGCCTTACCTGGTGCCGTCGGCAAAGGGCTGACGATGTCCATTCCCCATTTCATGAATGGCCATGGTGATAAATTGGAATGTTGTTGTTCGCCGGGTTGGTGGATCATAGGAGTGAATCTCTGGCATTTGTCTCATTTTCGGACGAATTCTCTGGTGTCTTTTTCCATGCTGTCACAATAGTAGCCTGCTCTGATCACCTTCCGTACCAAAGAGTCGGCACCAGAATGATTTCCACAAGTACCCTCGTGGATCTCTCAAAGTACCTAATATGTGTCACCTGGCCCTAGACATACCGCCAGGGGGCCATCGAAAGTCCTCCTGTATAGAGTCTCATATTCAACGAGTGAGAACAGGGCTGCTTTGGTTCGCAGGGACCTCGATTCTTTTGGATCTACGGGCAGCTTCCCGTCTTTTAAATAATCAATATACTTATTTATCCAATCCAATGTTAGACTGGTAGAATTAATCTCTGCGTGACCTTCCTCGACCACTGATTTAAATTATTGGACAGCAACTACGGGTAGTAGGTCCTCGTCTTCAATAGAAGATCCCAGATTCGTGAGGGCGTTGACCTCGCTGTTCTGCTCTCAAGGTACATGAAATAAGGTCCATTCTTTGAAGCAACGCAATGCGATTTGGATTTTGTCCAAGTACCTATGCGTCCTGTCTACTCGAGCTTCATAGCTCCCATTCATCTGGGTCACTACGAGGAGCGAATCGCATTTCGCCTCGTCTGTCTCGGCTCTTAAGCTTTTGGCCTATTTTAAACCTGCAATCATAGCTTCGTACTCGGCTTTATTGTTAGTCAATTTTGCATTTTTTATGGATTGTCTGATTACGCCGCCAACTAGTGGCTTTAGGACTATACCGAGCACGGATCCTCTTATGTTTCTAGCGCCATCTATGAATAGGGTCCATACCCCAAAAGACGTGCCTGATTTTAATAGAAGTTCCCTCTCTACCTCGGGTTTAAGTGATGGCGAGAAATCGGTCACGATGTCCGCTATAATTTGGGACCTGACGGACCTTCGAGGATGATACTCGATATCATACCCTCCGAGTTAGATGGCCCATTTGTCCAATCGGCCTGATAGCTAAGGTTTATAAGTATGCTCTGGAGGGGGTACGTCGATAGAACACAGATACAGCGACATTAAAAATAGGGCTTCAACTTTCGCGAGGTGCTTATCAGTGTGAGAGCCAATTTTTCTAGATGGGGATACCGGGTTTCAGCATCCCACAGGGTTCAGCTTACATAATAAATAGGAAATTATGTACCTTGCTCCTCTCGAACCAGTATGTCGCTTACCGCTATTCCAAACACGGCCAGGTACAGGTATAGCGTTTCATCCTTTTTTGGCGTGTGCAGCAAAGGTGGACTAGTCAGGTATCATTTTACTTACTCTAAGGCGTGTTGATATTCTGGAGTCCATTTGAAGTTGCTCTTTCTTTTGAGTAAAGAGAAGAAATGATGGCTTTTGTCTGATGACCTTGATAAGAATTTGCCTAGGGCTATTATCCGCCCTGTTAGCCGTGGACGGCCTTTACATTGTTCACCACCGTGATTTATTTAATGGCCTTTATTTTGTTGGGATTGATCTAAAATCCCCTATTTGAAACCATGAAACCCAGGAATTTGCCCGAACCCACTCCAAAGGCGCACTTCTCGGGGTTGAGCTTCATGTTGTAACATCTGAGTATGTCGAAAGATTCCTGCAAATGAGTCAAATGGTCCTCTGCGTTGGGACTTAACTAGCATATCTTCAATATATACCTCCATTGATTTACCTACTTGGTGATCAAACATTTTCTTAACTAGGCGCTGGTACGTTGCCCCTACATTTTTTAGCCAAAAGGGAATTACGTTGTAGCAGTAGGTACCATACATTGTGATGAGTGAGGTTTTTTCCATGTCCTCGGGGTTCATCTGGATTTAATTATACCCCGAGTAGGCATCGAAAAAGGTGAGGGTCTCGTGGCCGACCGTAGCATCGATCAGACGATCGATATTAGTCAATGGGAAGGACTCTTTGGGGCACGCCTTATTCAAGTCTTTACAATCTACGCACATTCTTAGCTTGTTTCCCTTTTTAGGCACTACTACTACGTTGGTCAGCCATTCGGGGTACTTTACCTCTCTAATGGATCCGATTTTAAGAAGTTTTGTTACCTCTACTTTGATGAAGGTATGTCTTACCTCGGACTATGGTATTCTATTCTGCTTTACGGGTTTTAATTTGTGATCGACGCTTAGCCTGTGGGAGGTTATTTCTGGTGGAATTCCTGTCATATCTAAGTAGTCCAAGCGAAACAGTCGATATTCTTACTAACAAATTGAATGAACCCTTTCCTGAGTTTGGGGGTTAACCCCGTTCCATGGTATATCATACCATCGGGGAGGTATTCGATTACAATGGTCTGCTTCAGCTCTTCGATTATTGATTTAGTCGCGTCCGATTCTTCGGGGGAGAAGAAGGTTCGAGGAGTGAAGAAATCTTCTTTGTCGCCCTCGGGTGTCTTTGTGTTCTTAACCTCGTCTGAGATTGGGCACGTGGGGATCAACACCTTATGGTGGACTTCAAACATTTCTTTCGTTACCCGTTGTTCTCCATGTATGGTCATGATGTCGTCCTTCGTGGGAAACTTATCACCTGGTGTAATGTTGATGGTACTGCATCATGTTGTATATCCAAGGCCTGCCGAGTAATGCATTGTACTTGATGTCGCCATCGATGACTTGGAACTTGGTATTTTGAATTACGCCGGACGTGTAGATCAGGAGGGGAATTATTTTTGAATTTATCTAGATCATCTTTGGGAAGGCCTTCATATCCATCTCTATTAGAAATTCTGTATGGATAAGGAAGAAATTGAATTTCTTGATTTCATTCTTTACTGCAAGAATTTCCTTGAATGTGGAGTGATAATGTTGCTCGGCATCTTTGAACTTTCCACTGACGTATCCGCATATTTTCCTCTGGCCATCTTTTTCTTCAAATAGAACAACACCCCAATATTCATGGCTGGCATCAGTTTGCAGTATCTTCTATCCATCTAAAGGGATGTAGAGAGACCTGACATATTTAGATATCTCTTTTATTTTTCTGACTGCTTCATCCTGTTTCTCTCCCCATGATAGAGCATTTTTCTTCAGCATTTCTGTGAGCGGTGAAATGTATGTAGAGATATTTGGGATGAAATATCTTACATAATTTATTATCCCCAAGAACTGTTGGATCTGCTTTGTTGTGAAGTTGGTACCCGGAAATTTGAGTAATTCATGACATATATTTAGTTTGCTTTCATAGAGTCTCTTGCTCTGTTCCTTATATTGTGGTATCAGAGTCAACCCATCCTTTCGGAGGGAGGAACAGTTTACTAAATATGTCTAAGTCATTTCCATCATACTCTTCCCTTGCAGAAATGAATATGTCTCCTACTCTATATAAAACCTTGTCCAAAAAATATGATTACCTCTATGAAGTAGATATTTTACCCGATGAACAAAAAGTATCCTCCACTGAACTACCCCTCATAAACCCCTACTCAGCTTTCACCAAAAAATCATGTGTACCCTGGACCCAAATTCGTTCCTTCGTCCAACACATACCAAAAGGAGTCAAAGAATATGTTGTTGCCTCAAAACTTGACTATCATCCTATTCTTGCCACTCGAGAGGAACAATTTATCACTCTTCAAATCCCAGATGATTTTCCTAGACAATGGAGAGATCATGGTTTTACCTATATCCATTTTGGTGCTATCCGAATCGCTTTAACATATCACGGAAAAAAAGGTCAACCTGTTGTAGCTCGACTTTCTCTTCTAGATACAAGATACATGGAGTACCAACTTGCAAATTTGGGTACTACAGAAGTTACCCTGAATGTTGGGACTATCTTCAAAAATATCTTTCCAAATTTCAACACGTCCCTTTATGATCCATACCTAACCGAAGCTCTAAAAATCCAAGTCCAAATCCAAGGAGCCCCTCAAACTAAAGATTCCATCTAAGCCACTCTTCATCACCAAATGGCGTGGCGAGTCCAAAATTATGCCATGGATCTTTGCCTTCCCGGAGGAGAAAATGCGTTACTCCTAAATATTGATGGTACCAAAGGAAACACCATGTGCACCCAAGTACCCAAACAAATTTCCAAAGATGAACTTGTCAAAATTCTTCCTGATTCCTGGATCACAAATTATGAAAAGTTAAGAGAACCGGAGGAATTTCTACAATCTGGTGAACCATCGTTTACCAAAAGAAATGACAAAACCGTTTTTATAAGCATTGACCATTCCCATCTCGAAAAACCCAATAAAACCATATACTCTTGCCAAATGATCAACCCAAAGATACAACAGATACATACCCTGAACCTGATGGAGAGTTCTTTTGGAATATACAAAGCATCATGGAAGAACATGATTGGTGTCAAAATTTTGATAAAGAAGGAAAAAGGACTTGGTGGTTCAAATGCCCCTTTACGGGACACTGCCCTTGGGATCTTGATTGCGACTGTCAAGACTGTTTGGAAGATCCAATTGGAGAATATGATGAACACCACCAGCGTCATTGGGAAAGGTTCGGCCTCAACAAAACCAAAACAAAATCCAAGAAAAAGGGAAAAACCACTGAAAAACAATTTCGAGCCAAATATGAAAATAACGATCCTTCAATTGGCTCATTAAGACGTCCAGGTAAATATGAATTTCTTGTCAGTTACAAACACTAGGAATGGCCAAAATTACCAAAAAAATTCACTCCAACCTGAGAGGATAGTGAAAGCACACCCCAACACAAATCACCATCAGCTCATACCCCAGAATCCAAAAAGCCACCTGAACCTGAAACTTCACCAACTCAAAAAACCATAAATCCTACACAACCACAAATATTCATGCTATGTTCTTCAAGCTCCAGTCATACCCAAGATTTTCCTACACTTTAACCTTTTGAAAAATAGGGTATAAGCCATGCTCCGAAAATTCCCAAGAAAAACATAGTGCTACCTACTGGAGAAAACCCCCCCAACAAGTGACATCGAAGCAACAATGAACTGGCAATCAGAAAACTCCATCTACCAAAACAAGGTACTAAACAACATAGGCAACACCATAAATAATGTGGCTCATACACAAAACAAAATGATGAGCAAAGTGGAAACAATTGAGAAAAATATGGAGCAGACATCGTCTCACCATGCCGGACTAATCAAAGCCTTTGGAACTAAGATTGGCAAATTTACAATATGAGATTTGTCCGCCAGGAATGTCACTTTCCCAGTTCTTCCAACAACAACAAAAGGAGACGATTTCCATCAAAGAGCAAATTCAACTTCTGAGAAATGACCACTTTGAGCCATAGAAAACCTTAGTTTTCCCCTCAAAACCTACCTTCTTCCATATGTCTCCACAAGCATATTTCCCACCAAAATTAAACTATACCTTTCTACTTTTCCATCTACCTCACAAAATCCAATCTCTTTCACCCAACCCTTAAAAGAAGAACATGATTTTGATATCGCAAAAATTGTTTGGGAAAGGAAAGATGCCCTTGAAGCACTTAAACAAACCAAGAAAAGGCGAGACCAAGGATAAAGTTCAAAAGGGTCAACCCCAAAAGTCTGATGAATTCTGACTAGAAGGCTCCAAACCTCTATGTCTCCTAGCCAAGATACATATCAGAAGAAGATACTCCATGTCGAAATTTCTAAATTCATCAGACGATGAATCAATGGAAGATAGCTCTCAATCAAGCAATGAATCCACAACGAACTCTTTCGAAGATGACAATCCCCCAATATTTGTAAACCAGCCAAGAGACCAAGAAGTATCTGAAGTAGATGAGGAACAAGAAGGCATGGAAGATGAGCCAATCCCCAAAAAAAAGATATGAGCCCATGGCGTCAAAACCCATTGGAAATAGTTTCCACACTTTCACCTTAGATGACGTCAAGATTTCAAGATGGCCTCAAAGGATCCAAGACTTCTATACTTGGATGGTGACCAAAAATTTGGTGGAAGGAGAAAAGTATATCATCCTGTCAGAACTCCCTTCACGGTTCTCAGGAATCCTCAGAGGTTGGTGGAACTCACATGGAATTCAAGACAAAAATACTTTTCTTACTTCCCAAGATTTTGCCTTCAACATCAGAATCTTACATGAAGTTTTTTGCGGAGATACTGGCCAAAGACATGAGAAAATGCGAAGACAACTCTTCGAGATGAAGTGTGTGTCATTCGACAGAGATGACATTGACATGCATTTTCAAAAAATGCCGAAGATATACTTTGAAATCTGAGGAGACATCAATCTGAAGCAAGCCTTTGTCTCCTCCCTTCCAATGTTGTTGGCAAGCTGAACCATGACCATCATTTAAGAAAAGTTTCAGTCTATAACAATCCCACAAATTGGTTACATCAGGCAAGCTATTTTGGTAGCATTGGATGACATTTGTACAAAGCGCTCAGCCCTAAAACAAATTATCCAACATAATCCAGTGCTTGACAAAGCATGCCGAAAATCTAATCTAATCACCGAATCAGGATGTTCCTGCCACACATCCAGGCGAAGGAGAGAATTCAGGAGGTTCGGATGGCCAAGAATTCCAAACGGGAAATCAAGGTCCAAGAGACGCACAAAATAATTCAGACGTAGAAGGCCAGAAAATTTTCATAAGAAGAACATATGCTTTATTTGCCATAAGATTGGACATTTTGCAAAAAATTGTCCCCAATGAAGAAGATCTGTCAAACTCCTTGAGGAGATCAAAGATTACACTACATACATCTTGGAAAAGAGGAGGAACTTGAATCATATTCTCTGTGGATGATGAACCTAATGAAGAAACTTTATTCTCTCTTGATATCTATGAAGATCAAGGCAATGATCAATACCAAATTTCAGAACCAGTGATTGAATCCCGAGAGGAGATCAACGCTCTCGCAGCCATTTCTCAAGTAGAACTCAAAGTCTATTCATCCAAATGGGATAAACCAACTCGAGTTATTGCTTTCATCTACATTGGAGTTGGTTCTTCACTCATAAATCCTATTGTTCTCCCTGAAGATCAATGGGTGCCGCATTTTAAGGATTTCAACACTACATCAAATGCAATCTTGACCACAACTGTCATTACAAAGCACATGGTCACAATTGAGTTCTTTCCAAGATTGAAGTACAGAACCAAGCTGCTAGGATCTGATGTACCAGGAAAAGATCTAATTATCGGGTTCGACATTTACAGACAACTTAGAGATCAACTCCAGAACAAGGCTAATAGGATAGCTTTAAAAAGCAGTTCAGACCTTATTTTGAGATTCCGAGGCTATTCCAAATCACTGACGACAAACAAATAAAAGAGATTGAGTAAAATCTCATTGAACATTCATGTTCTAAATCCCACAAGGATTTCATGAAGAAAGGGGAACACCCTTATGGAAAAACGAAGAGTTTTGTTATCAAGCTCTCTTTCAAGAAGAATGAAAATATCAACCCAACAAAAACCAGCCATTCAGGGATGAATCCAGACCATCTTCATCTTCCAAAGAAAGAATGTGAAGAACTTTTTGAATTTGATTTGATAGAGCCATCAGATTCACAATGGGCATGCGAAGCATTTAATGTCAACAAAAGAGCTGAACAAACAAGAGGAAAACTCAGGTTAGTCATCAACTACCAGCCACTTAACCATTTCCTCCAAGATGATAAGTTTTCTATCCCAAATAAACTCACCCTTTTCTCCACTTAGCCAAGGCCAAATATTTTTCCAAGTTTGATTTAAAATCCGAATTTTGGCAATTGGGAATCCACCCTGAAGAAATACCCAAAATGGGATTTTGCATCCCCGATCATCACTTCCAATGGAAAGTCATGCCCTTCGGGTTGAAAACTGTACCCTACTTGTTCCAAAAATCCATAATAAAAATATCCCAACCCATCATCCATACCTCTTTAGTTTATATAGATGACATCCTATTATTTAGTGTTACATTAGAGGAACATATCAACTTGCTTCGTCAATTTGAGGCATTGGTAACACAGTACATGATCATTCTTTTTGCAAAAAATATGGTTCTTACTCAAAATGAGATCGATTTTCTCGGAATGCATTTTTTCCAAGGTGAATACAGTCCAGGACCACATATATATCAGGAATTACTCAAATTTCTGGATACCAACTTTACAACAAAGCAGATCCAATAGTTCTTGGGGATAATAAATTATGTAAGAGATTTCATCCCAAATATCTCTACATACATTTCACCGCTCACAAAAATGCTCAAGAAAAATGTTCCATCATGGGGAGAGAAACAGGATAAAGCAGTCAAAAAAATAAAAGAGTTTTCGGGTTCTGGGATGAGCAGCAGAGTATTGTTTGAAGTATGACAGATGTTGTAGTGGTGGTGAGGAACATGATGGTTTTGTGGCTTTGGGATATTGTGTGGAGGTGTGGGATTCTGAGCATTTGGGAAATTAACATCCGGAGTGGTTAGGGAAAATGACAGATTTGCTAGATACTGAACCTGATCAAGCTTTTCTTGGAATTTCAACAGTTTTTATTCGAGTTGGGATGTATTTTCTTTGGAAACTTGATTACCATGACCATGAGTGACCTCTACCAATTCAGTTGAGTTCTCCTTTCTGGCATTGTTCAAATCTTCCATCTTCCCTTTGTCCTTGTTTTTAACAGGACTAAGAGGAGGAGTGGGTGGAGGGACCTTGGATCTCGTGGAATAAGATGATGTTGACAGAGTGCACGAACTAACCTTTTGGGAGGGGAATAAACAAAAAGTAAAAACAAAAAGGTAACAAGTCAGTAAGGATTATAAACAAAATATTGCAATATTGAAACACGTAGTGCAAGAATGTAAATCGTGTCCTATTTGGGAACCTCTTTGTGCCCGAGGTAGGCCTAGTGGCAAATTGATTTGGAGAACTTAGAATGCTAAATGCCGCATTTTATTGATAAAAAGCAGAGAATCCCAATTTGACCCTAAATAACAGGAAATAAAGTCACTAATGGCCATTGGCGTTATTACATTTCTTAAAGCAAAAGAAAAACTCCTATCTATTTGGTCCTGGAAGGACCTTCCCCAGATTCGGCATCCTTGGCTCCATCGAACAGCTTCACCAACTCGCGAAGTCCTAGCAACAGGTAGGCTCTGGCTAGGTGTCCGCCCTTGTTTTCTTCAGCATTCTGGCAATTCTCAATTCTTTTGAGAAATTTTCTTTCCAGCTCTACTAAACCCTGCTCCAAGTATGCCAGTTGCTTGTTGGCACTGAAAACCATGTCTTTCCACTATTTAATTAGCTTTTTGTGGGCTTCTTGTATCTCACGGTGCTCACTTTCATATTCCTGAATCCTCTTGCACAGTTGATTGTATTTGACCTGTGCCGCAACCTTTTCATCTATGATTTTGTGACCTCGAACAAACCCGGGTTGACCCAGACCATTATAATTATTCTCTAGCCAGCCTGAATAGTATGGAGTACAACCAGCATGGTATTTGTTTGGCTCGATAGGATCTCCTCTCATGATGATCTTTCAATGCCACATATGTTGAGCTTGGCACTTATAAGGACTGTCATCAGCTTGGAAGTCAGCCCGAAAGTGACTCATCTTGTCGACCCTTGGTATAACCTGCTTTCTACCAGCCTGTCTCATAACTCAGAGAGGGACAAAAGGGTAGGTTCCTCTCAGACCGATTAATATCAGAAATGGCGCATCCCTGGATCAGGCGATGAACTCCTCAGTAGGGAACCATTCGAACATCCATTGTACCCGGTCCTTGGTAAGGTTATAAAATGACTCTACCCATCCTCGGCATCTTCTGGCTGGGTGAACATGTTGGGCATACATTTCATTTGCTTAGGATGATGGAAAGCAATATGATCCTCCCAGTCTCTTCGCTGAATTTCCTGTCAGTATTCACCCCTTTGGAGATGCTCTATGAGCCAGAGCTGAAGTAGCAAATTGCAGCCCTCGAAGCGTTCGGCTCCTCGTTGACACTTCTCCAAGGCTTGATATATCTCTGCAATAATCATGGGCACAATGCTGAATGGTTTCCCACCAATTCCCTCAATTAAAGTTTTGGTTACCATAGCTAGACTGGTGTTGATTCTTGCTTTCTTCATTGGAAACACTATCACTCCTTGGAAGCAAAACACGAAGACAAAGACCCTTCGGTGAATATGCCCCAATGATGTGAGGGCGAACTCGCCAGGATAAGTATGGTAAGATTTGTTGTGGCCATACGTCTCGTACAAATAATCAAAGGGAATGTACGACTCTTTCAAGCATGTCAAGTCTGGATTCTTATTTAGACCCATCATTTTGAGGAAACCTCTTCCCTTGCGGCTTTTCGGCATTAACAAACCCAGGGTTTCCCATGGTATACCAGCTAATCCTCCTATTTCTTCTAGCAAGGGTGTCATTTCAATGTCCCCAAAGTGGAATACATCCCTCTCACAATCCCGGAACAATGTAGCAGCTTCTATGATCTTGTTGTTGGGTTGAATTTCCATAAGAGAAGGTAGATTACCCAGATATTTCCGGACGAGAGTCTGATCACTTGAATGAAGATCCTCCCACCAGCTTAGCAATTTTTGGTGGATGTTGGTGACCATGCTGAATCTGGGGACTTCGTGCCTCATATCTCTGCAATACAAAAGGGTTAGGCCCTTACCCACACTAGACTCGACTATTAAATAAAATAATTAGCATAAAAACATTTAGTTCTCCAAATAAATGCATAGAACATGGTAGTGTCCGTATGGGTTTTAGGGAAACCCAGTGGACTTTGGACAAAGCTATCTTAAAGAGCCATTATGCGGATAACATAACTGACTCAGCCAAGTTTGACCATGATGCATGGAACCGTCGACTACACCATTGATCGACTGGTTTTACCGTAAATACGCCTTTTCTGGATTTAGGGGCTGATAATATCGGAAGAGCGCAACCACTCATTATAAGCGTTGCAATAGGATTTGTTTGGCACAAGTGGAATATGATGTTGAGCATGATTATGCAATAATTAAAAGCATGTTGTCACATATTTGCACATTTAAGAAAGTAGTAAATACAACAGTTTCATATTTTAAAGCGGTAATTTAAGGAAAGCAGTAAAGGAAAATAAATAAAAATATAAGTCAGTTTTGCAATCGAAAAGAAAATTGAATGCTTAAAAGAAATAAACAAATAATTGCGCATCAAGAAGCATAATGTCACAATAATAGTTTGAAATGGTAAAAGCCTAAAAGTCCACAGCGGAGTTGCCATGCTATCGCGCCCCCTTTTTCTCGCGAAATCGGGTTCATGACATTTGGGAGGACAACTCATTCCCTTTTGGGAATTGGGTTTAAATTTGATGAGCCACAACCTAATGATTAGGGTGCATTAGGACGCCAAGAGAGTTTGATTTGAGTAACCAGAGATAGGGTAAGGGCTTGAAATTATGCCAAGGGGAAGGTGTTAGGCACCCCACAGGATCCACTAGTGTGGTTCCCGGCTAGACTATTGTTGTGAAGTTAGGTGCAAATAAAGCTTCAAATAAGAGGGGATTTTCAAATAAGGGGTTATAAACAAATAAAGTTGGAAAGAACTAAACGAAAGCTGATTTTCTTTTAAAAAAAAGTTTGAAATTATTTAAAAGAGATAAGAAATAAAGGAAAGGGGGTCATAGGTTTATCACAAATATAGATCACCCCACATAATTCCCGGTAATCACTCCTAAATGAGGGGTTACGTGTGGCATTATCGCGTGGTCATCATATCCATATCTACCCTTCCCACCCCATTAAGGTATTAAAGCGCAAAATGGTCTCGCTTACTCATTGTATGCTATTACCCGCCCCAATCCTGTCTGTCACGGAGGCATTTAGGACTACTAATCCTAAAGGGAAGGGATATCGGCTTATTTATAGTTTCAAAGGCAAAATTCTAAGGCGACATGCAAGAACATGTATAACAAACTGGGGGAAAGCACATAACAGGCAAAAGGGCTCAGATATACATCTTTTTGCCAAAGAAGCACGTAATTTAGCATGTCTTGCACGTACTGTTTAGGGTCTGATTAAATACTGAATGTGAAAGAACTTAGAGGTTGAGGCAGACTGATTTATTACATATTTCAGTTAAGAAGCCCGAATCAGGCCTGCCTGCTGGTTGTAGTTAATAGAATAGATTCAGTTTATAACTTTTATTCTAAGGCTTGCCTAAGTGTCGGACAAGGATCCTATAGGAATGGTATCTATTGAATTCAGGAAAGCCATGAAATAATAAGGTCTAAAAAATAAATTGAGTACATGCTGGTAAAAAAAGAAAGCACACTTTAACGAAAGTTATAGGATCTGAAACTGATAGTACTCGTTATTACAGATTTTAGTTTTGTACGTGAATGAAACGATTCGGATTAGGTTAATATCTCCTATAGACATGCTTTCTACGTGTAATTGATTTTAAGCCTTTTATGGTAAAAATGCAAAAGCATGATATCTAGGTGCTAAATTTGGTTTAAGACATAGTATCTAGATGCAATTGAACGCTTAAGTCTTATGAGCATGATTTCTAGATGGCAAATGAATGCACAAGATTTAAAAGGTCCTATAGGCATATTTTCTATATGCATATGCAGAATTCAGATTGACTTATAGGCATGATTTCTTGACGAGAGTAGCAGACCTATGATCATGAATTCTATATGAGAATGGATATTCAAAATTCCCTATAGACATGCTTTCTATATGCATTTGAATGTGCAGAATTCGAAAACCCATAGACGTGGTATCTATGCAGAATTTAAAATTCCTATAGACATGGTATCTATGTGAGAATGCAGAATTCAGAATTCCTATAGACATGGTGTCTACCCTTTTTGCATACATAATTACCCGCCCTTTTCACTAATCAGCCCCAACTGTTTATTATAAAATTATTACAGCCCAGAATAAAGCAAAATAATACATTAGAAATTAAAAGTACAACCAAGGAGAACCTGATTCAGACTTCATGTCTGAAATATGAGGTAAACCAACTCCAAGAGATTCATGATCCAAAGCCTTTCTCCCATTTAAGTGTGTCAGAGTTCCCTAAGAGTCTCAAATGAACTCCGGCCAGTGCTCACACCCAAACGTGTTACCGGATTTGGATAGGTGCGATGTGGAAAGTCCAGCCATCAGGTGTCCAAGTTCAGAGGGAACTCAATGTCCCAAGGCAAGGCTCACAAGAGAGGGGCAGAACTTAAAGACTAAGAGAGAGTGCAAGTGCAGAAACTGACTTCTGAGAGAGGGAAATGGGAAGGAAAACAGCTACAAATAAGTATACATAGGGGTATAGGGGAATGGGGAGGTTGTAAAGAGCTTATTGCTTAAGCAAGAACAGGCTTTAGGCATGCTCAACAACGGAGGATGCTAGTATGCCATAAGCTTGTCAAAACACACATTAATGGAGGCTAGGATCCCAAGGGATCAGGTTTGATTCATGGGCAACAATTTACACATTTCCATGCTCCAAACCATAGCTTAAACACACAAGGGGGTGGGGGAATAGGGATTCATAACAGAACAGGAAGGAAAAGAAATCAGTAATGCTGAACTATACAGAAACAGTAAGTACTCAGGGATACAAAAGCATGAATAAACACATTTGTTGTGGTGCTGAAACTTAAATCAGAACATACCAGTTTCAAAGAAACACAACAAAGAAAGGCGGTAGGTCTTGTAAACATGCCACAATGCTAGCAAATAAGAGAGAATACTATTGCGTATAAGTGTAGTTTTAGAAGAAAACTATGAGTGAGGGATTGTCTCATGTCAATGCAAAAGCCAGGTATTTATAGTGTGAAAATAGGCAGAAAATAAGGCAAGAAAATAATTATGGGACTGTGTATCAATTAAAAATAAATTTAGTATCAAAGACATCCTTTAATCAAGGAGTTAAAACCAAACGGTAATAGACAGAAATTATTTAAGGAAGGAGATCAAGTAAACAACTTGTGCAAAGTAGGCAAATGGGGGTAAATACATAGGAGTTTAATTAAGGGAAGAATTAATGGAGAATCATTGAAATACACGGTTAACCAAATAAGGTAAGAAACACAATAAATCAATCAATACATAGTAAATGAAGGAGTCAGGGATTCGAAGTTATAAATAAACCATGTCAGAATAGGAGAATCGAAAGGCTAAGGGAAAGTTCTCGAATCACCCAAGAATCAAGGAAATCAGTAAAACAAGGAAATAACCAATCAGACTCACACAAGGAGGTCTAAAATTAGTCCCAAATTGAAGGCGAATTTAGAGGGAAACTCAGCATATAAAAGAGTATATGAGTATTAAGCAGGCAAGGCTGAATTTAGGACAAAGAGAAACATCGTATAGTAGCAAACAAAGGTAGTCACATAGGTCGATTCTAGTTACTCAGTAATAGAGAAGAGAGAGTATCGAATAGCATACCAAAGGGTCAAGTAAAAGACCTTATAGAGTTTTACGAGGAAGTTAGAATCAAGTTACTCAGTAACAGAGAAGAGAAAGTATCGAATAGCATACCAAAGGGTCAAGTAAAAGATCTTATAGAGTTTTAGCAGGAAGTTAGAATCATATAAAAAAGGTTTAGAAATTCAATCGAGCAGTAGATGAAACATCTTCCAGAAACTCGAATAGGTTTAAAGAAATTAGGGTTTTGAAACCACCCAAGTTCAAAGATGAAGAACAAGCAAATCACAGAGCGAGTAGTCTCAAAACTCGAATGAATCCCCAAATATAGGGATTTCTTCGTCAATCCAGTATAGAGATGAGAACAAGCAAATCAGGCAGAAATACTAATGAAATAAGTTCAAAAATCTCAAAAAGAACTAAGGCTTTTAACATGCATATTCCAGTAGAGGAACAACATAGAGAAACATAGTAGAAAAGCAACATAGTGGAAGAAAAACATAAGAAACCCGGTAGAAGAACAACGTAAGAAACACAGTAGAATAAGAACAACATAAGAAACATAGTAGACATGTTTTTAAAAGAACAGAATAGCTTCGAAATAAAGTAACAAAAAAAACCCTAAGGTAGAAAAGACAAAGGTTCTGAAAGCAAAGTTTTGAAAGAAACTTTGAGAAAACGTTTAGAAGCTTAGAGTAACCACAGATATACAACAGATCTAAAAGAATCGGAAGAACCTAGAAGATTAGGGTTTCAGAATAACCCTAGATAGTGAGAAAGGCTTGGCAAGCCATTGATCTTGGCAGGCGAAGTCAAGATCAGGCTTGAACAACCATGGCTGGCCGGAGCAAGGTCGGAGATGACCGGAGACAGCGAAGCACCGAAATAGACCAAGGTCTGGACAAAACTTCCTCAGGGTCTGGTCTTGAAAACATAATAATCAAGCAGGAAGGAATCGTAGGAGGCAAATACAGGCTTTTAATAGCTTTAGAAACCATCGATTCAGGCGATTTTAGGATGGAAGTAGAGGGAGGCAGCTAGACTTTATGAGAGATAATTGGGATAAGGGGGATTCAAAGGCGGCTAATGGTGAGAAATAGTTTGGTTTTGGGGGGGGGGGGGTAATGGGAATTAAAAAGGAAAGATTAAACGGTGGTCATTGATCATTTTGATCAACGGCCTGGATTGAATGGGGATCCGGGAAGGTCATTTTAAAAGTGTCATGGGTCGGGTAGACTAGGATTTGGGTCAGGGTAATTGGGTTTTAGGATTGGGTTTAATTGGGTGCCAAATCAGGCCAAAATTGAAATGCAAATGGGCTAACATTTAAATGGGCACTTTTCCCCTGTTTAATTTATAAAAAATAGTAAAATAATTTTTGGAAGTAAATTAAAGGTACTAAACTGATTTATAATAAATAATTATGAAAAGTAAAAATTACTGGAGTCCATTTTATAATTGTAAACACAATTAAATCTTGAAATAGGCTAATATTGCAATTAGAGGCAATTTAGCTTTAAAAATACTAAATAAATTTGTAAACATATGCAAAAATTATGTTAGATACATTTTAGTATAAATATGAGAATCTAATAAGTGAATTGCCAAAATGTCTATTTTGGGAATAATTATTGGGCTTTTCTTGCTAAAATAAGGCAATAAATTGTTTTTAAAAAAATCTTAATAATTAAGAGAAAAATATTAAAACCTTGGGACATACTTATATATGCATATGCATGCTATTTTGAAAGTATTTTTCATATTAAAAATATACAAGTAAATTTTGGGTGTCAACAACTGGTGTTCGTCCCTCCTGACTGGTAGTGCGTGTCCTCACCATTTGTAAGAGAATAGAATGACAGAAGTTTAGTACTCGGATCAACAAATTTGCACAACAAGAATTTCAAGAATATGAATTTTTTTCCTAAAAGGTTCTGTAGCCTCTCGAGAATAAATACAGACGTCTCCGTACCGATCCGCGAGACTCTATACCAACTTGTCACGACCCTAAACCCGGACCCGATCGTGATGACACCTCTCGTGAAGACAAGGCCAGTCGACACATTTCCAATCCAGTTTAAGTAATTAAACAATAAGATTGAAGTCTAAACATGATAAATAATCGAAAGGTGAACAATGTCAATACAGAACAATATGTGAAATACGACCCAACACAGCCCGATACCGAGGTGTCACTAGTCATGAGCATCTAAAAATCCGGAATAATCAAGAAAAGTCTACAGAGTTCAATACAAAACTAAAACAAGGAGAAATAAGATAGGGGAAGAAGCTCTGGGCAGCAAGCGCCGACAGCTACCTAGAGAATCTTTGGATCCGCTTGAGCTGGAAAGATCAACGCTCGGTAGCCAGACCAGATGCGCCTGAATCTGCACACAGGGTACAGGGAGTAAAGTGAGTACTCCAACTGAGTGAGTAATAATCATAAATAAACGACTTAGAGATATGAAACCCCGGATTTGCACATCGTTGTGCTATATTGAGGTGACACACACACTTGATGACGAGCGTGGGGTCGTGCACTGTTGGGGATTGTAGCTTAGTCCATCCCAAATGACTATTTTACCACGTATTTAACTGAAAACTATTTGCTATCAACATGTTTGGGGCTGAATGCCATATTTTGGCCTTGTGCCAACTATTTGAACCCTTAGGGGATTTTTATTGATATTTCCTCACTGTTTTGACTTTAAACTTGTACTCAGTCATGCTATAACCTACTTTTTCTATAACTCAGCCATGTTTACTCTGTTTTTAACATACTAAATGATATTTCAAATAATATTTTGGGCTAAGCATCATGTTTTACTGTTGCCCGAGTGGCTTATGTGATTTTTGACTAAGTAAGGCCGAGGGACTCTATTGTGAGGATACTTTTGGGTCGGGCTGCATGCCGCAGCGGTGATACACTAGTTATGATTATGAGGTTGAGGGCCTGAGATTTGTACGCCATGAGGTGGCTTATTGATATGAGGCCGAAAGCCTAGTTATGTTGCCACGAGATGGCTTGATATTGCGCTTATGCCATAAGGGGCCCATCCAGGAGTCTACACACCCCCAGTGAGTGCGGGTACCCATTGTGATGTGAGATATAGCCCGAGGGGCTGGTATTGCTCTAAGATGTTGCCCGAGGGGCGAATTTGTTGACATTGTGCGCGAGGGGCAAACCTTTATGTGTTTATCTTTCTTATTGTCTGTCGTTTACCTGTTTAATTGTTGAAAAGGTATTTCTTGAAGTTTAAACTGAATTTAAATGATTTTACATATCTTTACTGGTTTTACTGCTTCATTATAGCCTGTAATGTGCCTTACGTGTTTTCATATCTCTCAGTCATTTATTTATGATTAGTACTCACTAAGTTGGAGTAATCACTTTACTCCCTGCACCCTGTGTGTAGATTCAGGTGCATCTGGTCTCGCTAGCGACTATTGATCTTTCCAGTTCAGGCGTATCCAAAGATTCTCTAGGTAGCTGCCGGTGTTCGCAGCCTAGAGCTTCTTCCCCTATCTTATTTCTCCTTGTTTTTGTTTTGTATTGAACTCTGTAGACTTTTATTGACTATTCCAGATTTTTAGATACTCATGACTAGTGACACCCCGGTATCGGGCTGTGTTGGGTTGTATTTCGCATATTGTTCTGTATTGACATGTTCACCATTAGATTATTTATCATATTTATACTTGAATCTTATTGTTTAATTGCTTAAACTAGATTGGAAATATATCGGATGGCGTTGTCTTCACAAGAGGCGCCATCACGACCGGGTCCGGGTTTAGGATCGTGACACCATAACTCCTAACATGTAAAAATAACCGAAACACTCAAAATAGAGTACTTTATACTTCTGCCCTGACATCCTCTTTCACGAACACGGGAATACCATCGTGTTTGTGATGAAAAAAAAATATCAGCCACCAAAAATGCTCTACTCGTTCGCGGCACAAGATTCGCGAACGCGATACATACTAGAGGCAAAACTATGTGAATGTGTCCCAAGCCTCGCAAACGCGATGAAGAAAGGTCCTCTAGCCCAACTCCTAGATCAACTCTACGTGAACGCGATCACCCATACGCGAACGCGAAGAAGACATGCCCTAACAATATGCGAATGCAGGAAATACGTCGCGATCGCAAAGAACAATTTTCTACTGACATCAATAAAACACGATGTGTTCGCGATACCTATCACGCGAACGCGATGAAGGGCTATGACACCAGAAATTAGAAGAATACAACAGTGAAAAATAAAGGAAAAATGATCTGAAATCAATCTGAAATATGACCGAGCCCCTTAAGACCATGTCCAAACATACCAGCAAGTCCCCTAACATAACACAGATCTACTCAGTCCCCCAAAACACTCATAACAACATGGAAGCGATGAATCACATCTCAATTTGAAATCAATGAACTTTGAAATTTCAAACTTCCACAACCAATGCTGAAACCTATCAAATCAAGTCTGATTGACCTCAAATTTTGCACACAAGTCCCATTTGACATTACGGACCTGCTCCAACTTTCAGAATCGAAATCCGACCCCGATTTCAAAAAGTCCACTTCCGATCAAACTTTTCAAAATTCCAACTTTCGTCGTTTCAAGCCAAATTCTACTACAGACCTCAAAATCACAATCCGGACAAGCTCCTAAGACCAAAATCACCCAATGGAGCTAACGGAACCATCAAAAATCCAATTTGGAGTCAAATACTAAAAAGTCAAACTTGGTCAAACCTTTCAAATTTAAAGATTCCTAGTTGAGAATCATTCTTTCAAATCAAATCTGAATAACCTGAAAACCAAAACAGACGATTCATATAAGTCCTAATACATCATACGGAGCTACTCATTCCCTCAAAAACCCAAGCGAAGTACAAATGCTCAAAACTATCGATTGGGTCGTTACATCCTCCCCCCACATAAACATGCATTTGTCCTCGAACGTGTCCAGAGTTGTTCTCAAAGCAATCAAACCACAGTGCAACCCCACCATGCACATACTCGAGGGTGATCCTACGTCACCCTATCCTATATAGGTCTTACAACATAACATAACTGAAATTTCCTAATTCAACCTAGACCATAAGCCTTAGAATCCAATTCCCACATCCGGAATTCTATAAGATCAGAACCTCACATCCACACACCGTATAAATCTGAACAAGTTGTATCAAGCAATATCCATAACTCAAGATGTAATCACATGATATGTTGCATAACTCAAATACTTATAGTGATAATTTCTAATCACAGTAGATGCTCAAAATAACCCAATACCAATAATAAACTCCATATCAAACAAAGCCTCATTCTAAAACCTTCGTACACTACCAATGACTGAAAAAATACACAGAAACTCATAACCATTCACCAGATCAACAGGTCATAGAGCTCCCTCTCCTCCGACAAGAACTATAGCAAATTTTCTAAGCTGACTTTCGATACTATCCTTTCAACCATGCTGTAATCAATTTTGATAGTATCCATTAGAGGTCCAATGACCAGATCTCATCCAACACAACCACTCTAGTGACATGACACATCAACACAATCAAAAGGCACAACCTATGCAATCCGTGCACCAAATAGCAACATTCTAGATGTACTCAATCATGAAAATAACTCAAACAAGAGAACTATCCTGCAAGCTCAACGGGTGCCACCACAACACTATGTTAAGAACCCATCACATACCATAGAACCAAAACAGATGAATCTATCACAAAGGATCACACCCGATAATAACTCCGCTACAATGTGTGACCCTATCCAAACACTAGTCCATGCAAATATACCTCAAGTCCCCTGGCTCAAAATCAATAACCATGCGCGATTCGACATTAAGTTCCCAAAGGGCATTCCCATAACCATGGAGAAGCAAATGACGCAATGCACACAAGCCCGAAAGAACATAGTCAATGCGTAATCAATCATGCAACACCCAATTACCCATCTCACCCAAATTTTGCTATAACTCCAAAATAGAACTGCCCCATGTGTGCATATAACCAATGAATCACAACTCCTCATAGCATAGAAGAGTAACTCATAGATCATTTTAGGACGCGAATAAGCTCAACAACAACCGAATGGCACATCCCTTGAAAATAGCAATATGGAGCCAACCAACCCGACTCGTTGTAGAATATACATCCCCAATTGATCATACCAGTGGACCCCCAAATCAACCTAGTCATCCACAAATAAATAAATAATCATCCAAAGGTCCACAATGTCCTAACCATATTGCGTACCATTATCTGACTAGCTTTTGCCACATTATCATAGTCCACAACGATGAAACAATCTGCTCCTGAGAACTCCCAGTCTCCAAATCCATAGAATACACGAATTACCATATATAATCCCAACTCCACCGCCCGAATGTCTAACACATCTCTCACACATGATTATCCCATGAGGAATACTTCTCTAATTCTTCTGCGCCATATAGCAATATTTGAAAATCAGCGGTCGATTAACCAGGTCGGCAATATAATACAAATGAAGCATTTGTAAGTCAAAACACAATGCGCCTACTAAAATGCACACCCTTATCAAGCTATCCAGATAGTTATAGTATTCATCTAAACATCAGAAACCATCCATGCTGATTGAGAATTCATGACCTTCCTATCAAAACTGAATTGTGACCTTGCACATGCATATCTCAATCCCACACAACACACCACATCTATCATTCCATCATATGAAAAGCACGAGAATCTTATAACCACCTCTGAGTCACCAGTAATATACATACCCGATTAGTTAGAAACCCTCCATTTGATCTCATCCAGGAGAAAATCCCAATGCACAACATTTTCCACACACTAGTAGGAAATATCCACCCCGAACCGTGGTAGAAATCATCGAGAACTCTTCAAAACCCATTTCCATATAAACAGGCCATCAGAACTGAATCTCTCTAACTCAACTAAGTCACGCAGGTCGCCAAACCCAAGATTATTGCCACAAAGCACATGCTGAGACTGACCACATCATAACAACCAAAAGGCCCATCACATCCATTACCATGCTGATCTATCCCATTACCAAGTTGTCCTAATTCTCCGAGTTCTTCTCGAATTACCTTCAAATTGATACTTCTCCTTGCTAGAAGACTATGATCCCCCACCTAAACATGCCCCACAAACTCTAGTATAGAACCACACCGCCGTAAGGCTCAAAAGCCGGTGAATTCCCTTTTAAGCCCTCAAAAGTACCACAACTGAGATACCCACTCTAAAGAGACCTTATATGAATCTAGAGTCGCTTTATTCCCCTTCCTACTACTGAAAACTGGAATCTATAATGATATAGAAATACCACGAGTCTCGTAAACCGCCAATGAAAATCTCAGTTTCTAGCCATATACAAACCCCGAAAGTTCCCAATTGCTACACTCAGATCTTGCACACATTAGAATCATTCTCGAGAGTTTTTCACTTCGCTCGAATCTCAATTAAACTGACCAAATGGACCGAACGACCTGTGCCGATAGCACACCAACACCCAAGGAAGTAACCCCACCTTAATGCAACCAAATAAATTCATACACCATGCACACTACATCTTTCTTCCCGAATAGCAACTCAATCATCACATGATTCCTATATACCCTTAAAGTGTAACATAAGCCTTATCCAGAAATTCCTTGATTAATTCATCCTCAAAACAAACATCTACAAGCCATAACCAATCCATAAGTATGCCTCAGATTGAAATTGATACAACACATAACCATGAAATCAAATTGTTGATAGCCAGCTCCCCCACTTGACTTAAAGCCATATATCAATACACACAATAACTCACAATGCCCATGCTCTATTACTACCATAGACCCACACTGAAATTCAACTAAATCCTTCGAAAGTTCATGCAACACAAATCATATAATACCTCAAATCATATGCTAATCTCGCATTCATCCCCGTAACGATCAAGTCAACTATTAAAACTGATCTAATCTCAAATCGCACAAATATAACACACTGGTAGATAAGAAAGCCTCCTCACAACATCATAAAAATCACACTTCCGTAGATTACCTCGTAGGTTATAACTCATCTGCTTTGCTTCAAACTAAGATCTCTTTATACCTTTCATAGCACAACTACTACACAATCACTTAATCTTCCTGAGTCTGAACTCATCAATAAGGCATGAGAACCTAATTCATTCGACATTTAAACAACATGAAAGATCCTCCAATATACTCCTAACTCGACAGTATACGTCACATCATGGCAGACATCAAGCACCCAATAGTCCTTTTTACATCATAAGCAAACTCTTCTTATCACATTCAATCTGTCTGAATACATCCCGCAATCAGAACATACTAATCATATAATCATCCAACCACTCATCGAGCCACAAATTCCACTCATAGGGACTCTACCAAACATATAAGTCCAAAAGAACGTGCTCACACAACCAAAATCTACATGCTCAAGCTACAATCAAAACCCGACCCCAAGTCCTATAGACTGCCCATCATCAGCACATCCAAATCACATCTCGCATACGAATGAGTGGAAGGAATTCAAAGAGTTATGCTTCAAGATGAATCAATGCCCCACAATAAAGAAAAGAAAGATGAGAAGTATATATCCTAAATGCCCTGTAGCCTCTCGAGGATAGGTATGGACGTTATTATACCGATCCACAAAACTATACTAGACACTTGCTTATGACTTGTAGAACCTATGAACCTAGAGCATTGATACCAATCTGTCATGACCCAAAATCTATTAGTCATGATGACACCTAACCCAACCCGCTAGGTAAGCTAACTAATAATTATCCAATTCCAATAGAGTAAATCAAACAATTAAATAGATAAGTTAACTAAATTTTTTTACATTGCCCAAGGACTGATAGTACAAATCATGAGCTTATAAAAATAGGATTTACAAACATGATATGAAGTAAATACATCTTCTATTACAAAAGTACATAAATAGAATTTTATAAATCTATAGTTTATGGCTACCATGAACAAGAGGCAACTACAACCGAAACGCAAGTACATCTTCAAACCCAGCTCCCACTGAACATAGCAACCTCAGCAGCCAACATCTGCACAGAATGTGCAAATGCATAGAATCAGTACTAACGACCCCATGTACTGGTAAGTAATAAACCTAACATTAGGTTGAAAGTAGTGACGAGCTAGAACACAGGACGAGTCCAACACCAATAGCCAATAACCATTTATAATAACGTAAAGAAAATAATAAAATAAATAATCTTGAGATTCAAAATGCTCAGCTTATTCATAATTTTCGAAAATAGTTCTGCTTTTCAAGAATAGTAGTGAAAACCCAAATCCTTTACCGAAATCATTGAAAAATTTGATATAGTTTGAAAACTATAAAAAAAATCCAAAAATCTTTTTCACAATAAATAAGATGTTTCATTTTCTTTACAGTTAGCAAGTGTGAAATACCTCTCGATGCCCACATATCAATTTGTGTAAAAAGCCATGAATGACGTGATATCGTACAACATGAGAAAAATGCATCTCTATGCATGTATGTCATGTGTGCATGCCAGTGCCATGTATCTTAGAGATGAATCATGTACTCACACACTTGGAGTACTCCATCTCACTTTCTCACACTTCACACTCTTCAATGCTCAACCACTCGGTACTATATATGGCCCATGCGGCCTAGGGAAGATCTATCCCGAAACATATACATCTCTGATCATTAGTCACACAGTACCGAGGAAGGCCAATCCGGCCTTGTGGAGAAGATCTATCTCTAGGTATTTAAATTCTTCGGACAAGGTCAGTGTCCAGGGATAATCCATCCCTCAATACAATCAACCGTGCTCACTGGGGGTGTGTGCAGTCTCCAGAGGGGCTCCTACAGCCCAAGCGTTATCATAAGCCAGATCCAGGCATAAATCAATATAACATACTTCGGCATGTAGCCCTATCCCATAATTGTCACTCATAATCAGGCTCTCAGCCTCACTCAGTCATCAATCTCTTCAGTCTCACTCACGGGCTTACAATGTCATAAACTAGCCCGACAACAATGATATGATGTATCGATAAACAACAATTGAGACTGAGATATGATATGAATGCATGAATATGACTAAGTACAAAATATCAATGAAATCAGTGAGATGACAGCAAGAAACGACCACAATGGGTCCTAACAGTATCAGCATAAAGCCTAAACATGATATCTAGCAGGATTAACAATTCAGTTACTTTATCACGTAGTGGAAACACATATATCAACAAAATAGGGCCACCAAATAAATCCATGAAAACAACGGAGTCACAATACACAGGGTGCACCCCCACACGCCCATCGCCTTATCATCAATCACATAGCACGTAATTCGGGATTTCATACCCATAACACTATGTTTGTAAGATTTACTTACCTCTAACAAGTAAATTCCAATACCAAGCAAGTCGAACGATACTCCAAGCATGCCATATCATGCGTACCAACATCCAAACGGCTCAAAACTAGCCAAAAGCAACTCAAATTCATCAAATAAAGCCCAAGGAAACAATTCCAAATGATAAAAATCGAACCCTCAATCAAAACCCAAAACCAGCCAAAAGTCACACCCGAGCTCGCGTGTTACAACCCATATCCACATGTGTTAGTTCATGCCATATATTAGTTAACATAAATCCAAGAAGGAATTATCTTTGAGATGATAAGAAGTCTATCCTATTGGTCTTAAGTTATACAAGAGTGTATAAGGGTGATTAACCAGTATTAGAAGTTAAACGAATCAAGGATGTTGTAACTCGAATTTTCAGGTAATCTAGCGGTGCTTAATACACTCAAGAGGTAATTTATGAAGGTATTTTAATCATATAATATCCATATCATAAGTCTTGAAGTCAAACGAGTTATGAAACAAAAGTCGACAAAAGTTGTCGCAACTTAGGTTCATAATTTTACTTAAACATTAGGTCAAATGTTTCTAATCTTTTCTCATAATTTACAAGGAATTATGGGGTGATCTACCAACCAAATTAAATATATATGAGTATAGTTGCCAACTCATTAAACCATTCATCGATACAATCTCGGAGTAGAGAGATATTCGCGTTTTCGCGAGACTGCGCCAAGCACCTCTCTATGGGGCCCACTAAGTCGGTTTAAGATATTTGGACCTATATAGGATGACTCCAACCCGTTTTAAGTTATTTCTTTTCACTATTTTCAGACCTTAGAACCCTAGGAATATCCTCTCAAGGTTCTCTCAAGATTCAAGACCCAAAAAAAGGGCAAACAACACAAATCAAGTGTCGGGAATTCCGTGGCGCTAGTAAGTCTCTTGTTCTTCTTGTTGTTGCTCATTTTTGTGTCGTTTCAGCTCGTGTGGGAGGTTGTTTTAAAGGGTTTATGTTCTTTAAATACTCCCTCATGTTCTTAATATCAATCCTAGGTGATTTCAAGCCTTCTAAAGTGATTCTAGTGCCGAAAAACACTAATTGATCGCTAGTTTCGCTCTTTTGTTGTTGTGGCAGCATTGGAGGGATATTTCATGGAAATTTAAGGTTAAATTGGAGTTGTTCTTTCTGTATAAAGGTAAGGAACCTCTTACTCTATATGTATTTAAGATTATCCAAGTTGCGGCTAAGCCATTGAAGCTAGAACTTGTGAGATATATATCGAAAGGTTTGGTAGTAATGTTATTGTTTTGTGGACTGTTTTGCGTTGTTGTTGGGCTGCATATTTTCCTACTATATTGTGGAGTTTTATATGAGGAAGGGTGTGGAGAAACACCATATATATGTAGGGTTATGGGCTGATAGTTATTCGTAACATTTCCAGGTTGTTTGACACGACTACGGTGGTCGTCGTATGTATGGAGTGATTAGGCTGTGTGTGGACTATTTTGGGAGGCTCAATACGTTTATTATTGATGTTGTTTGGGATGTTTGGTGACTGTTTTGAATGCTGTGAGGTCATATATATAGGGTAGGTGTTGTCCGTTTCATCGTAAAATAGGTTGTGGTCGATACATAATAGTTATGACGCTTAAATGATAACGATAGTATCGTTTCTCTTATTGTAGACTAAGGAGTTTTGACAATTGCATAGCTTGAGATTGGGGCAGTATATACAAGGTATGTGAGGCTATCCCTTTCCTTCTTTTGCATGACTCCGATTGTACATAATGTAATGAACGAGCTTCCAAAGATACTCTACTCTTAGAAGCTAGCAGTACTTACATTGTTTTCCCTCTTATGGAACGATTGATGTTAATGTTGCTTCTCTTATTCGTATGTTATCAATGTTATTGGTACTTCCTGATTCTTATAAGGTTCATAGTGAAGAGTTAGTCCTAATAACGTGTACAGAGGATACCGACCTTACGTCACTCCGAAAGGTTTAGAATGTTATTCCATGAGTCGAGCATGCATTATATATATGTATCTATTTTACTCTACCGAGCCACGCTATAGTTGGCCGGGTACGGCACCTATTGTGCAACCACTGATCAGTTGGGTTTTACCGAGCTCCACGTGGCCGGGTACGATTCTACCGAGCCTATTATGGCCGGGTATGATATGATGATAATGATGCCCACAGAGGCGAATGCTTTAAAGGTTTATGTATTTATACATATGTATCATGCATTTCATGTAAGTAGCCCTCAGAGGTACTAAGATGTTACAGGTTGTATATTTTCTATCCTTGCTTACATTACTGATCGTATTTATGGTTCCTTGCCTTACATACTCAGTACTTTATTCGTACTGACGTCCTTTTATTTGTGGACGCTGCATGTCGTGCTGCAGGTCCTGATAGACAGGCAGGTGCAGCTCCCCCACCACTGTAGACTGTCCAGTTCAGCGGTGATTGGCGAGATCCCTTCTCCGGACTTGCCTTGGTCTTGGTATGCAATTTTTGTTATAGACATTATGGGTATGTCGGGGCCCTGTTCCGGCTATGTTGCAACACTTATGTTCTTTTAGAGGCTCATAGACAGGTGTCGGCTCATGTATAGTTTGGTATGCCTTGTCGGCTAGTTTTTGTTGTATAGTCTTTCATAGTAGCATGGTAGCTCATACCTTATACGTAGTTTCTTGATTGTCTGGTCATCCCCTGCTATGTATGTTCATGCCGTCATATTTTATTGCTGGTTGTCCATGATCTAGGTCTACCATTTATATTGATCTCGTCAGCCTTAAAAGATAATAATGAAGGTTAGATGAAATGTACGTTGGTGCTCGGCAAGTGTGGTCGGGTGCTAGTCATGGCCCTTCAATTTGGGTCGTGACAAACTTGGTATCAGAGCAAGTCTGTCCTAGGGGTTGTCTATGAGCCGTGTCTAGTAGAGTCTTGATTATGGATGTGTAGCGCGCCACATTTATAATCAGGAGGCTACATGACATCTAGGGTTGTTACCTTCTTCCTGAATCTAGATCGTGCGTAGAGTTGAGTCGTAAGTGTTTGTCTCTAATATTCACCTTGTTTTTTTCAGAGATGCCTTCGACTAGGAAGCAAACGATTAGTAGACGGCTTGATACAGCAGCGGGAGAGGGTACCAGTCAGGTGCCCCAAGTCAGAGCAGGACAAAGTGAGGCTCAAAGTGAGATGCCCTCTCATACCTCATCTACTCCATCTCCTCCAGAGGATATTAGAAGGCACCCAACGCCTCCAGTTCCTCCGTCTGGCACTCCAGACCAGGATATGCAGAGTGCTTTGCAGTTATTGACTAGCTTGGTAGCTGCTCAGGCTCAGAGGCAGAATACAGGTGCTGCTGAGAAACCAGTTAGTACAAGAGTTCGTGATTTTATTAATTTAGACCCTCTAGTGTTTACCGGATCAGACCCCAAGGAGGACCCACAGACTTTTATTGACCAGGTTCATCGTACACTTCGGGTTATGCATGTTAGTGATACAGAGGCAGTAGAGTTGGCTTCTTATCGGCTACGGGATTTAGCGGTTCTCTGGTATGATAGTTGGGAGAGATCCAGGGGTCCGAACCCTCCTCCAGCTGTGTGGAAGGAATTTTCTAAGGCCTTTCTTCGTCACTACTTGCCAGTTGAGATACGACGAGCTAGAGCTGATAAGTTCTTGAACCTTAGACAAGGTAATATGAGTGTGCGAGAGTACAGTATGCAGTTTGATTCTTTGGCAAGGTATGCTCCCCATATGGTGGCCGAGATGAGTGATAGGGTGCATATGTTCGTGAATGGGTTGGGACCACATCTGATAAATGAGTGTACGACAGCCTCCTTGGTGGAGGGCATGGATATTTCCCGTATTCAAGCTTATGCCCAGACCCTAGAGGATCGTAAGCGCCAGCAGATGGCAGTTAGGGAGCAGGATAGAGGCCAGCATAAGAGGGCGAGATTTGCAGGGTATTCTGATGACTTCAGAGGCCGCATCAAGCCACAGTTTTCGAGGAGTTCGGCGCCACCTGTAGCTAGTTCTCCTCTACAGCTTCAGAGGCCTTGATATGATCGATCCTATTCTGGTCCAAGTCAGAGTTCGCAGGCATCTGCCTCGCAACATCATAGGGATACTAGTCAGATGAGACCCCCAACACCACATTGTGATCAGTGCGGCAAGGCCCACTTTGGACTGTGTCGTCGAGGTTCTGATGCATGCTATTCGTGCGGGCAGCCTGGCCATATGATGCGGGATTGTCCTAATAGAGGAGGTGATGGTATGGCTCAGCCGACTGGATCTGTGTATGGTTCTTCCTCTTCAGTTCGACCTCCAGCACGGGGTTTTCAGCAGTCGATAGGTCGTGGTAGGGGTAGAGGTGCAGTGCCGAGTTCGAGTGGTGCTCAAAATCGAACCTATGCTCTAGTAGGTCGACAGGATCTCGAGTCGTCTCCAGATGTTGTTACAGGTATTATATCTGTGTTTTCTTATGATGTATATGCGTTGATTGATCCGGGATCTACATTATCATATGTTACACCCTTTGTGGCTAATAAGTTTGGCATTGAACTTGAATTGATAAGTAAACCCCTCGCGGTATCTACTCCGATAGGAGATTCTGTGATTGCTAGAAGGGTATATAAAGGTTGCACTGTGATGATTTGTAGTCGTCAAACCTCGGCAAATTTATTTGAGTTATAAATGGTTGATTTTGATGTGATAATGGGAATGGACTGGTTGGCCTCATGCTATGCAAATGTTGACTGTCATACGAAGATGGTTAGGTTCCAATTTCCAGGTGAACCCGTCATTGAATGGAAAGGGAACATTGCTACACCGAAAGGTAGGTTTATTTCCTATCTTAAGGCAAGGAAAATGATCTCAAAAGGTTACATTTATCATCTCGTTCGCGTTAGGGATACGGAGGCGAAACCGCCTACTTTACAATCAATCCCTGTGGTCAACGAATTCCCAGATGTTTTCCGAGATGAACTCCCAGGCCTTCCTCCTAAAAGGGAGATTGAGTTTAGCATTGATGTGTTGCCTGACACTCAACCGATCTCTATTCCTCCATACAGAATGGCCCTGGCAGAGTTGCGAGAGTTGAAGGTGCAGTTGAAGGACTTGCTGGATAAGGGCTTTATTAGGCCTAGCACTTCACCTTGGGGTGCACCAGTCCTATTCGTGCGGAAGAAAGACGGGTCGTTACGGATGTGTATCGACTATCGACAGTTGAATAAGTCTACTATAAAGAACAAGTATCCACTTCCAAGAATTGATGACCTGTTTGACCAACTCCAGGGTGCCAAGTATTTCTATAAGATTGATTTACATTCAGGGTATCATCAGGTAAGGGTTAGGGAGAAAGATATTCCAAAGACGGCCTTCCGGACAAGATATGGGCACTTTGAGTTCTTGGTGATGTCGTTCGGGCTAACAAATGCCCCAGCAGCTTTTATGGATCTCATGAATACTATATTCAGGCCCTATCTTGATGTGTTCGTGATTGTATTCATTGATGACATTCTAGTGTATTCTCGTTCGGAGGCGGAACATGCGGGCCACTTGCGGATAGTATTACAGACGCTTCAGGATCGTAAGTTATATGCTAAGCTCTCCAAATGTGAATTCTGGCTGAACTCAATAGCATTCCTTGGCCATGTGATATCTGATGAGGGTATTAGTGTCGACACTCAGAAGATCGATGCAGTAAATAATTGGCCGAGACCTACAACACCATCAGAAGTCCGCAGCTTCCTAGGACTAGCAGGATATTATAGGCGGTTTGTAGAAGGATTTTCCTCTATATCATCACCATTGACTAAGTTAACACAAAAAGCTACCAAATTCAAGTGGTCTGACACTTGTGAACGTAGTTTTCAGGAGCTGAAGAATCGATTGACATCTGCACCAGTGCTCACTATTCTTGAAGGAACAGAAGATTATGTGGTATATTGTGATGCCTCAGGTATAGGTTTGGGGTGCGTATTGATGCAGCATGGGAATGTGATTGCTTATGCATCAAGACAATTGAAGAAGCATGAAAAGAATTATCCAACCCATGATTTGGAATTGGCTGCAGTAATATATGCTTTGAAGATATGGCGGCACTACTTATACGGCGTCCATGTTGACATCTACACAGATCACAAGAGTTTACAATACATCTTCAAGTAGAAAGAGTTGAATTTGAGGCAGCGTAGGTGGCTTGAATTATTGAAAGACTACGACGTCGAGATATTGTATCATCCCGGTAAAGCCAATGTTGTGGCAGACGCTCTCAGCCATAAATCAATGGGGAGCTTAGTACATATTGAGGCAGGTAGATGGGGGTTGATTAAAGAGCTTCATCAGCTAGCCAATATGAGAATCAGATTGTTAGAC
This sequence comes from Nicotiana tabacum, assembly GCF_000715075.1. Classification (NCBI taxonomy): domain Eukaryota; kingdom Viridiplantae; phylum Streptophyta; class Magnoliopsida; order Solanales; family Solanaceae; genus Nicotiana; species Nicotiana tabacum. The sequence continues at coordinate 19,063,357 of NC_134082.1, forward strand.
TCTGATGACGGAGGTGTTACTGTACAGAATACATCAGAATCATCTTTGGTAGCAGAGGTAAAAGCACGACAATATGAAGATCCTATCTTAGTACGATTAAGAGAAAGCATTCAACAGTGTAAAAGTATGGCTTTTGGGATCGGAAAAGATGGGGCACTGAGATACCAGAGCCGATTGTGTGTGCCTAATGTGGCAGGGTTGCGAGAGAAGATTATGAATGAGATTCATCAATCCCGATATTCCATCCATCCCGGCTCGACAAAGATGTATCATGATGTCAAGGAGCAATATTGGTGGGATAATATGAAGAAGTCTATTGCAGAATTTGTAGCCCAGTGTCCCAATTGTAAACAAGTAAAGATAGAACATCAGAAACCCGGTGGATTGCTTCAAAATATAGAGATTCCGACCTGGAAGTGGGAGGTGATTAATATGGACTTCATTATTGGATTACCTGGATCTTATCATAAGTTTGACTCCATCTGGGTGATAATTGATCGACTTACAAAATGTGCCCATTTTCTTCCAGTGAAGACAACTTACACGGCTGAAGATTATGCAAAGTTGAATATCAAGGAGATTGTTAGGCTTCATGGTGTGCCCATATCTATTATATCAGACCGAGGAGCTCAATTTACGGCTAACTTTTAGAGGTCTTTCCAGAAGGGTTTAGGCACACAGGTAAATCTCAGCACTGCATTTCATCCGCAGACTGACGGACAGGCTGAACGTACCATTCAGACACTGGAAGATATGCTACGAGCATGTGTTCTAGATTTTAAGGGAAATTGGGATGATCATCTTCCACTCATAGAATTCGCCTATAACAATAGCTACCATTCCAGTATTAAAATGGCCCCATACGAGGCACTATACGGGAGGAGATGTAGATCACCAGTTGGATGGTTCGAAGTCGGTGAAACAGAATTATATGGGCCAAATTTGATTCACCAAGCTATTAAGAAGGTGAAAGTGATATAGGAGCGATTGAGGACGGCACAAAGCAGGCAAAAATCTTATTCTGATGTCCGACGTCGTGATCTAGAGTTTGAGGTTGGTGACTGGGTTTTCCTGAGGATCTCACCAATGAAGGATATTATGCGTTTTGGGAAGAAAGGTAAGCTGAGTCCAAGGTATATCGGGCCGTATAAAATTCTTCGACGGATTGGATAGGTTTCTTATGAGTTAGAATTGCCATCCGAATTGGAATTTGTCCACCCGGTATTCCATGTATCTATGTTGAGAAAATGTATTGGAGACCCTTCTCGAGTCATCCCTATCAAAGATGTACAAGTTACAGAGGACCTATCATATGAAGAAGTGCCAGTGGCGATATTAGATCGGCAAGTCCGCAAGCTGAGAACAAAAGATGTAGCTTCCGTCAAAGTATTGTGGAGGAACAAAAATATGGAAGAAATGACATGGGAAGCAGAAGAGGAGATGAAGTCTAAATACCCTTACTTATTCAAGAATGAATATAACAAGGATGCTGGTGGAAGACATGATACATTGGAAGAAGAAACGGCTCTATGAGGTAAGCAATTTCTTTGAGAATACTCCTCCTTAATACAAAATGGTGATATGTATATAATGTAAATACACATAATGCTTTGTGTAGCCTTGTGAAGCCATATGTTGGGCTTAATTACTTGCAAGTTTTGCTAGTGACCATTTTATAGGGGAAAATTGATCGGAAATTTCCATTGGAATCCACGATGATTTAAACTCCCCATAAACCCTTACATTCGAGGACGAATGTTCCTAAGGGGGAGGGTGTTACAACCCATATCCACATGTGTTAGTTCATGCCATATATTAGTTAACATAAATCCAAGAAGGAATTATCTTTGAGATGATAAGAAGTCTATCCTATTGGTCTTAAGTGATACAAGAGTGTATAAGGGTGATTAACCAGTATTAGAAGTTAAACGAATCAAGGATGTTGTAACTCGAATTTTCAGGTAATCTAGCGGTGCTTAATACACTCAAGAGGTCATTTATGAAGTTATTTTAATCATATAATATCTGTATCATAAGTCTTGAAGTCAAACGAGTTATGAAACAAAAGTCGACAAAAGTTGTCGCAACTTAGGTTCATAATTTTACTTAAACATTAGGTCAAATGTTTCTAATATTTTCTCATAATTTACAAGGAATTACGGGGTGATCTACCAACCAAATTAAAGATCTATGAGTCTAGTTTCCAACGCATTAAACCGTTCATCGATACGATCTTGGAGTAGAGAGATATTCGCATTTTTGCGAGACTGCGCCAAGCACCTCTCTAACCCGTTTTAAGTCATTTCTTTTCACTATTTTCAGACCTTAGAACCCTAGGAACATCCTCTCAAGGTTCTCTCAAGATTCAAGACCCAAAAATAGGGCAAACAACACAAATCAAGTGTCGGGAATTCCGTGGCGCTAGTAAGTCTCTTTTTCTTCTTGTTGTTGCTCATTTTTGTGTCGTTTCAGCTCGTGTGGGAGGTTGTTTTAAAGGGTTTATGTTCTGTAAATACTCGCTCATGTTCTTAATATCAATCCTAGGTGATTTCAAGCCTTCTAAAGTGATTCTAGTGCCGAAAAACACTAATTGATCGCTAGTTTCGCTCTTTTGTTGTTGTGGCAGCATTGGAGGGATATTTCATGGAAATTTAAGGTCAAATTGGAAATTTAGGCCAAAACCAGCAATTTCCTCTTTAAAATTCACCAACCAAAATCTAAAATCGAAGATAGATTCATGGAATATAACCAAAACCGAGTAGTGAACACTTAGCCCAATTCGTATGGTGAGAATTACTTCAACAATCTCCTCAATCAAAGCTCCATAACTCCCAACATATAAAAATGGTTCAAACCCTCGAAATAGAATACTTTATACTTCTGCCCAGACATCCTCTTTCACGAATATGGGAACCCCATCGTGTTCCCGATGAACAATATTATCATCCACCAAAAATTGTCTGCGCATTCATGGCACAAGCCTCGCGAACACGATACACATCGGAGGCAAAACAATGTGAACAAAGCCCAAGCCTTGCGAACGCAATGAAGAAAGGTCCTCTAGCCCAACTCCTAGCTCAACTCTACGCGAACGCGATCACCCATACGCGAACGCGAAAAAGTCTTTCCCTAACACTACGAAAACACGGTACATACGTCTCTATCGCAAAGAACAATTTGCTGGTGCCATCAAAATACACTACGCGTTCAAGATACCTGCCGTGCGAATGCGATGAATGGCTATGACACCAGAAACAAGAAGAATACAACAGTGAAAAATGAAGGAAAGATGATCAGAAATCAATCTGAAACACGTTCGAGCCCCTTGGGATCCCGTCCAAACATACCAACAAGTCCCATAACATAACACGGAAACACTCTAGTCCTCAAAACACTCATAACAACACTGAAACAAAGAATATCACCTCAATTCGAAATCAATGGACTTTGAAACTTCAAACTTTCACAATCGATGTCGAAACCTATCAAATCACGTCCGATTTACCTCAAATTTTGTACACAAGTCACATTTAACATTACGGACCTATTGCAACTTTTGGAATCGAAATCCAAGCCCGATATCAAAAATTCCACTCCCGCTCAAACATTCCAAAATTTCAACTTTCGCAATTCCAAGCCAAATTCTACTACGGACCTCCAAATCACAATCCGGACGCGCTACTAAGTCCAAAATCACCCAACCGAGCTAAAGGAACCATTAGAAATCCAATCCAAGTTAAAATACTAGAAAGTCAAACTTGGTCAAACCTTTCAAATTTAAAAATTCTTAGTTGAGAATCATTCTTCTAAACCAATTCCGAATAAACTGAAAAGCAAAACCGATTATTCATAGAAGTCCTACTACATCATACAGAGCTACGCATGCCTTCAAACAACCAAGCGAATTGCAAATGCTCAAAATGATCGGTCGGGTCACTACAGATGGGGTCTTGGGGGACTCAAGTATTTTTAGGGGTAGTTTTGGACCATTTCTCTCAAGTTTGGACTTGCTGGTTTTCTAGTGTTATGGTTTTCATCACGATTAGGGAAGGAGACATGTGATCGTGGAGTGTGTTTTGGTGCTGGCAGCATTTTGTTCTACGCCTTCGTATTGGGTATGTCGCGATTGCGGACTGTGTGGATTTGAAGCTTCGCATTTGCATTGTTGGGCAGTTATGTGAAGTAGGTCCCGTGATCGGGAAGGGGAACCACTGGACAAACTTAAATTCTCTATTTCAAGTGTTGAGTTATTTTATCATATTTTGAGATTAGGAGCTCGAATTTGAGCGATCTTTAGGGAATATTCACTACTTAGATTGGTGTAAGTTTTATAACTCGAATTTGTTATTAACCATGATAACATCCTTGATTTTTGAATATGAATAATGAATCTAAGTTAAAAAATTATGAATTTTGCATAACTTTTCTAAAATGAAAAAATGGAGATTCGAACCCATGTTCAGAGTCGGATTTGGATGAAACTAGTATATGTAGACTCGTATTGGAATGAGTATTCAAAATTTATGAGCTTTTTCTGGTTCAGGGTTGTGGACCCAGCTTGACTTTTTGGTTGAATTTTTGACTTTTGATAAATATCAAAGCTTTATTAATTAGAATCGATTTTTATAGCTATGTTTGATATTATTGAGTTATTTTTTGCTAGATTTAGCTTATTTGGAAGCCGACTCGAGAGGCAAGGTCTTTTTAAAGTATTGATTTGACTTGTTTGAGGTAAGTATCTTACCTTATCTTGTTGTGGGGGAATACCCTTAGGATTTGGCCTTAATTGCCTACTATGTACACGATGTGACGAGCATGTACACACGTGCTATGAGTGATTTATGATCAGATTAGATTTTAGGCTATTACTATGCCTTAATTTGAGGATGTATTGTATTTCAAACATGCTTGATCACTTGGTGGCTAGGTGTACATGATTACTACACTTGTTTTAGTCGTAGTAATACTTTATTTGTTAAATACTCATCCGTATTTTATTATTTTCATGTTCTTGTGCCCTTTGTCGATAAATTGTAAGCTCATATCCATGATAAAAACATTTGCTTTAATGTTTGTGATTTGGTAGCACATGTGGATATGTTGAACAAATTGTTGGGTATTGGTACGAGCTTTCTGTCATGCAAGTGTGATTGATATTGTTGTTGTGATGGGAGTATTTTTAAACTGGAGCGACAAGGTAGGATATTATTGAACATGAGTGACAAGGCGGCATTGCTATTTTGTTAGGCACGAGCAACAATGTGGACTACTGTTATTGTTAAGACGGAGCGATACGAGTGGCTATTGTTATTCTGATAAAATTGTGGGCATGAGGTGCCATATGTTTGTGTTTCTATTTGATGACTTGTTGTCAAGCTGAACTTCTACTTGTTTGAGTTGTTATCACATGTTAAGAAGAGGTTGTTGATATTGTCTCTGTTACATATTTTGTTGTCAGTTTTCTTTTGATATATTGCACAGATTATTTGACTAGTGAGTATCACATGACCTGAACCTCGTCACTATTTCACCGAGGTTAGTCTTGATACTTACTGGGTACCAACTATGGGATACTCATATTATGCTTTTGCATATTTTTGTGAAGATATAGTTACTTCTTATCGGAAGGATCAGTAGAGAGGCGTGCTTGTGCTTATAATGACCCGATCGGTCGTTTTGATCATTTGTACTTCGCTCGATGGTTTGAGGGCATGAGTAGCTATGTATGATATATAATGACTTACGCGAATCGTCAGTCTTAGTTTTCAGGTTATTCGGAACCGTTGGAAAATGATTCTCAACTAGGAAGCTTTAAATTGAAAGAGTTGAATAAGTTTGACTTTTAGTGTTTGACCTTAGATTGGAGTTTTGATAGTTCTGTTAGCTATGTTTGGTGATTTGTCTCTACAACTAGGTAAGCCTAAATTGCGGAAGAAAAACCAAAATTTGCAGAAGTAAAACTATTTAAAACAGAAATGAAGCAATAACAGTGTTTAAATGTGCCGCTCGGCATACACCATGTTTAACTTTCAATACCAATACATAAATCCAAGACCCGGAAACCCACGAATCACAAGCTAAGATAATACTACATAGCTCTAACTCTGTAATGTCTAGTAAGAATAGAAAGTACAGAAGGGCTAAATACTAAAAGCAGGAATAGAAAGGGACACCTCGATTTGTGAACACGACAAATGTACCTCAAATTCTCTGAGCAGTTGTCTCCCTAAAGAATGGTAGGCCTGAGTAGCGGCACCTGGAGCTGCACATGAAAAAACATCCGTAGAAGAGGCATTAGTACACCAAAGTGGTACTCAGTAAGTGTCAAGCCTAACCTCGGTCGGCCAGTGACGAGGAAGGTCAGGGCCCTGCTAATATTAAATAAATAATAAGATGACAGGATAAGATAAGCAGTACAATTGAGAATCTATAGTAAGAATTTTTACAAGATAATAAGAGTACAATAACAGAAATAGAGATAAAGGCAAAACCACAAGGAAATACCGCTCATAGCAAGGATTATAACCGGGGATCTCTTGGTATCCCGAGAATCTCTTGTTATCCTCAATATATGCTAGGGATCTCTTGGTATCCCGAGGATCTCTTGGTATCCTTAATATATGCTAGGGATCTCTTAGTGTCCCGAGGATCTCTTGGTATCCTCAATATATGCCAGGGATCTCTTTGTATCCTCAATATACGTGCCAGGGATATCTTGGTATCCCAACCTCAGTTCAGATTATAAATATGTACAGAGGATCTCTTGGGATGCCGTCCCATAGTCCCAAAGTAAAAACACACAGCAGCAACACAAGAATACCCAATTAAGCTAAATTTCGTACCAAGTGAATAGTTAATTCTAGCATAACATGCTTCACATAGTGCAATTAAGGCAGTTCAAGCAAATAATCAATTAAGTCAACTAAACATGCTTTTCTAAACTATCTACATGCTAAATTCGCAAGTAGAATAAAACAGGAAAAAGGAACTCAGTTGAAATACTTAAAGTAAAACCGGATTTTCAACAATTAGCTCAAGTACGCACTCGTCACCTAACGTACAAGGCATTTCAATTATCAATTATATCACATCCTAAGGAGAAGGTCCCCCACTCAAGGTTAGACAAGCCACTTACCTCGAACCAGCTCAAAAATCAACCCGAGACCACGTTCTTACCACAAGTACTCGACTCAAAATGGCTCAAATCTATTCAATTCAATTTCATAATGTAAATAACACTTCAAGTAACTGATTCTACAATTATGTTCTAAGCTAATATGCAAATTTATGCAAAATGACCAAAACGCCCCTCAAGCCCACATCTCAGAATCGGGTAAAATTTATATTTCCAGAATCCTCAGACTCTCATGAGTTCAGTCATATCAAAAATACCAACATCGAACCTCAAATGTACCTCAAATCATCACTCAAAGATCTCCAATTAGTCAAGTCCTAACCCCCCAATTACCACTGATTTCCCTTAATTTTTCATGCTTAAATTGATAAAAATCATTCCAATAAAGAGATTAGGGACCAATAACCTTACCCCAACGAACACCTCTGAAAATCCCTCTTGAAAAGTGCTCCCCAAGCTTCTTCCCGTTTTGAAAAAAATGAAAATGGCTAAATTTTGCGAAGGCAAGAATTTATATGTTTTGCCCATCGATTTCCGTATTTGCGTCCCTAGGACCGCATCTGCGGTCCTGCTTCTGCAGAGCCTAGGTCGCATCTGCGACTTTTCATTAAAGGGTCAGCTTCCGCATCTGCGACTCCCAATCTACAGATGCGGTCCGGATCTGCGGTCAAACCACCGCTTCTACGATTCCTGAAGAATAATCAAATTCTGCTTCAGTGGCCCCTTAGCTGCTTTTGCGGCACCGCACCTGCGGAACCCAAACCGTAGGTGTGGTTATGATAGAACCAGCAGCTGAAGCTGCAACTTTAATTCCAAAATCTTTCCGTAAACCATCTTAATTCATCCCGAAGCCCCTAGGACCTCAACCAAAGGTACCAACTAGTCACAAACCACTATCCAAACTTGTACCAACCCTTAAAACACCTAAAACAACATCGAAACCTCGAATTAACCATGGATTTGAGACTAGGAACTCCAAAATTGTCAAAATATGCTTTCGATCAAAAAGTCTATCAAACCTCGTCCGAATGACCGAAAATTTTGGACACACGTCACATTCAACACTACGGAGCTACTCAACCTTCCACAATTCCATTTCGACCCTCGTATAAAAATCTTACTATCAGACCGGAAATTTCAAAATTCGACCTTTTGGCATTTCAAGCCTAAATTAGCTACAGACCTCCAAAACACAATCTGAACACGCCCCTAAGCCTGAAATCTCCCAACGAAGCAAACAGAACCATCAGATTTTCATTACGAGGTTGTCTTCACACTGTTCTAACTACGGTCGACTTTCCACCACATAAGCTCTCATTTAGGGACTAAGTGTCCGAAAACTCTTCGAAACTCAAAACCGAACATCCCCGCAAATCAAAATAGTAGAAATAAAATCGGGGAAAGCAGTTAATAGGGGATCAGGGCATTAATTCTTAAGAAGACCGGCCGGGTCGTCACATCCTCCTACACTTAAACATTCGTTGGTCCTCAAACGAGCATAGAGACATACCTGAAGTAGTGAAAAGATAAGGGTAACGGCTGCACATATCCTGCTCGGTCTCCCAGGTCGTCTTCTCGACCGGCTGACCCCGCCACTAAACCTTTACTGATGCAATGTTCTTTGACCTCAACTTTCTGACCTGCCTATCCAATATCGCCACTGGCTCCTAAACATAGGATAGATCCTCGTCCAACTGGACTAAACTGAAATCCAACAGGTGCGACGGATCACCGTGATACCTCCGGAGCATCGAAACATGAAATACCGGGTGAACTCTTGCCAAGCTGGGAGGTAGGGCAAGCTCATAAGCAACCTCCCCAACACGCTTTAATATCTCAAAAGGGACATTAAACCTCGAACTAAACTTCCATTTCTTCCCAAATCTCATGATACCCTTCATAGGCGAAGCCCGAAGTAGAACCCGCTCTCCAACCATATAGGAAACATCACGAACCTTCCGGTTTACGTAACTCTTTTGTCTAGACTGGGTTATACGGAGTCTACCCTGAATCACCTTAACCTTCTCCAAAGCATCATGAACTAAGTCTGTGCCCAATAGTCTAGCCTCACCCGCCTCGAACCAATCCACCGAGGATCTGCACCGCATGCCATATAATGCCTCATAGGGCGCCATCTGAATGTTGGACTGATAGCTGTTGTTGTAGGCAAACTCCGCCAATGGCAAGAACTAATCCCAAGAACCTCCAAACTCAATCACACATGTACGGAGCATATCCTCAAGAATCTGAATAGTGTGCTCGGACTGTCCGTCTATCTGAGGGTGAAATGTTGTACTCAACTCTACCCAAGTACCTAACTCATGCTGAACAGCACTCTAGAACTGTGATGTGAACTGAGTACCTCTATCTGAAATGATGGACATAGGAATGCCATGCAGACGAACAACCTCCCGGATATAAATATCCGCTAACCACTCCGAAGAATAAGTAGTACACACAGGAATGAAATGAGCGTACTTGGTCAGTCGATCCACAATCACCCAAGTAGCATCAAACTTCCTCAAAGTCCGTGGGAGCCCAACTAAAAAGTCCATGGTGATCCGCTCCCACTTCTACTCCGGAATCTTTATCTGCTGAAACAACCCACCTGGTCTCTGGTGCTTGTACTTCACTTGCTGATAGTTGAGACACCAAGCTACGAATCCATTTATATCTTTCTTCATCTGCCTCCACCAATAGTGTTGCCTCAAATCCTAATACATCTTTGCGACACCTGGATGGATGGAATACCGCGAGCTATGGGCCTCCTCTGGAATCAACTCTCGTAGCCCATCAACATTGGGTACACAAATCCAACCCTGCATCCTCAATACCCCATTATCACCAATAGTCACATCTCTGTTATCATACTGTCGCTCCCTGATATGATCAAATAAGGAAGACCGAGAAACCACACAAGCTAGAGCCCAACTGGGCTCCAAAAGATCTAATCTCAAGAACTGGCTGGCTAAGGCCTGAACATCCATCGCCATAGGCCTCTTTGGTTCTGGTAAATAAGCCAAACTCCCCAAACTCTCCGCCCGATGACTCAAAGCATCGGCCACCACATTGTCCTTGCCCAGGTGATACAAAATAGAAATATCATAGTCCTTCAGCAACTCTAACTATCTCCTTTGGCGCAAATTTAGATCCTTTTGCTTTAACAGGTGCTGCAAGCTCCGATGGTCAGTATAAATCTTATAGGGAACCCCATATAAATAATGGCGCCAAATCTTTAGGGCGTGAACTATGGAAGCTAACTCAAGGTCATGAACAGGGTAATTCTTCTCATGTATCTTCAATTGTCTAGACGCGTAGGCAATCACCCTACCGTACTGCATCAACACCGCTCTGAGGACAATCCTCGAGGCGTCACAATAGACCGTATAAGACCCCAAACCTATAGGCAGTATCAAAATTGGGGTTGTGGTCAAAGATGTCTTGAGCTTCTGAAAGCTTGCCTCACACTCCTCCGTCCACTGAAACAGAGTACCCTTCTGGGTCAACCTAGTCATAGGGGCTAAAATTGATGATAACCCCTCCACAAAATGATGGTAGTAGCCTGCCAAGCCAAGGAAACTACGAATCTCTGTAGTTGAGGATGGTCTGGGCCAGCTCTACACGGCCTCTATCTTCTTTGGATCCACCTGAAAAACCTCACTCAATACCACGTAGCCTAAGAACGCCACTGAATCCAACCAAAACTCACATTTTGACTACTTAACATATAACTTCTTCTCTCTCAAAGTCTGAAGCACACTCCTCAGGTGCTGATCATGATCTTCCCTTCTCCGAAAATACACTAGAATATCATCAATAAAGAAAATAATGAATGAGTTAAGATACGGCCGAAACACACTGTGAATCAAAAGCATAAAAGTTGTTGGGGCATTGGTCAGTTCAAATGACATAACAAGGAACTTGTAATGACCATACCGAGTCCTAAAATTAGTCTTTGGGATATCTGGCACCTAAATCTTCAACTGATGGCAACCTGAGTGCAAATCAATCTTAGAAAACACTCGTGCGCCATAAACCTAGTCAAATAGATCATCAATGTGAGGCAAAGGTTAATGGTTCTTCACTGTAACCTTGTTCAACTGGCGATAATCAATACGCATACGCGTAGAACCATCATTTTTCTTCACAAACAAGACAGGAGCACCCTAAGGCAATACACTGGGCTGAATATAAACCTTAACAAGCAATTCCTATAACTGGTCCTTCAACTCCTTCAACTCAAGAGGAGCCATACGATATAAAGGAATAGAAATGGGCTGAGTGCCCGGCAATAGATCAATTCCAAAATCAATATGTTTATCAGGCGGCATGCCTGGAAGGTTAGCTGGAAACACATCAAGAAAATCCCGTACTACTGGGACTGAATAAACTGAAGGGGTATCAATACTAACATCTCTCATATAAGCTAAATACCTGTCACACCCCTTCTCAACTATACGCTGAGCTTTAAGAAAAGAAATGACTCTACTGGGAGTGTGATCTAAAGTACCCCTCCACTCAACACGCGGTACACCTGGCATAGCCAGCATCACGGTTTTGGTGTGACAATCAAGAATAGCATAATGGGGCGACAACCAGTTCATGCCCAAGATAATATCAAAATCAAACATGCTGAGTAACAATAAATCAGCTCTGGTCTCAAAACCACTAAGAGCACCCAAACATGACTGATAGATGCGGTCTATAACAAAAGAATCTCCCACATGAGCAGAAACATAAATAGGGGAACTCAAAGAATCCCGAGATACATCCAAATATGGAGCAAAATAAGAAGACGCATAAGAATAAGTAGAGTCTGGATTGAATAGAACCGATGCATCTCTGTGACAAACCAATATAATACATGTGATGATACACTCGGAGGTAGCAGCCTCAGTACGGGAAGGAAGGGCAGAGTATCAGGCCTGGCCTCCCCCTCTAGGGCGACCTCTACCTCCCCGACCTCCACCTCTAGCTAGTTGAGCAGGTGGGGCAGCAAGTGGAGTTGTAATCATAGCCTGGGAACTTTGCCGGACACGTTGTGGCTGAGAAGTCCGTGGAGGTGCACTCCTCCCAAGTCTAGGGCAATCCCTCACCACGTGGCGTGTGTCACCACACTCAAAACAAGTTGTGGGAGGATGTGGCGGCAATGAATAGCTCGGGCTAGGTCTACTAGACTGAACTCTAAAAGCATACCGTGCAGGAGGCGCGCTAGATACCATTGGTGTATAATAAGGCTCCTGAGGCCTAGGAGGAGCTAGAGCACTACTGGCTGCTGGAAGAGCTGAATAAATAGGGCGACTCATATAACCCCTACCATGACGACCTGCAATTGGAGCACGGGCACCAAAGAAATGGCCCAACTCTCGAGACCTCTTGGCCTCTCTCCCCTCTCTCTCCCTATCATGCATACCCTCAATCCTCTTAGCAATGCTCACCATATGCTGATAAGAAATATCTATTGCCAACTCATGAGCCATGCTACACTTGATGATGGGAATAAGGCCCTCAATAAACCGACGAACTCTCTCGCAAACAGTAGAAACCAAGGTTGGTGCATGCCTAGTCAAACTGGTGTAACAGATAGTATACTTTGAGACAGTCTTAGCAACCTAGAGAAAATGCTCAAACTCTACTCTCCATACGTCCCTAAGGCTCTGAGGAACATACTCCCTCAGGAACAGATCTGAAAACTGAGTCCAAGTCAGTGAAGCAGCCTCATCTGGACTGTCTAACCCATAGGTGCGCCACCACTCATAGGCAGCTCCGCGAAGCTGGAAGGTAGTAAAAGAAACCCCGCTCGATCCTAAGATACCCATGGTACGAAGAATATAATAATACTTATCAAGAAATCCCAGAGCATCATCCGATGATAGACCACAATATACAGGGGGCTTGTACTTCTTGAACCTCTCAAGCCTCAGCTGCTCATCCTCGAAAGCCGCTGCCCTGTCCCTAGGCTGAACTGGCACTGCAGGCGACACAAGAATAATCTCGGGGATCTGCTCAACATGCACTCGCTGCTCAGGAGTGTGGGCGGTGGGAGTCTGTACTCCTCCCCAGGCCTGGGATGTGGCTGCAGCAAGGGGAAGTAACCCTGCCTGAGCCAAAATGGTGTACATGCTCATGAACTATGCCAGAGTCTCCTAAAAAGATAGAGTAGTAGTAGCAGTAGGCGTGTCAAGTTCCTGGACTCTGGCTGGAACTGCTGGTGGTACCTCAGCAGCAGCTCGCATAGGTGCTCTGGTTGCACCACGTGCGCATCCTCGGCCTCTACCCCGGCCCCGGCCTCTATCGGCCGTAGTAGGGGGCGCGGGTGCTTGATCATCTCGGGTAGCACATGTCCTCACTATCTGTGAGAGAATAGAAGACAAAAGTTTAGAATTGTGATGTCAAAATATCACACGACAAGGAAATCAAATGAAGTGGACTTTTCCTAATAGTTACATAGCCTCTCGTAGATAAGTACAAACATCTCTGTACTAATCAGCGAGACCCTAATAAACTGGCTTGTGATCCATGACTCCTATGAATCTAGAGGTCTAAAACAAACTTGTCACGACCCCGATTTAGCCTCCGTGAACCATCGTGACGGAACCTAGTCTCTACGACTAGGTAAGCCTAAATTGCGGAAGAAAAACCAAAATTTGCAAAAGTAAAACTATTTAAAACAGAAATGAAGCAATAACAATGTTTAAATGTGCCGATCGACATACACCATGTTGAACTTTCAATACCAATACATAAATTAAGACCCGGAAACCCACGAATCACAAGCTAAGATAATACTACATAGCTCTAACTCCGGAATGTCCAGTAAGAACAGAAAGTATAGAAGAGCTAAATATTAAAAGCATGAATAGAAAGGGACTCCTCAGTCTGCGAACATGGTAGATGTACATCGAAGTCTCTAAGTAGTCGCCTCCCTCAAGGATGGTAGGCCTGAGTAGTGGTACCTGGATCTGCACATGAAAAACATGCACAGAAGAGGCATGAGTACACCACAACGGTACTCAGTAAGTGTCAAGCCTAACCTCGGTCGGGTAGTGAGGAGGAAGGTCATGGCAGTACAATTGAGAATCTACAGTAAGAATCTATACAGGATAATAAGAGTACCATAACTGAAACAGAGATAAAGGCAAAACCACAAAGTGATACTGCTCATAGCAAGGATGATAACCGGGGATCTCTTGGTATCCTGAGGATCTCTTGGTATCCTCAATATATGTTAGGGATCTCTTGGTATCCCGAAGATTTCTTGGTATCCTCAATATACGTGCTAGGGATCTCTTAGTATCCCTGCACCTCAGTTCAGATTATAAATACGTACAGATGATCTCCTGGGATGTCGTCCCGTAGTCCCAAAGTAAAAACACACAACAACAATACAAGAATACCCAATTAAGCTAAATTTTGTACCAAGTAAAAAGCTAATTCTAGCCTAACATGCTTCATATAGTGCAATTAAGGTAGTTTAAGGAAATAAGCAATTAAGTCAACTAAACATGTTTTTCTAAACTATCAACAGGCTAAATTTGCAAGTAGAATAAAACGGGAAAAAGGAACTCAATTGAAATACTTAAAGTAAAACCAAATTTTCAACAATTAGCTCAAGTACGCACTCGTCACCTCACGTACAAGGCATTTCAATTATCAATTATATCATATCCTAAGGGAAGGTCCCCCACACAAGGTTAGACAAGCCACTTACCTCGAACCGGCTCAAAAATCAACCCGAGACCACGTTCTTGCCATGAGTACTCGACTCCAAATGACCTAAATCTATTCAATTCAATTGCATAATGTAATTAACACTTCAAGTATCTGATTCTACAATTAAAGTCTAAGCTAATATGCGAAACTTATGCAAAATGACCAAAACGCCCCTCGGGCCCACATCTCGGAATCGGGTAAAATTTATATTTCCAGAATCCTCACACTCTCACGAGTTCAGTCATATCAAAAGTACCAAAATTGGACCTCAAATGGTCCTCAAATCATCACTCAAAGGTCTCCAATTAGTCAAGCACTAACCCCCCCAATTACCACTGATTTTCCTTAACTTTTCATGCTTAATTTGATAAAAATCATTCCAATAACGAGTTTAGGGACCAAAAACCTTACCTCAATGAACTCCTCTGAAAATCCCTCATGAAAGGTTCTCCCCAAGCTTCTTCTCATTTTGAAAACGATGAAAATGGCTAAATGTCGTGAAGGCAAGAATTTCTATGTTATGCCGAGCGATTTCTTCATTTGCAGCCCTGGGACCACATCTACGATCCCGCTTCTACGGAGCCTAGGTCACATCTGCGACTTTTCATTAAAGGGCCAACTTCCGCATCTGCGACTCCCAATCCGCAGATGCGGTACCGCTTCTGCGATTCCTGAAGAATGACCAAATTCTTCTTCTACGACCCCTTAGCCGCTTCTGCGGAACCCAAACTGCAGGTGCATTTATGACAGAACCAGCAGCTGAACCGGAACTTTAATTCCAAAATCTTTCCGTCCATCATCCGAATTCATCCCGCGGCCCCCGGTACCTCAACCAAAGGCACCACCAAGTCATAAAACCCCATTCAAACTTGTACCAATCCTTAAAACGCCTAAAACAACATCGAAACCTCAAATTAACCATGGATTTGAGCTTAGGAACTCCAAAATTCTCAAAATACGCTTTCTATCAAAAAGTCTATCAAACCTCGTCCGAATGACCTGATATTTTGCAAACACGCCACATTCAACACTATGGAGATACTCCAACTTCTGGAATTCCATTACGACCCTCGGATAAAAATCTCACTATCGGACCGAAAACTTCAAAATTCAACCTTTCGGCATTTCAAGCCTAAATTAGCTACGGACCTCCAAAATACAATCTGAACATTCACCTAATCCCATAATCACCCAACGAAGCTAACGGAACCATCGGATTTCCATTCCGAGACCGTCTTCATATTGTTCCGACTACGGTCAACTTTCCAACACTTAAGCTCTCATTTAGGGACTAAGTGTCCAAAAACACTCCGAAACTCAAAACCAAACATCCGGCAAATCAAAATAGCAGAAATAAACTTGGGGAAAGCAGTTAATAGGGGATTGGGGTGTGAATTCTTAATACATCCGACAGGGTCATCATAGATTTGTAGGTCCGTAGTCAAATTTGGCTTGAAATGGTGAAAGTTTGATTTTTTGAAAGTTTGACCGGGAGTGGACTTTTTGGTATTGGATTCGGATTATGGTTCCCGGAATTGGAATAGCTTCATTATGTCATTTTGGACTTGTGTTCAAAATTTAGGTTCATTCCGGGTTGATTTGCTATGTTTCGGCACGAGTTATGGAAGTTGAAAAGTTCAAAGTTCTTAAAGTTTGAATTGAGGTATGATCCATCATTTTGATGTTGTTATGTATTTTTTGATGCTTTGAGTAGTTCCGTGTTATTATATTTGACTTTTTGGTATATTAGTTCGAGTTCCCGAGTGGCCCGGTTGAGTTCCGGACGAAGTTCAGATAATTTTCATTCCATGATGAATTACTAAAGAGCTGATGGTTCTGGGGTAATCACACATGTGTCTGATTTTGTGCAGGTGCGATAGTTGTAGAAGCGACATAACAGTTGCAGAAGCGAAGTGAGAGCTGGGTGAGGAAACCCGTAGAAACGGAGAATTTGGTGCAGGTGCGGATGCGTAGGTGCGTCTAATGGAAGCGCATGTGCGAGGGTCTTCACAGAAACAATGTTTGATACCGCAGGTGCATGGGGTTTCTAGGTCAGGCTACTTTCGCATAAGTGAAGTTCTTACCACATAAGCGGTGGTCGCAGATGTGACGAATTGTATGCAAATGCGGAAAATGCTGGACGAAAGCTATAAAATCTAGGTTTTGGTTCTTTTATCATATTTTGAGCGCTGAGACTCAATTGAGGTTATTTTTGGAGAAATTTTCATCACAAGGATTGGTGTAAGTATTCTACACTTGGGTTTGATCTTATTCCATGAATCTCTCTTCATTTGTGGCAATTGGTTGATGAATATAAAAAGAAATTAGGGTTTTTATCCTAAAGTTTAATAATGTGATGTTTTGAGTTTCGAATATCGATTTGGAGTTGTATTTGAGTGAAACTAGTATGATTGGACTCATAATTGAATGAGTTGTCGGATTTTGTGAGTTTTGTTTGGTTCCGAGACACGGGCCCAGGTTTTGACTTTTTGGTGACTTTGAACTTTTGATTAAACCTTCAACATTTACCGATGGGTCAGTTTCCTTTGGTATTATTTGATGCAATTGAGTTTCTTTTGTATAGTTTTGAGTTGTTCGAAGGTCGGTACATGCAGGATGACTTTGGAGCATCATTGGGCTTGCTCAGTATTGAAATTGGCTTGTTAGAGGTAAGTAACATTTCTAAACTTAGTGCTGAGGGTATAAAACCCCCAATTACTATTATTTGAGGTGATGTAAATGCTAGGTGATGGACGTGTTTACGCGCACTGTGTGAGTTATGACTCTATCATTTTCATGGTACTGTGTAATTACTTAATCTTATTTTTAACTAGAGTTCATGTTTAGGCTATACACTGGTACCGTTAGGACCCACAACGGTCGTTTCTTGCTATTGTCTTATTGATTTCATTGAAATTTCATACCAAGTCATATTCATTCACTACATATCATATCTCAGTCTCTGTTGTTATTTATTGATACGTCATATCATTATTTTCGAGCTAGATTCATGACATTGTGAGCCCATGAGAGAGAGACTAGAGAGATTAATGACTGTGTGAGGCTGAGGGCTTGATTGTAAGGTTATTGTTACTATAGAACGTGAGTTGTCCGTGCATATCCATATATTGATACTATAGCAAGTGAGTTGTCCATGTTATACGTGAGTTGTCCGTGCGGATCTAGATATTGATATTATAGCATGTGAGGTGTCCATGCAGATTATAGCGCTTGGGCTGTAGGATCCCCTCTAGAGTTAATACACCCTAATGAGCGCAATTGCTAGCGGTTATTATGTTTGGGCTAGATCTGCCCTGATCAGTAGAGAGTGACTAAGTGTGTCTGGTTATTGAACATGTCGAGTGAAATGTCTGAGATACTAAGATTGAGTACTGTGAGAGTGTGAGTACATGAGTTCATCACTGAGATGACTGCATTTAGCATGCGTACTTGAGATACATGCATAGAGATTCATTTCCTTCATCTACCTGGTTCTGGGTGACATTTATAATTTCGCATTTATATTGAAATGTAGGCATAGATATGTGTTTTCCTTATGCTATCTGAAAATGGAACATCTTATGCATTGTTGAAAGGGTTTTGGGAAAAATTACAATTTTCAAACATACTCGTATTTTTGAGGATTTTGGTAAAGGATTTGTGTTTTCCATGGTATACTTGAAAAGCGAAACTATTTTCGGGAACTATGAATAAGCTGAGCATTTATATTCTGAGTTACTTCTTTTATTACATGCTTTACGTTGTTATGAACTGTTGTTGGCTATTGGTGTTGGACCCAACCTTTGTTCCAGCTCGTCACTACTTTCAACCTAAGGTTAGATTTGTTACTTATTGAGTACATTGGGTCGGTTGTACTCATACTACACTTCTTAACCTTACATGCAGATGTTGGCTGATGATGATGATGTGATCGATGGAGCTGGATTTTAAGATGTACTTACGTTCCAGTTGTATCTGCCTATTATTCATGGTATCCTTAGATTCATAAAACACTATTTATGTACATTTTAGATAGACGATGTATTTATTTCATACCATCTTTGTAAATTCTATTCTTAGAAGATCATGATATTTACTACTAGTCCTTGGGAAATGTATAAGATTCAGATATTTTCTTTTACTTATATGTCTTATTGAATTTCATTAAATTGTATAGAGGTTAATTGGCTTACCTATCGTTTTAGGTTAGGTGACATCATGACTAGTAAGATTTTGGGTCGTCACAGATTGGTATCAGAGCTCTAGGTTCATAGGTTCTACAAGTCATGAGCAAGTGTCTAGTAGACTCTTGCACATCGGTATAATGACGTCCATACCAATCTTCGAGAGGCTACAGGACATTTAGGATATACTTCCCATCTTTCTTTCCTAATTGTGCAGCATTGATTCAGCTTGAAGCGTAACTGTTTGAATTCCTTCCACGTATTCGCATGCACATGTGAGCGATCAGTAGCAATAGTGCATCAATGGCTTGTGATTTCCATGGACGAGGTGCATTATGTGATTTAGGCGCACTGATGATGGGCAGTCTAAAGGATTTGAGGCCGAGTTTCGACTGTAGCTCGAGCACAGAGATTTTGGTTGTGTGAGCATGTGCTTTTGGACTTATAAGTCCGATAGTGTCCCTATTAGTGGAGTTTGTGACTCGATGACTGTTTGGATGGCTATATAACAAGTATGATATGACTGTAGGAAGTGTTCAGATTGTTTGAATGTGACGAAAAGAGTTTGATTGAGATGTAAATTGGGTGTTTTATTTCTGTCTTGATTTGATGTACAGTCTCGGGTTATGAGTGTGTTGAAGGATCTTTCTTGCTGGTTAATTGTGGAATGAATTAGATTCTCATGTCTTGTTGATAAGTTCAAAATTAAGAAGATTAAGTGATTGCATAGTAGTTGTGACTGTGGAAGGGTATAGAGAGATGTTAGTTTAAGACAAAGCATGTGGGTTATCTCCCTCGGGGTGTCCTAAGGTTGTGTGATTCATATGTTTTTTTGTAGAGAGTCCTCTCTTACTAGTGAATTACATGTGTTGCAATTTAAATATGGATCACTTGTGGAAGTTGGCTTGACAGTTACAAGGGTGAATGCAAGATTTGTAGTTAATTTAAAGTATTATATGGTTTGTGTTACATGATCTTATGAGGAATTTAGTTAAATCTCACTGGGGCATTATGACAATAATGGGGTATGGTTATTGTAAGTTATCAGATATTTTATTCCATGGCTTTGAGCCAAGTGGGGGAGTCTGCTATCGACGACTTGATTGTACGGTTATGTGTTATATTGGCTTCTATTTGAGGTATACTTGTGCAACAGTTATGACTTGCAGAGGTTGAGTTCGAGGATGAATCGAGTAAGGAAATTTCTAGATACGAGATGTATTACACTCAATGGGTATATGGGAATCATGGACTGATTGAGTAGTTATTCGTGAAGGATGTAGTATGCATGGAGTAGGAATTTGCTTGGTTGCGTTAAGGTGGGGTTACTTCTTTGGATATTGTCGTGTTAATGAGACACTGGTCGTTCAGACCGTTTGGGTGGTACAATTGAAATTTGAACAAAATAGGAAACTCTCGATAAGGTTCTAATTGGTTCAAGATTTATATGTAGTAATAGATTGTTTTTCAGATTTGTATATGGCTAGAAATTGAGATTTACATCTGGTTATGTCGAGACTCACGATATTTCTATGTCAATAGGGATTTTATACTTCAGTATCAGTAAGGTGAAGGAAATGACTTTAGATTTACAAAAGGTCTCTTCTGAGTGGGTATCTTAGTTGTGGTACTTTTGGGGTGCGTAAGAGAGAATTTTGCGGCTTATCAGCCTTAGGGAGTTGTGGTTTTATGCTAGGATCTCTTGTGTGGTGAGTTTTGGTGAGAATCGTGGTGTTATGACAAGGAGAAGTGTCAACTTAAGGGTAATTCGGAAGGAACTTGGAGAAGTAGGACAACTTGATAATAGGTTGGATCATCACAGTAATTGGTATGATCGGACCTTTAGGTGCTTATGATGTGGTGAGTCTCCATAGGTGTTTCGAGGCAATTCTCTTAGGTTTTGGTGACCTGCGTGGCTTGGTTGATTTAGAGAGATTCGGTTCTAATAACTTGGTTATGTGCAAATGGATTCCAAAGAGTTCTCGATAATTTCTACCATGATTTGTTATGGGTATTTTCCACTGGCGTGAGGAGCATGTTGCGTATTGTGATTTTTCTCCTAGATGAGATCAAATAAAAGGTTCCTGGCTAATTGAATATGTATTCTATTTGTGACTCAGAGTTATTAATGAGATTCTCTTGCATTTCATATGATGGCATAACAGATTTGGTGTGTTGTGTGAGATCGAGATTTGCATGTGCAAGGTCACGGGTCAGTTTTGAAGGGAAGGTCATGAATTATTAGGCAACATGGATGATTTTAAATGACTGGATAAATGATATTACTTGGTATTGTTTGAGAAGGGTGTGCATTTCAGAAGGTGCTTTGTGTTTTGACTTAGGGATGCTTTATTGGTATTGTGGTGCTCACCAGGTTGATCTATTATTGGTATTCATATTTTTGCTATGAGTCACAGAGGGATCATAGAAGTATTCCTAGTGGGATGATCATGTATGAGAAATGTGTTAGATATTCAGTCGGTGGAGTTGGGATAATATATGGTGATTCATGTGTTCTATGGATTTGGACACTAGGAGTTCTCAAGAGCAGATTGTTCCGTGGTTGTCGACTGTGAAAATGTGGCCAAAGCCAGTCAGAGGATGGTATATGTTATGGTTAGGTCATTATGGATCTTAAGAGGATTAATTATCTATTTTTGGATGACCAGAGTTGATTTGGGCCCATTGGTAATCCCAATGAGGATGTATTCTGCACCGGGTTGGGTTGGGTTGATTGACTTCATACGGCTGTTGTTGAGGGATGTGGCATTCGGTTAGATTTGAGCTTATTCGTGTTCTGATATGTTCTATGTGTCACTCTTCTATTAGGGGTTGTGATTCGTTGTTTATATGAACACATGGTGCGGTTCTATTGCGGTCTTATAGCGGAATTTGAGAGAGATAGGTATTTGGGTGATGCATGGTTGATTGGGCATTGGCTATGTTCTTTCGGGTTTGTGTGGCATTGTGTAATTTTATTCCCCGTGGTTATGGTAATGCACTTTGGGTACTCGATGCTGAATTACGCGTGGTTATTGATTTTGAGCAGGGTGGCTTGAGGTATATAATATGGACCTGTGTTTTGATAGGGTCACACATTATAGTGGAGTTATGTTGAGGTATGATGCTTTGTGTTAGATTCGTGTGTTTTGGTTCTATGGTGTTATGGATTCTTAGCATTGCATTGTGGTGGTACTGGTTGACCTTTTGAGATGGTTCTCTTGTTCGAGTCATTTTCCATGTTTGGGTACATTTGAATAATTGCCTATTGGTGCACGGATTGCACAGTTTGTGGTTCAATGTTGTATTGGTATGACATGTCTGTAGAGTAGCTGGTATTTGATAAGACGAGGTCATTGAATCTAGGATGTGTGCTATTAGATTTGATTGCGGTATATTGGGAAGGATAATATCGAAAAACAGCTTAGAAATTGGCAATAGTTCTTATCGAAGGAGAGGGAGTTCTATGACTGGTTGATCTGATGAATGGTTATGAGTTATGCGTGTTTCTTTCTTCGTCGGAATTGTATGGATGTTTTAGAATAAGGTTTTGTTTGACATGAGGATTATTAAAAGAATTGGGTTGTTTTGGACAACTACTGTGATTAGAGGTTTTGCTTTGAGTATTTTGAGTTATGTGGTATATCATGTGAATACATCTTGGGTTATGGATATGGCTTGATACATCTTGTTCAGACTTATACAGTGTGTAGATGCGAGATTCTAATCTTATAAAACATTTTCGATGTTGGAAGTTGGATTCTACGGCTTGTAGGGTAGGTCGAATTGAGAAATTTTAGTTATGTTGTTTTATCAGATATATGTGGGATAGAGTGACGTGGGATCACCCCCGGGTATGTGCGTGGTAAGGTTACACTGCGGTTTGGCAGCTTTGGAACAACTCTGGGCATATTGGAGGACAAACGTATGCTTAAGTGGGGGAGAATGTAACGACCCGACCAGTTGTTTAGAGAATTTGCACTTCGATCGATGGTTTGAGGGCGTGAGTAGCTCCGTATGATGTATTATGACTTATGTAAATCGTCAGTTTTAATTTTTAGGTCATTCAAAACCGTTGAAGAATGATTCTCAACTAGGAAGCTTTAAATTGGAATAGTTAACCAAGTTTGACTTTTTAGTGTTTGACCTCGGATTGGAGTTTTGATTGTTCCATTAGCTACGTTGGGTGATTTTGGACTTAGGAGTGTGTCCGGATTGTGATTTGGAAGTCCGTAGTCGAATTTGGATTGAAATGATGAAAGTTAGATTTTTGGAAAGTTTGATCGGGAGTGGACTTTTTGATAGTTGATTTGGATTGTGGTTCCGGAAATTGGAATAGCTTCTTTATGTCATTTGGGACTTGTGTGAAAATTTTGGGTTCATTCCGCATTGATTTGTATGTTTCAGCATGAGTTATGGAAGTTGAAAAGTTCAAAGTTCATCTAGTTTGGATTGAGTTGCGATCCATCGTTTCGATGTTGTTATGTATGCTTTGAGGCCTCGCATAGGTTCGTGTTATGTTAGTGGACTTGTTGGTATATTTGGTCGGGGTCTCGAGTGGCTCGGGTGAGTTCCAGATGAAGATTGGATCGTTCCGTTCCATGTTGAATTACTAAGGAGCTGCTAGTTCTGGTGTGATCGCATATGCGGTGGTTTTGCACAGGTGCTTTGGTCACAGAAGCGACACAACAGTCGTAGAAGCGAAGTGAGAGCTGGGTGAGGAAGCCCGCAGAAGCGGAGAATTTGGCGCAGATACAGATGCGCAGGTGTGTCTAATGGAAGCTCATGTGCGAGGGTCTTCTTAAAAGCGGCGTTTGATACCGTAGGTGCGAAGGGTTGCTGGGTCTGGCTGTTTTTGCAGAAGCGAAGTTCTTACCACATAAGCGGTGGACGCAAATGTGGGATTCAGATTAAGGCGATTTTTGGAAACATTTTCATCATAAAGATTGGGGTCAATATTATAAACTTGGTTTTGATCTTATTCCATGAATCTATCTTCATTTTTAGCAATTGGTTGACGAATATAATGAGAAATTGGGGGGTTTAGCCTAAAGTTTCATAATGTGAATTTTTGAGTTTCGAACATCGATTTGGACTCGGATTTGAGTGAAACTAGTATGCTTGAACTCGTAATTGAATGGGTTGTCAGATTTTGTGAGTTTTTTCGGGTTCCGAGGCGTGGGCCCATGTTTTGACTTTTTGATCGATTTTGTGCTTTTGATTAAAGATTCAACATTTACCGATGGGTTTGTTTCCTTTGCCATTATTTGATGCATTTGAGTTTCTTTTTTCTAGTTTTGAGCTGATAGGAGGTTGGTACGCATGGGATATCATTCTTGGAGCATCGTTTGGCTTGCTCGGTATTGGAATGGGCTTGTTCGAGGTAAGTAACCCTTCTTATCTTAGTGCCGATGTTATAAAACCCCGAATTAGGTATTATGTGATTATTGTTGAGGTGACCTACATGCTAGGCGACCGGCATGTGGACATGTAAATTGTGACCCTGTTATTTCAGTGGTACTGTGTAGTTACCTGATCTTATCTGTAACCATGAAATCTCTAAGTACTAAAATAATTTAGTTTTGAATCATGCTAGAGATCTTGTTAGGCTTTATGCTAGTACTGTTGGGACTCGTAGTGTTTTTTTGCTATTGGCTTATTGATTTCATTTAAATTTCATACGCAATCATATTCATTCATTACATATCATATCTCAGTCTCTGTTGTTATTTATTGATACATCATATTATTATTTTCGGGCTAGATTCATGACATTGTGAGCCAGTGAGAGAGATATTGGAAAGATTGATGCCTGAGTGAGGCTGAGGGCCTGATTGTAAGGATATTCCGACTATAGCACGTGAGTTGTTCGTGTGCCATGTGAGTTGTTCATGAGGATCCACATATTGATACTATAGTACATGAGTTGTCTGTGTAGTACGTGAGTTGTCCATGCGGATCCGTAGTTTGATATTATAGCACGTGAGTTGTCCATGCAATACGTGAGTTGTCCATGCAACACGTGAGTTGTTTGTGCGGATTATAGCACTTGGGCTGTAGGAGCCCCTCCAGAGTCTGTACACCCGCAGTGAGCACAGTTGCTAGCAGTTATTATGTTTGGGCTAGATCTGCCCTAATCAGTACTGAGTGACTGAGTGTGTCGAGTGATTGATTAGTGAAAAGTATGAGGCAGTGAGATTAAGTACTCTAAGAGCGTGAGTACATGAGTTCATCACTGAGATGACTGCATTTGGCATGCGTACTTGAGATACATGCATACAGATGTATTTTCTTCTGCAACCTGGTTCCAGGTGACATTCATGATTTCACATGAATATTGACATGTAGGCATAGAGATATATTTTGCTTTTGCTATCGGAAAATGGAACATCTTATGTATTATTCAAATGTTTTTGGGAAAAATTACAGTTTTAAAACTTACTCATATTATGAGGATTTCGGTAAAGGATTTAGGTTTTCACTGGTATACTTGAAAAGCGAAACTATTTTCGGAAACTATTTTAGGCAAGCTGACAGCCCCCTTCTTAGGATCCATGATCAACAAGAGTTGTCATGCTCCACTTGATTCTGAGCTGCTTTTGATTTTGGTACGATACGTTTGTGTATATATATGGGTATGACGTGGCTCAGCCTCGTCTTTGTACAGTTATGTTTCTATTAGAGGTCTATAGACAGTATGTCTAGTTGGATAGTATGTGGCCTTGCCGGCTTCCAGTTTTTAGATGTATAGTTGTCTATAGCAGCCTTGTCGGCTCGCCCTACGTATGTTGCATGTATATGTAAGTATTTGGGGCAGATTTACTTCATGTACATTATTCTCGTAATTCAGCAGATGTTATTCAGGTTTATATCGTAGACGCATGCTTAGGGGTGTTTGATAGGTAAGACTCGGGTACCTGTCGTGGCCCATCAGTTTTGGTCGTGACAGTATATATGTATATATATATATATATATATATATATGTGTGTGTGTGTGTGTGTGTGTGTGTATGTGTGTGTGTGTGTGTATTATGTACGTATAATATACATAATCTATATATTTTTTTCGCTAACAAATGCAATTAATTTGGGCCGATTGATTATTTTTCATTAAAATAGTAATGACCCAACCCAACTGACCCAATACTCATATACATGTATTAAAATAACGTCTTCCCCAGAAGAAAATGTTGAGGTACAAATGAAGACATCCGTGTAACAAGGCATGCACATACATGGTGGTTACCACCTTTTGTTAGTACTAATGTTGAAAGTACAAGAAGGTTGAATTGTAACCGATTTTAATTTTTAGTTGTCTAAGAGAGGAATTACTCTGCTAAACTTCACAGAGTAAACAATCACAACAGAATTAAATTACGTAAACTAAAAGTAAAGTAAGTACAACAGTTTTTATGTTGTTTTAGTATGGGTGTGGTACCTACATCCAATTTTTTTTGGGTCACAAGGGTTCTCTTAGATCTTCAGTAAGCTTTTACAACAGTGATGCTTTAGTATGTTCACCACCAATGATATTCTGATGACCCGGCCAGTCGTCTCATGCGTTACTGCTCTGTTTTTCCCATTTTTGCCTCTTTATGCTTTGTTTATCCGTGTTATGTGATATCATATTGGTCGGATCAAATCCCGAAGGAATTTGGTAATGTTTGAGACACTTAGTCTCTTTTAAGGAAGTTTAAGTTGGAAAAGTCAATGGGATGTTGACTTATGTGCTAGAGGGCTAGGATGTGAGTTCTGGTGGTTCGGTTAGCTTCGGGAGATGATTTGGAAATTAGGAATGCGATCGGAATGGGTTATGGAGGTCCGGAGTAGGTTTAGGCTTGAATTGGCGAAGTTGATATTTTGGCAATTTCCGGTTGGTTGACGAGATTTTGATATAGGGATCGGAATGGAATTCCGAGAGTTGTAGTAGTTCTGTTGTGTCATTTGGGATGTGTGTGCAAAAATTCTAGGTCATTCAGACGTGGTTTGGTTGGGTTTTTGATCAAAAGCGAAATTTGGAAG
Source organism: Nicotiana tabacum (assembly GCF_000715075.1). Lineage (NCBI taxonomy): Eukaryota > Viridiplantae > Streptophyta > Magnoliopsida > Solanales > Solanaceae > Nicotiana > Nicotiana tabacum. The sequence goes on from NC_134082.1 coordinate 19,090,411, forward strand.
ATTTTAGAAAGTTTGGCATGAATCTGATATGTTTTGGTTAATTTGATGTTGGTTGAGGTGTTTTGAAGGTTGGTACAAGTTTGAATAAGGTTTTGGGTTATGTTGGTGCCTTTGGTTGAGGTCTCGGTGGCATCGGGTGAGTTTCGAGGGGTTGAACGGATCATTTTGAAGTTAGGAAAGTTGTAGATTTTGAGTTCCAGTAGTTGCAGGTATTTTGGTCTTCGCGTTCGTGAGTGGACCCTCCCATTCACGAAGGGTCAGGAAGGGAGGCGTAAGATTTGGCCTTCGCGTTCGCGAAGGGGAGTCCCGTGTTCGCAAAGGGCCGGGTTAATATGCATCGCGTTCGCGTAGGTTTGTGAGGCTGAAGCATCGCGTTCGCGATGGTAGGGTCGCATTCACGAAGGAGAGTTCTGGTCAGTGGAATTTTTTGCTTTGCGAATGCGCGGCTTTGACCGCATTCGTGAAGAAGGAATAAATGCCTGGGCAGAATGTTTTTAAGCTCGTCTTGTCCACGATTTTGGGGCTTATTTCCTCCATAATTGGTCATTTTGGGAGATTTTTTAAGGAGATTGAAGAGGGATTCAAGGGGAATCGTTGGGAGGTAAGATTCTCGGACTTAAAACACGATTATTATGTGAATTTCACCTCGAAAATCATGGAAATTAAGCTAAAAATTGAAGAACTAGGGCTTGAAAATTGGGACTTTTGATTGGGGATTTGGAGGACCATTTGGGGTCGGATTTGCGAACTCTTGATATGTATGAACTCATGGGGAGATAAAGAATCTATTGGTGTGAAAATTAGTGAGTTTCGAGAAGTGGACCCGGGGGTAGGGTTTTGGTAATTTCGGGATTTTTGCCATTTATTGATTGTTTTCGCTTGGGCTTCGCTCCCTTAGCATATTTTGACGTCCTCATTCTTATTTTTTGATATATTCGACGCGCATGGAGGCCGATTCGAGGGTTAAAGGCGCCGCGAGCTAGAGATTTAGTCGGTTCGAGGTGAGTAATGATTGTAAATGATGTTCTGAGGGTTTGAAACCTCGTATTGCACATCGTAGTGTTATATTGAGGTGAGACACACGCTTGATAGCGGGCGTGGGGTCGTGCACTGTTGAGGATTGTGACTTGGTCTGTCCCGATTGATGATTTTACCGCGTATTTAACTGAAATTTATTTGTTATCCTCAGGATTCGGGCTGAATGCCATGTTATTTAACTAAAATTTATTTTTTTCCTCACTGTTTAATTCATTACTTGAACTCAATCATGTTATTTTCCACAGTTTTCATACTCATCCATGTCTACTCCGTTTTTAAGACATAAAAACTATTTTAAATGACGTTAGGGCTGAGAAACACTATTTTACTTTTGCCCGAGGGGCTTGTGAGGATTTTATACTATGTAAGGCCGAGGGCCTTTGTTATGAGGGAACACTGATACTAATTTGAGGCCGAGGGCCTGAGATATGTACGTCACGAGGTGGCTTGATTGATATGAGGCCGAGGGCCTGGTTTTGTTTCCACGAGATGGCTTGTTATTGTGCTTGGGCCTTAAGGGGCCCCTCTAGGAGTCTGCACACACCAAGTGAGCGCGGGTACCCATTGTGATGTGAGATTGAGCCCGAGGGGCTAGTATTGTTCTGAGATGTTGCCTGAGGGACGGATTTGTTGATATTGTGCCCGAGGGGCAAACTTCTATTTGTTTACATTATCTTAACTGCCTTTCAATTACCTATTTAATTGTTGAAAAAGGATTGTTACTTAACCTTTCACTAGTTTACTGTTTTTAAATAATTTTACTGCTTCATTATAGAATGCCTTGTGCCTTACGTGTTTTAATACATTCAGTCGTTATTTACATTTGTTACTCACTGAGTTGGAGTACTCACTTTACTCCCTGCACCCGGTGTGCAGATTCAGGCATAGCTGGTCCCGCTTTCGAGTACTGATTCATTCCAGCTTCAGGCGGATCTTCGAGAAGTCTTTAGGTAGTTGTTGGCGTTCGCAGCCCGGAGCTCCTCCCAATCTCTTTCATTTATGCCCTTAGTTTAGTATTTTAACTCTGTAGTTACGTTTGAGGACTTACTGTTGTTAGATGCTTGTGACTTGTGACACCCCGGTTAGGGCTGTGTTGGATTGTACTTCCGCACTTTATTGATATTAACCGCTACTTAGTATTGCTAAATCATGTTTTAGACTGCTTTTATGTTTTTTAAATGTTTAAAAAGTGAATTGGGTTTTATTGGCTGGCCTTGTCTTCACAAGAGGCGCCATCACGATCAGGTTCAGGTTTAGGGTGGTGACAAGTTGGTAACATAGCCTAGGTTACATAGGTCTCATGAGTCATGAGCAGGTTTAGTAGAGTCTCGCAGATCGGTACGGAGACGTCTGTATTATCCTCGAAAGACTGTAGAACCTTTAGGAAAAACTTCACATCCTTGAATTCTTGTCGTGCGAATCTGTTGGTCCGAGTACTAAACCTCTGTTATTATATTCTCTCACAGATGGTGAGGACACGCGCTACCAGTCAGGATGGATGACCACCAGTACCACCGGCTGTGGCCACTAGAGGCTGAGGATGCGGCCGTGGTCATGGTAAGGGAAAAGCAGCTAGAGCAGTACCTGCAGATACACCAACTGCCCCAATTCAGGATTAGGTCCCAGTTATAGACGCTTCTACAGCACCAGCTCAGGCACCAGCTTTGCCCATTGTGATTCCGGGTCTTCAGGAGGCCTTGGCTCATATCTTATCAGTTTACAGTTGCCTAGCTTAGGCGGTTTCAGCCACTACAGTCGCAACTACTTCTTAGGCTGGGGGAGGCAATCAGACTCCCACCGCTCGCACATTCATCCCAATCGGTTGCATCTGTTTAGGACTATGTAGTTCCTGCCATGCTGGAGGATGAGCAAGGTAGGTTGGAGAGGTTTGGTAGATTGCAGCCTCCGTCATTCAGTGGTGTAGAGGACGAGGATGCCCAGGGTTTCTTGGATAAGTGTCAGAGGATGCTTCATACAACAGGTATTCTGGAGACCAGCGAGGTTGCTTTTACCACCTATTAGTTTTCAGGAGTTGCTTTCAGTTGGTGGGAGGATTTTTAGAGGCGTAGGCCTGTTGGTGCAGCACCCCTTACCTGTCAACAGTTCTCCGTTCTATTTCTGGAGAAGTATGTGCTGCAGTCTCGCAGAGAGGAGCTGTGTAGGAAGCTTGAGTGGTTGCGTTAGGGGATATGACCTTGTCAAAATATGAGTTGATGTTCTCTGAGTTGGCTCGTTATGCCATCTGGTTGGTCCTGATAGATAGAGCTAGGATTAGGAGGTTTATTGATGGTCTTACTTTTCAGTTCCATATTCTCATGACCAGGGAGAGGGTGACTGGTGCTACTTTCGAGGAGGTTGTGGATATTGCCAATGAGATTGAGTCTGTTCGTCGCAAGAGCGAGAGGAAAGGGAAGCCAAAAGGACTCAAGGATCTGGCAGTTATAGTGGTGCTCCTTCGAGAGGTCAGTTTCAGTACGGCAGAGGCCGTCCATTCAGTCATGCTCAGCCAGCTCACCTAGGTTATCGTGGGGCATCGTCGGGTTATGGTTCCCATAGTTCTCATCAGTGCCAGTCATCACTTAGTGCCCTTCCAGCTCAGAGTTCGACTCGTGCTCTATCAGTTCAGGGGTCTTCTATGCTGAGTGCATCTGCTAGTCACTCCAGTGTGAGGGGTTCCCTTCAGTCCCCTTCTCCGGAACCTGGAAGTTGTTTTGAGTGTGGTAAGATGGGTCACATGTAGAGGTAGTGTCCTCATCGTTTTGCTAGTTCATCTCCGCAAAGAGGTCAGTCATCGGCTTCAGCGCCAGTTTCTTCACCACCACCCCTCAACCTACTATGGGTGGAGGTCATCCAGCTAGGGGTTGCCCCAGAGGGAGAGGTCACTCAGGTGGCGGTCAGGCCCGTTTCTATGTACTCCCGGGCAGACCCGATGCTATTTCTTCAGATGCTATCATTACAGGTATTGTTTCAGTCTGCCACATAGATGCCTCTGTATTATTTGATCCCGGTTCCACCTTTTCTTATGTGTCATCATACTTTGCTCATTATTTTTGTACACCATGTGAGTTTCTTGCTTCACCTGTTCATGTATCTACCCCGGTGGGAGATATTGTTATTGTATATCGTGTGTACCGGTCGTGTGTGGTGACTATTGGGGGCTTGGAGACCCGTGTGGAACTTTTATTATTGTGTATAGTGGATTTCTATGTCATTTTGGGCATGGATTGGCTATCTCTGTGTCGTGCTATTCTGGACTGTCATGCTAAGAAAATCACATTGGCTATACCGGGTGTGTCACGGAATGAGTAGCGAGGTGTGACTGATTATATTCCCATTAGAGTAATCTCATTCTTGAAAGCCTAGTGTATGGTTGTGAAGGGTTGTCTTTCGTATCTATCCTTTGTAAGGGATGTAAGAGCTGAGACTCCTAGTATTGATTCTATTCCAGTTGTGAGGGATTTTCACGATGTGTTTCCTGCAAACCTGCCGGGCATGCCACCGGACAGGGATATTGATTTTGGTATTGACTCGGTGTCGAGCACTCAACCCACTTCTATTCTGCCGTATCGTATGATACAAGCATAGTTGAAGGAATTAAAAGAACAACTTTAGGAACTCCTTGATAAAGGGTTCATTCGGCCTAGTGTGTCACCTTGGGGTGCGCCAGTTCTATTTGTGAAGAAGATGGATGGCACAATGAGAATGTGCATTGATTATAGGCAATTGAACAAGGTAACAATTAAGAACAAGTATCCCTTGCCTCACATTGATGATTTATTTGACCAGCTTCAGGGAGCGATGGTGTTCTCCAAGATTGATCTTCGTTCAGGCTATCACCAGTTGAAGATCAGGGATTCGGATATTCATAAGACAGCTTTCAGGATCCGATATGATCATTATGAGTTCTTGGTGATATCTTTTGGGTTGACCAATGGCCCAACAACGTTCATGCATTTGAGGAACAGCGTGTTCCGGCTTTATCTCGACTCATTTGTCATAGTCTTCATTATGATACTCTGGTATATTCGCGTAGTCAGGAGGAACATGCGGAGCATTTGAGAGTTGTGTTGCAGAGATTGAGGGAGGAGAAGCTTTATGCAAAATTCTCCAAGTGTGAGTTTTGGCTCAGTTTAGTGGCTTTCTTGGGGCAAGTGGTGTCCAGCGAAGGTATACAGGTTGATCCCATGAAGATATAGGGGGTTCAGAGTTGGCCTAGACTGTCCTCAGCCACAGAGATTCGCAGCTTTCTTGGTTTGGCAGGCTATTATAGTTGGTTTGTTCAAGGATTCTCATCTATCGCATCGCTCTTGACCAAGTTGACTCATAAGGGTGCTTCATTTGTATGGTTAGACGAGTGTGAGGAGAGCTTTCAAAATCTCAAGATTGCTTTGACCACAACTCTAGTGTTAGTTTTGCCATTAGATTCAGGTTCATATACCGTGTATTGTGATGCTTCGATTGTTGGCATTGGTTGTGTATTGATGCAGGAGGGTAGAGTGATTGCTAATGCTTATCGTCAGTTGAAGCCCCATGAGAAGAACTACCCCGTTCATGATTTGGAGTTGGCTGCCATAGTTCACGCATTGAAGATTTGGAGGCATTACAGTCATGGCGTATCTTGTGAGGTGTTCACTGATCATCATAGTCTTCAGCATTTGTTCAAGCAAAAAGATCTTAATTTGAGGTAGCGGAGATGGTTGGAGTTGCTTAAGGATTATGATATCACTATATTGTACCATCCGGGAAAGGCTAATATGGTGGTCGATGCTTTGAGCCGAAAGGCGGTGAGTATGGGGAGTTTGGCATGTATTTCTGTTGGGGAGAGACCTCTTGCAGTTGATGTTCAGGCCTTGGCCAATCGGTCCGTGAGGTTAGATATTTCGGAGCCCAGTCGGGTATTGGCTTGTGTGGTTTCTCGGACTTCCTTATATGATCGCATTAGAGAGCGCCATGATGATGATCTGCACTTGCTTTTCCTTAAGGACAGAGTTCAGCATGATGATGCTAGAGATGTGACCATTGGTGATGATGGGGTGTTAAGAATGCAGGGCCGGATTTGTGTGCCCAATGTGCTTGGGCTTCGAGTGTTGATTTTGGAGGAGGCCCATAGCTCGCGGTATTCCATTCATTCAGGTGTTGCGAAGATGTATCAGGATTTGAAACATCACTACTGGTGGAGAAGAATGAATAAAGAAATTGTGGGATTTGTAGCTCGGTGTCTCAATTGTCAGCAGGTGAAATATGAGCATCAGATATCGGGTGGCTTGCTTCAGCGGATAGATATTCCAGAGTGGAAGTGGGAGAGGATCACTATGGACTTTGTAGTTGTATTTCCATGGACTTTAAGGAAGTTTGATATTGTTTGGGTGATTGTGGATCGGCTGACCAAATCCATGAACTTCATTCCTGTGTGTTCTACCCATTCTGTAGAGTGGTTGACAGATATCTATATCCGGGAGATTGTTCAATTGCATGGTGTCCCAGTTTCATCATTTCAGATAGGGACACTCAGTTTACGTCGCAGTATTTGAGGTCTGTGCAGTGAGAATTGGGTACTCAGGTTGAGTTGAGCACAGCTTTTCGCCCTCAGACGGACGGACAGCCCGAACACACTATTCAGATATTGGAGGACATGTTGCGTGCTTGTGTCATTGATTTCGGAGGGTCATGGAATCAGTTTCTACCACTCGCAGAGTTTGCTTATAACAATAGCAACCAGTTGAGTATTCAGATGGCTCCATATGAGGATTTGTATGGGAGGCAGTGTAGATCTCCAATTGGTTAATTCGAGCCCGGTGAGGCTAGGCTATTGGAGACTAATTTAGTGCAGGATGCTTCGGAGAAAGTGAAGGTGATTCATGAGAGTATTTGTACTGCGCAGTCGTGGCAAAAGAGTTATGCTAACAGGAAGGTTCGAGATGTGTCCTACACGGTTGACGAGAAGGTTCCGTTGAAGGTTTCGACCATGAAGGGTGTTATGAGATTTGGGAAGAAAGGAAAGTTGAGTCCGCTGTTCATTGGACTTTTTGAGGTGCTCCAGAGGATTGGGGAGGTGCCTTATGAGCTTGCTTTGCCACCCAGCTTGTCGAGTGTGCATCCGGTATTTCGTGTTTCTATGCTCCAGAAGTATATTGGGAATCCGTCTCATGTTTTGGAATTCAGCACGGTTCAACTGGATGATGATTTGACTTATGATGTGGAACTAGTAGCTATTTGGGTCATCAGGTTCGAAAGTTGAGGTCAAAGGATATAGCTTCGGTGAAAGTGCAGTGGAGAGGTTAGCCCGTGGAGGAGGCTACTTGGGAGACCGAGCGGGAGATGCGGAGCAATTATCCTCACATGTTTAACGCTTCAGGTATGTTTCTTAATTCGTTCGTGGATGAACGTTTGTTTAAGTTGGGGAGGATGTGACGACCCGGCCAGTCGTCTGATGAGTTACCGCTTCGTTTTCCCCATTTCTGCCGCTTTATGCATTGTTTATCTGTGCTATGTCATATCGAATTGGTCGGATCGAATATGGAAGGAATTTGGTAAGGTTTGAGACACTTAGTCTCTTTTAAGGAAGTTTAAGTTGGAAAAGTCAACCGGATGTTGACGTATGTGTTAGAGGGATTATATGTGAGTTCCGGTAGTTACGTTAGCTTCAGTAGATGATTTGGGACTTAGGAGTGCGATCGTAATGGGTTTTGGAGGTTCGGAGTAGATTTAGGCTTGAATTGGCGAAGTTGATATTTTGGCGATTTTCGGTTGGTAGGCGAGATTTTGATATAGGGGTCGGAATGGAATTTCAAGAGTTGTAGTAGTTCCGTTGTGTCATTTTGGATGTGCGTGCAAAAATTTCAGGTCATTTGGACGTGGTTTGGTTGGGTTTTTGATCAAAAGCGGAATCAGGAAGATTTTAGAAAGTTTGGCTTGAATCCGATGTGTTTTGGTTTATTTGATGTTGTTTGAGGTGTTTTGAAGGTTGGTACAAGTTTGAATAAGGTTTTAGGTTATGTTGGTGCCATTGGTTGAGGTCCCATGGGCCTCGGGTGAGTTTCGAGAGGTTGAACGGATCATTTTGAAGTTAAGAATGTTGCAGATTTTGAGTTCTAGCAGTTGCAAGTATTTTGGTCTTCGCATTCACGAAGGGTCAGGAAGGGAGACATCAGAATTGGCCTTCGCGTTCGCGAAGGGCCGGGTTAGTATGCATCGCGTTCGCGAGAGGCATTGTCGCATTCGCGTAGGTATGAGAGGCTGCAGCATCGCGTTCGCTATAGTAGGGTCATGTTCGCGAAGGAGAGTTCTGGTCAATGGAATTTTTGTGCTTCGCGAACGCGAGGTTTTGATCGCGTTCGCGAAAAAGGAATAAATGCCAGGGTAGAATGTTTTTAAGCTTGTCTTGTCCGCGATTTTGGGGCTAATTTCCTCCATAGTTGGTCATTTTGGGAGATTTTTGAAGGAGATTGAAGAGGGATTCAAGGGGAATCATTGAGAGGTAAGATTCTCGGACTTAAAACTCGATTATTATGTGAATTCCACCTAGAACATCATGGAAATTAAGCTAATAATTGAAGAACTAGGGCTTGGAAATTTGGACTTTTGATTGGGGATTTGGAGGACCATTTGGGGTCGGATTTGAGAACTCTTGATATGTATGAACTCGTGGGGAGATAAGGAATCTATTGGTGTGAAAATTTCTGAGTTTCGAGACGTGGCCCCGGGGGTCGGGTTTTGGTAATTTCGGGATTTATGCCATTTATTGATTGTTTTCGCTTGGGCTTCGTTCCCTTAGCATATTTTGACGTCTTCGTTCTGATTTTGGATAGATTTGAAGTGCGTGGAGGCCGATTCCAGGGGAAAAGGCGTCGCGAGTTAGAGATTTAGTTGGTTCGAGGTGAGTAATGATTATAAATGATGTTCTGAGGGTTTGAAACCCCGGATTGCACATTGTTGTGCTATATTGAGGTGAGACACACGCTTGATGACGGGCGTGGGGTCGTGCACTATTGGAGATTGTGACTTGGTCCGTCCCGGTTGATGATTTTACCGCGTATTTGACTGAAATATATTTGCTATCCTCATGATTTGGGCTGAATGCTTTATTTGGGCTTTGTGCCAACTATATGAATCCTTCGGGGATTTTTATTCATATTTCCTTACTGTTTTGATTCATTACTCGAACTCAGTCATGTAATTTTCCACTGTTTTCATACTCAGCCATGTTTACTCTGTTTTAAGATTTAAATGCTATTTTAAATGATGTTTGGGCTAAGAAACACTATTTTCCTATTACCCAAAGGTCTTCTGAGGATTTTTGACTGAGTAAGGCCAAGGGCCTATGTTATGAGGGAACACTGATACTGATTTGATGCCGAGGGACTGAGAAATGTACGCCACGAGGTGGCTTGATTGATATGAGACTGAGGGCCTGGTTTTGATGCCACGAGATGGCTTGTTATTGTGCTTGGGCCGTAAGGAGCCCCTCCAGGAGTCTGCACACCCTTAGTGAGCGCGATACCCATTGTGATGTTACATTGAGCCCGAGGGGCTGGTATTGTTCTGAGATGTTGCCCGGAGGGCGGATTTGTTGATACTGTGCCCGAGGGGCGAATGTCTATTTATTTACTTTACCTTAATTGCTTGTCAATTACCTGTTTACTTGTTGAAAAAAGATTGTTACTTAACTTTTCACTGGTATACAACAACAACAACAACAACCCAGTATAATCCCACAAGTGGGGTCTGGGGAGGGTAATATGTACGTAGACCTTACCCCTACCCCGAAGGGTAGAGAGGCTGTTTCCAGGAGACCCTCGGCTCAAAAAAATAATAGGAGATAATATATTAGTACCATAAAAATGCGTAATAAAATATCAACAATATATAAGAGATACGAAATTTGAAATACAGGATACGAAATACGAAATACGAAATAGATGGCTGGTATAGTACAACTAGAAGGTAAAGCCCTGCATCAATAGACGACCACTGACATTCCTAGTCTAACTCCTAACTAGATAGTCTCTCTCAGTTGTGCTGTAGAAATATTCACCCTCTCCCCTAACCTACAACCTTAATGCTCGACCTCCATAATTCCCTATCAAGGGCCATGTCCTCAGTAATCCTAAGTCGCGTCATGTCCTGTCTGATCACCTCTCCCCAATACTTCTTAGGTCTCCCTCTACCTCTCCGCGTGCCCACTACAGCCAGTCGCTCACACCTCCTCACCGGTGCATCAGTGCTCCTCCTCTGAATGTGCCCAAACCATCTGAGTCTTACTTCCCGCATCTTGTCCTCCATGGGGGCCACACCCACCTTCTCTCGAATATCTGCATTCCTAATCTTATCCATCCTTGTATGCCCGCACATCCATCTCAACATCCTCATCTCTGCTACTTTCAATCTTCTGGGTGTGTGAGTTCTTTACCGGCCAACATTCAGTTCCATACAACATGGCAGGCCTAACCACTGCTCTATAAAACTTACCTTTTAGTAACGGTGGCACTTTCTTGTCACACAAAACTCCCGACGCTAACCTCCACTTCATCCACCCCACCCCTATACGGTGTGTGACATCCTCGTCAATCTCCCCGATCCCCTGAATAACCGATCCAAGGTACTTGAAACTATCTTTCTTGGGAATGACTTGAGAGTCAAGCCTCACTTCAACTCCCACTTCCGTCGGCTCAACTCCAAATTTGCACTCGATGTATTCCGTCTTCGTCCTACTCAACCTGAAACCTTCAGACTCAAGAGCATGTCTCCAAATCTCTAGCCTCTCGTTGACGCCGCCTCTTGTCTCGTCAATTAGAATAATGTCATCAGCAAATAGCATGCACCATGGAACCTCCCCTTGAATAGGATGAGTCAGTGCATCCATCACTAGGGCAAATAGGAATGGGCTGAGCGCAGACCCTTGGTGCAATCCCGTAATAACTGGAAAGTGTTTAGAGTCGCCTCCTACTGTCCTAACCCGAGTCTTAGCTCCATCATACATGTCTTTAATCACCCTAATATAGTTACTCGGGACTCCTTTATCCTCTAAGCAGCTCCATAAGACCTTCCTAGGAACCTTATCGTACACTTTCTCCAGATCAATAAACACCATGTGGAGATCCTTCTTCTTATCTCTGTACTGTTCCACCATCCTCCTAATAAGGTGGATAGCTTCTGTGGTAGATCGTCCCGGCATAAACCCGAACTGGTTGTCTGAAATAGACACTGTCCTTCGCACTCTCATTTCTACCACTCTCTCCCAAAATTTCATGGTATGACTTAGTAATTTGATGCCCCTATAGTTGTTACAGCTCTGGACATCACCTTTGTTCTTATACAACGGGACCATTGTACTCCACCTCCACTCTTCAGGCATTCTATTAGTCTTGAATATAACACTAAACAATGCAGTAAGCCATTCCAAGCCTGCTTGACCCACACACCTCCACAGTTCAACCGGAATCTCGTCTGGCCCGGTAGCTCTGCCCCTTCTCATCTTACGCATTGCCTCCATGACTTCATCGATCTCAATGTCCCTACAATTACTTACTTCATGGTGACTGTCGGCATTCCTCGATTCCCCAAGTATAATATCCTGATCCCCTTCTTCACTTAGAAGTTTATGAAAGTAGGTCTGCCACCTCCTCTTAATCTGGTCATCTCCCATCAAAACTTTGCCGTCATCATCTTTTATGCACCTCACTTGGTCCAGATCCCGAGTTGTCCTCTCTCTCGCCTTAGCGAGTCGGAATAACTTCTTCTCCCCACCTTTGTTCCTTAGCTCCTCATACAGACGAGCAAAAGCTGTCGTTTTAGCCTCTGTCACTGCCATCTTCGCCTCCTTCCTAGCTACCTTATACCTTTGACTGTTCTCTCTCTTCTCCTCCTCGTCAGTGCTCCCAACTAACCTTAGGTAAGCCGCCTTCTTTGCTTCCACTTTACCTTGGACAACGGCATTCCACCACCAATCTCCTTTGTGTCCACCATAGTGTCCCGTAGATATCCCTAACAGCTCTCTCGCCGCCTTTCTTATACAGTCCGCAGTCGTCGACCACATTGTGTTTGCGTCCCCACTGCTTCTCCAAGCTCCCATTGCTGATAACCTTCCTTCCAACTCTTTAGCTTTATCCTTAGTTAAGGTGCCCCACCTAATCCTGGGGCGTCCTTGTACTGACCTCTTCTTCCTCCTTATCCTAATACAAATGTCCATCACCAAAAGCCTATGCTGCGTTGAGAGGGTCTCACCTGGGATAACCTTGCAGTCCTCGCACAACCTTCTGTCGCATCTCCTGAGGAGTAGATAGTCAATCTGAGTCTTCGCCACCGAACTTTGGTAAGTAACCAAATGTTCATCCCGCTTCGTAAAACTCGAGTTTGCAATGACTAGATCGAAAGCCTTGGCAAAGTCCAACAGCGCAACGCCCCCTCCGTTCCGCTCACCGAAACCAAATCCGCCATGCACCTCAGTGTACCCACCTGCAGATAACCCAATATGACCATTGAAATCTCCTCCTATGAATAACCTCTCAGATACTGTTTTTAAATGATTTTACTGCTTCATTATAGAATGTCTTGTGCTTTACGTGTTTTCTTACTTGTTGATACCCAATTTTTTTCTATATATTTTAATATGCAAAATACTTTCACAATAGAATATGTATGCATATATAAGTATGTCCAAATGTTTTATTATTTTTCCTTAATTTTTAAAGATTTTTTCAACCAATTTATTCCCCTATTTTATTCATAAAAACCCATTAATAATTCCCAAAATTATCATTTTGGTTATTCATTTATTAGATTCTCATATTTATACTAAAATATAGCTGAGATATTTTTTGCATATTTTTACAAATTTATTTAGTATTTTTAAAGCAAAATTGCATATAATTACAATAGTAGCCCCTTTTAAGATTTAATTGAGTTTGTATTTATAATAATTAAGTCCAATATTTTTAAATTGATAATTATATGTTACAAATTATTTTAGTACTTTCAGTTTATTTCCAGAATTTAATTTACTATTTATTATAATATAAATGGGAAAAATGGCTATTTAAAATCTAGCCAGATTTCATTGCAATAATAGCCTAATTCTACCTCAATTGAACCCCGACCCAATTTCAATTTAAGCCGACCCAAACCCAGTTTCATTAAACCACCAACTTAACCGTTTTAATCCAGGCCGTTGATCATTCAGATCAACGGCCAATAATTACCCTTGCCTTAATTAATTCCGAACTACCCCCCCAAACCCTTTCATTTGTTACTGTACGCCACCTCTGAATCCCTCCTCTCCCAAATCCTCTCTACAACACTCTCAAACCCTAGCCGCCGCCACCCTAATCCACCCTAATCTATGGCCTTCCGAGGTCATCAGAGACCTATACCAGCCTTCCAAGGCTTCTATGTGTTTGGTTTTATGGTCTCATGACCAGACTTTGAAGGGATTTGGTCCAGTCTTTGCTCAATGACCCTTCTCTAGTCATCCCTGACCTTTCTCCGACCATCCAAGACCTTTCCTGGCCATTCATGTCCTTTCAAGGCGGGTCCTTGGCATTTTCTGGTTAGATCGTTAACTTTCGAGATCTTTCTCATTTTCTTTTGGGTTTTATGAAACCCTAATCTCTAAGATCTTTCGATTTATTTTAGATCTACCTTAGATCTGTGCTAACCATGAACTTTTAAGCATTTTTTCTCGAAAGTTCTTCAACGTTGTTTTCAAAACGACTCTTCATTGTTCTGATTAGGGTTTTACTTTAGGTTATTTCAAAAATCTTTTCTCTGATTCTCGATGTTGTTTTATGACTCGAACTGTTTGTTATACTTTCCTTCTACTTGAGTCAACATATTGAAAACCCTAATTTCTTTTGGGTCTCATTTCAATCCCGAAGCTGCTTGTTTAAATGTATGCTTGTCTAATTAAGTTCCTCGTTCTTGTTTGATTTATTTGTATTACCATTTTAAAACTCGATTGTTGTTGAAAATCCCTAGGTCTTTGGGTCTGAAATTGTTTGTTTGAGTACTTGACTCGACTGAAAGCTTTTGTTTTAGACTTTCTTTTCTCTATGTGACTTATCTTACTCTGAGTTTTACTATCTTTTGAACTCGACTTGAAACCCTGACTTTTTAAAAGGTTTTCTCACCTGTTACTGTAAGACCTCTACTTGTTTGACTCTCTTCTTCACTTTGGCTATATGTGTAAGCCATGACTATCTACTGAATCTTATGCCTATTTTTGCTATTGTTGTATACTGTTTCTTTTGCCAATGTTCTTGGCCTCGCATGTCTGATGTCTATGTTCACTCTGTTTATATACTGAAGTGCAGAAACATGTTTCTTCTTTGATTGATCTCAATCATGTGACTCATTTCAAAAAATTTCTTTTATGAACACTAATTTCACTCGCCTGTTAAAGTTAATTGATTCATTTCCTTATTTTGCCTTACTGAATCTTTTTCCAAAATAAGCATATTTCTGTACTTAGACTTGATTACTTACTCAATGCTTTTACTACTCATTTTATGGCAATAATTAGTTTGTCTCTAAATTGATCTTCTTTCCTTATTTTGAATCTGTTATTACCCGATAAACAGTGACTCCTTAATTAAAGGGAGTCACCTGTGTAATTGATTCTGACTGTTGATTGTTTCTATATTGTATTAAAACTTTACTTGTTACCTTACTTCTCACTCGTTTTCAGAAGCTATAAATACCCTGCACTTTCTCTTCTTTCAAACAGACACGAACTACTTAAGTTGAGAACACACACTTCACTCAAACTCTCTTTCTCTCTCTCTTTTTCTTTGTTACTGCTTGCGTTGCTGCCTTGTCTAGCTGGCTGGAAGCCAAGGCTAGGCTATGGGAACTTGCTCACTTTTCTTTCTACATTTGCTTCTTTACTGGTATGTTCTTATTAACTTTCCAGCACCATCAACAACATGTTTTCTTTGCTATTTCCCTCACTCTTGCCTAGTCCTGTTTGTGTTTTAATCAAGTTGCATTGTTAAGCATGTTGTCATCTGCCCCTTCCTTTTCTGAATTCATGTTTCCCCTATGTATGAACTCTATCAGTCACTTATGAACCACAAACCCCCCATATCCCCTATGTGTTTGTATTCCTTGGTTGGTTTGAGGGCATGTAGCATTAGACATTGTTGTGTATGACCCAAACCTGACCCTCCCTGATCACATACTTCATATCCTCTTTATGTGTGTATCCTCTAGATGGTTTATGGGCATACCAACATCACTTATTGCTGGGCATGTCTAGATTTTTGACCCCTCTTAGGGTCATAAGCCACCTACAATGTATTCCCAAACCCCTGCCCCTTTGTGTTATTACTTATGCTATATAATTTTAGCTTTTACTACTACTGCTTTCCAAACTACCCCTCTCCCCTCTACATTATCCACTCAGTTTTAAATATCTACTACTGTACTTCCACCATATTCTTAGACTTAAGTTCTGCCGCTCTTATGTGAACCTTTCCTTGGGACCCATGAGCTCCCTCTGAACTTGGACACATAGGGGATGGCCCTTCCACACTGCACTCATCTATCTGATTATGCAACTTGGGTATTAACACTGCATGGGGTCCCCTTGAGACCTTTAGGCAACTTTGCCATACTCAAATTTGAGAAAGTCTTTGAAACAATGGCATTTGAGGTGGTTTATTCCATAACTCAGAGAGGAAGTCAAGAATTAGGCTTCCTCTGGTTGTAACTTTTCTTTTATAATTCCTTGATGTAATTCATTATTCAGTTTGTAATAATTTGTAATAAACATTGGAGTTGGCTAGTGAAAAGTGCTGGGTAATTATGCATGCTTAAGGGTAGAAATCATGCCTATAAGATCTGTTGTTTTAAATTCTACATGTTTAACCCTGCATTTAGGTATCATGCCTATAAGATTCGTTTGTTTAAATTATGCATGTTTAATTCTGCATTTAGATACCATGTCTATAAGACATGTTTTCACTAAAATTCTGCATGTTCTATATCTAGGGAACCTGCCTACAGGACTTGCTTAAATTTTGCATGTTATTGTCACATTTAGACACCATGTCCTTAGGATCAAAATGGTTAAAATCAGATATCATGTCCATAAGGTTAAGAACCATTACCCTTTTTTAGAAATCATGTCAATAGGAATAAAATGAGCAATACTAGATATCCTGTCTATTGGATCTGAAACTATTTAAAATCAGTTCGACTCTGAACCAGTTTTTAACGACCATACTCCTTTATTTAACGCAGTTTAGAGAGCATGCCTATAAGATTTCCATATCGTTCTTTTAAAATTGTTATAACTTTGCCACATGCTGAATCAATAGTAGATACCATGTTCATAGGATCTCGCCCCAAACACTTAGGCAAGCTTTAGGTGATAATAAAAAAAATGAAATCCAGCTCTGTTAAGTAGTAATTGCTACAACCAACAGGCAGGCCTGATTCGGACTTCTTATCTGAGTTATGTAATAAATTGGTCTGCCTCAACAATTGGAACTCCACTTTTGCCTTAGTATTTTAAATTTCAGACCCTAAATGTATGTTCAAGCCATGCTATTTATGTGTTTGTTTGATGAGGTATACATGAGCCTTTTATTTGTTTACATGCTTCCCCTAACGTGCAGTATTATGTGTTTTGTATGTCGCCTTAGATTTTTACCTTCTGAAATCCAAGTTAGCCTAAATTCCCCCACTTTAGGAATAGTAGTCCTAAGTTCCTTTGGGACTGATAGGAATGGGACGGGTAATAGCACATAATAAAGATAGACTAATCCGCGCTTTAATATCGTGACGAGGTGGAAAGGGTAGATATTGATATGATGACCGGTGCGCTAATACCAAGTGTATCCCCTCTTTTGAGGAGTGTCATACCGGGTATCGCATTGATGTGATCTATAATAAATATAAACCTAGGACCCCCTTTCCCTTTTATTTGCAAATTTCTTTTCAAAACCCTTTTTTAATTGTTATTTCGAACTCTTATGTGTTTAAATTTAAATCCCCTACTATTTGAGCTTATACTTGTCTATTTGCTAAATTTCACAAATTCGCAAAACTATCTGGTCGGGAACTATACTAGTGGATCCTGAGGGGTGCCTAACACCTTTCCCTTGGGATAACTTTAAGCCCTTACCCTATATTTGCTTATCACACAAACCTAGAAGTGAACCCTTATAGGTGTCCTAATGCACCTTAAATCATTAGGTGGAGACTCTTCAAATGCAAAACCCAGTTCCCAAAAGGAATGAGTTGTCCTATGCCGAAAATGTCATAAACCCGATCTCTCGATTACATATGAGGGAAAAAGGGGGCGCGACATTACTTTAAGTCGTTATTTACATTTGTTACTCATTGAGTTGGAGTACTCACTTTACTCCCTGCACCCTATGTGCAGATTCAGGCGAGCTGGTCCCATTTACGAGTGATGATTCATTCCAGCTTCATGCGGATCTTCGAGGAGTCTTTAGGTAGCTGTTGGCGTTCACAGCCAAGAGCTTCTACCTATCTCTTTCCTTTATGTCCTTAGTTTAGTATTTTAACTCTGTAGTTACATTTGAGGACTTAGTGTTGTTAGATGCTCGTGACTTGTGACACCCCGATTAGGGCTATGTTGGGTTATACTTCCGCACTTTATTGATATTAACCGCTACTTAGTATTGCTAAATTATGTTTTAGATTGCTTTTATGTTGTTTAACTATTTAAAAAGTGAATTGGGTTTCATTGGCTGGCCTTGTCTTAACGAGAGGCACCATCACGACCGGGTTCTGGTTTAGGGTCGTGACAGATATACAACAACAATGTTTCTTTCTAGTGTTGGCACAACTCTTGTTTCACTTTCTAACTCTTCCTATCTTTTGTGACACTTGTAGACTCAAGCATACAATGTTTGTACTAATAACTATAAAGGTGTATAAAAAGTTGTAATGTTGCGTAGTCTTGTTTGCCACCTTCTACTTCTTTTATATTACTCGATGAGTCTTCTAATTTCTTTTTTCTTGGATCACATAGCAGCAATAACTGGAGGTCTTTCCTTGTGAGGTATAGATTTCTCAGAGTGAGACCCAAGGGTTGCCTCATGAATCTAGCTTAAGAAATGTGGCCAACTTCATTCTTGGTTTGAAGATTCGGTTCCTCCTAATGTCCTTGATTAGAGCTTCCGCATATTGCCCTCAGATTCACTCTATATCCTTGATTGGCTCTTCTTTCCTTTCTTGCGTGCTTGAGAATCTTTAGCAAGTCTGATTGATTTACTTACCTTCCTTGTTCCGTGTGATGCATAGTTTGGAATACATAGTTGTTGGCTTCCTCTGATTTCCTCATAGGATTTTCCTTCTCGTTCATCAATGTCGTTGCAAATCTCCACAAAGTGAGATGTCATTACTCAAGACTCTTTTGATTATTGATCATTATTAAAATGCTAAGCGTAACATT
This sequence comes from Nicotiana tabacum, assembly GCF_000715075.1. NCBI lineage: Eukaryota > Viridiplantae > Streptophyta > Magnoliopsida > Solanales > Solanaceae > Nicotiana > Nicotiana tabacum. Next base: position 19,108,871 of record NC_134082.1, read on the forward strand.
CTTACCCTTTATTATAATGACAATAATCCAAAAAGAGTTCGACTAATTTAGGGCGTACTTCCCTTTACGAGTGTACTTTTGCTCCCCTGGCTTTGTGCTTCTTGTTTGTTTGCATGCTTCCCCTGTCTTTGTAAAAAATTTCTTCTCCCCTTTGATATCAATAGAAAAGAACAAGAAGAGAATAATAGCTAATAATAATACTAGTTAAGCAGGCAAAAAATATATACAACTAGTAGTTATACCAGGCATAGTCGACTACATAACCATCCAGACACATCCAAAAGAAAATTTTTAACACCCAACAAAAAAAAAGGATTGTTTAAACAACCCAGACATTTAATTCCTTCCAAGGAAATACTTCAAGGTGTTGAGCACTTTGGTGCAGAAACTATCATAGGAGGCATCAATCTCCTTGGTGACTTTGGTCAGCTTCTTAGTGACATCCTGCATAACCATGATTCCTTGCCTCTTTGTGGCTTGGAGACTGATCCTTCACCTAGCCACATCTGCTCCAGTTTACTTAGTTACTTCCCTAATCTTGTCCACCTGTTCCTGTATAGAGGTTAGGAATTCCTTGATACCTGCAATATTTTGCTGCATTAGTAGCAACTAATCTGAGGAAAAGGATTTGTTAACTTCACATTTAATCCCTCAAGTTCCATGTTTAGGAGTGGATTCTGGTGCTTTGTCTTTCTTGAGCCAGGTTCCTTCAACCAAGGTGTATCCCATCATAGCAAAGGCAGTCTTATCATATATGTTGGATATGATTTTAGGGTCATAGGGAGACAAATCTACTTTTATAACTTGCAAGACGTGAGAGACTAATATACCATAAGTCAAACTATTTGCAGAAGATGAGAGATCCCTAATGCTTACAAGAATGTACTGACGCACCCATGTAAACCAATTAATAGTCTTCCCGTTTACAAGACAGTACAGGTCAAACACATCTCAAATAGACAGGGTACTAAGTTAACTAGTACGGGGTAGCAGAGTGGTAGCAATAATGTGGGCTAGTACATGATGCTCAAATTTTAAATTTTGCAACACTTTTTTTTGCTTTCTCAAATGACACTTAAAAATTGTCAGTCAAAATGTAGCACAAAGAAACTATACCCAACTTGCAAGAATTTTCTCAAAATGATAAGCATCAAGAATAATGTGAGTTCCAAAAACCATGGATTCTAAATCATCTTTATCATTTAGAAACAAATTTCCATAAAACATATGCATAGGCTCTTCATAGATAGAGTCACCAACAGTAGCAAATAGAGATAAGTTCTTGATTTTCGAATATATAGATAACATCACTGTCACGGAGTAGTTCTCATCGGGCAAAAATCATGTGCTCACAATCACAGCGAAAGATTTTCATAGATTTCAAACTTACAATTCGACCATAAGCAATCGACTTCCTTTTGAAAGCGACAAACCTTGCCTTCTCTTCGGAACCATAGAAATTCATCTTGTCTTTATGCCCAAACTCTATTCTTTCTGTTTTCCCTCTCCTTTGAGATGATTGTTTGGGGATGAACTCCATTGGACATTTTCTAGCCCTCTTATGATCGATGAGAATCTCTTCTTGAGAGTCACTAGATTCATCCTCGAAAAATTGATGATTTGTACTTTCTGAAGACTCTACATCCACAACATAATCAGTTTGATAGTTTTTCTTGAAGTGATGGCTTCTTCTAGGCAAGGAGGAGAATGGAGAGGGTTTGGTTTTGGCCATGAGTAAGAGAGAGAAGAGAGAGAATGACTTTCTTTGAGATTGTTGGAGATATGACAAAGAGATGAGAGGTTAAAAATGGGTGAATGGATGCCTCGATTCTAGAGAGACATGTTAATGGAAACTAAAAGGTTGCCTCATTCAATCCTGCCGTCAGTTAGGTCATAAATGTATGTACATGGTAATCAAATACTTAGAGATATTTAGGGCGTAAATCAAGAAGATCAATCATGGAAAATTTTCTAAAATAGACAAATTTAGAACGTTTAAACGAGAATCAAACAAATACCAATCTTGTCACGAAGGAATTAGAATCTTTCTTCAAGCAATAATTTTTTAAAAATATCTGCTAACTAATTTTTAGCACTAATAAATTCTAACACAATATCACATTTAGCAACATGATCACAGATAAAATGACGATTAATATCAATATGCTTAACCCTAGAATGATGCACAAAATTTTTTGAAAGGCAAATAGCACTAGTATTATCACACATAATAGGAACACAATTAGGATGTAAATCATTATCTAGAAGTTGATGCATAATACATTCAACTTGCGTCCAGTAGTCGTCTACAGCCAAATATTCTACTTCAGTAGTAGATAAGGGAACCCAGCTTTGTTTCTTGTTATGCTATGATATAAGAGCTTTTTCAAGTGATAGGCACATTGCACTTATGCTTTTCCTGTCAATTTTATCACCTACAAAGTCTTCATCTGAGAAACCTTTGAGATTAAAGACATTTAAGCTTTTGTACCATAATCCATAGTCGACTATTCTTATCAGATATTTGATGATACGTTTAACTGTAGTCAAGTGAGATTCTATGGGAGCTGACTAATATGTTGTACATTTGCAAACACTAAATATAATATCAGGTCGACTAGTCATAAGATAGAGTAGAGATCCAATAATACCTCGATATATTATTTCATCAACATTCTTACCATCTTTATCTTTATCCAGGGTGGTTAATGGACTCATAGGAGTCCCTATGACCTTAGTAGTAGACATGCCAAACATTTTGATGAGCTATTTTGTGTATTTTGTTTGACTAATGAAAGTCTCTTTTTGTACTTGCTTGATTTGTAGCCCAAGGAAGAAGGTTATTCTCCCATCATACTTATTTCGAATTCACCTTTCATGATGTTTGAAAAGTCCTTGCATAACATAAGCTTAGTATTGCCAAAAATAATATCATCTACATAGATTTGCACAATTAAATTACCTTCAGTTGATCATTTGATAAATAGAGTAGTATCAATATTACCTCTGTCAAACCCATGTTTGACTAGAAATGAACTTAACCTTTCATACCAAGCTCTAGGAGCTTTCTTTAAACCATACAGGGCTTTAGATACTTTGTAGACATAATTTGGAACGAATTCATTTACAAATTGGAGGTTGCTTAATGAACACTTCATCAGAGATGAAATCATTTAAGAGAACACTTTTGACATCCATCTGAAATAGTCTGAACCATTTGTGAGCAACATAGGCCAATAAGATACGAATAGATTCAAACCTAGCACCGGGAGCAAAAGATTCCTCGTAATTAATTCCTTCTTGTTGTGAATAGCCTTGAACAACCAGTCTAGCTTTATTTTGTACCACTTGTCCATACTCATTCAGTTTATTTATGTACACCCATTTTGTTATAATAATAGATGCATTTAGAGGTTTAGGAATGAGTTCCCATAAATTATTATACTCAAATTGATCAAGTTCTTCCTTCATTGCAGTTATCCAGCTTCTGTCCCCAATAGCCTCGTCGACCTTTTTTAGTTCAGATTGAGATATAAGGGCAACATTTGATGCCTGCTTTAGCAATTTTCTTGTTTTCATGCCTCCCTGAGGATTTCTAATGATGTAGTTATGTGGATATCCAGACTCACTTTTTCATTCATTTGGAACAATGGATAATGTCTCCTTTTCAATACAAGTCGATTGGTCAACGGTAGGAAGCTCCTGGTTATCTACACGACTGTCAGTCGACTGATCTTGCTAATCAGTTACCTCATAAAGTGTGTTTTCACATGTATTGACAGACTTTGAAGCTATGAAAATTTCCTCATTTTCAAGAAGTTTTTCAATCCTTAAGCGAGGGTTAGTGTCCACAAAAGCAACATGTATTGATTCTTCAATAGAAATAGTACGTTAATTAAAACTCTATATGCTCTACTGGAGAGAGAGTATCCAAGGAAAATACCTTCATCGCTTTTTGGATTAAACTTACCTAGATTATATTTTCCATTGTTGTGGATGAAACATTTGCAACCAAAAGGATGGAAATAACTGATGTTGGGTCTTTTACCTTTCCATAGTTCATATGGAGTCTTTTTGAGGACAGGTCGAATTAAGTATCTGTTAATGATGTGACATGTTGTGCTTACAGCTTCTTCCTAGAAGTGGTGTGGAAGGGAGTTTTCCACAATCCTAATTCTTGCGATATCTTTCAAGGTTCTACCACCGAATTTTGTTGAGGTGATATGGGAGATAAAAATTAGTGAGAGATCCCTTGATCATTGTAGAAGTTTTCAAATGCTTTGCTTTTAAATTCTCCTCCATGGTCACTTCTTAAGGCAGATATGTAGTAACCTTTTTTCCATTGTACCTTCTTACAGAGGACTTCAAAATAACTTAATGATTCATATTTATGACTTAGGAAAATAACCAAGGTTAATCGAGAAAAATCATCTACTATAATAAAGGCATATTGTCTACCGCCTATGCTAGCAGTTCTAGTTGGACCAAAAAGGTCCATATGCAAAAGTTGAAGAGGTAAAAGAGGGCCTAGATTGTTTTCCTAATTGACATGCATCACAGATTTGATCTTTTGAAAAATCTAGCTTTGGAAGACCAATGATAAGAATATGTTTGGAAAGTTTATGAATAGTATGCATGCTAGCAAGAATAAGTTTTGTATGCCAAACCCAAGGATCATCAATCATAAAAGCTTGACAAATCTGATTTCCATGACTGTCTATACTACTAAGACTGTAGACATTTCCTATCTCTATTTCCAGAAAGAATAACTTTACCTGATTCATCTTCAATAAACCAACCAATTTTTTAAAACCAACCTCATAGTGATTGTCACATAGTTTACTGATACTGAGTAGGTTGTAGCCAAATTCATCTACCAGGTATATGAGCTGAGAGGGACTCTTTCAACTACATTTCCTTTTGATTTGTCTCAAAAAGTGCCCGATCCACCATCTAGCTTGGTGACAATTTTGAATATTTGTTTGTCACCTGTCATGTGTCTGGAACACGCACTATAAAGATACAATTTTCCTTTTTTATTTTTCTTACATTGTTCGTGTAAAAACAAATTACTTGTTTTTAGGTACCCCAGCCTGTTTGGTTCCTGAATCATTAGTGCTCTGAATATCAGCGTGACTAAAGGATTTGGGTCGCTAGACCTATCTTCTATTGTTCTTAAGCCTGTAATAGCTACATGTATGGCCAGGTTCTCCACAATAAAAGCAAGAGGGGTTATTTGAATTTTTAGAGTCTTTTTCTCCTCTATTTCTAAACCTACAATGGTTAGAGGTTGACCATTTTGCCACAATGAGTTCACGTAAAGCAATTTTTGGTTCTAGGTGTGAAATTATGAGGAGTTGATTGATTTTATTTGACTGAGCTATGACTGGTGGATATTCGCAATCCATTCAGTTGATGTTGAAGTTTATTAACTTCATCTTGAAGCATATCTCTTTCTATTTCACAACTTCTAATTTCAATGCCCAGTCTTTCTTTTCTCTTTGGATTTTTTGATGTTCATTTAGAACATTCTCAATGTCTGCAAGAGCAATATTAATAAATTCGTGAAGTTCATTACAGGTAGGATGTGTAGTAAGAGGTACCTCACTTGTTCCTTTGTCTACCATAAGACCAAGCTTACATGAGTCTTCATCACTATCTTCTTTAATAGCCATGAAACACATGTTGGCAATTTCCTCATGATCAGATTCTTCTTCATCACTCTGGGCTCTAAAAGATTTCGTACTCTGGAAATTTCTTCTTAGTTTCTTTTTCAACTCAAGGCATTCAGCTTGAATGTGTGCATTTTTTCCACACACGTGGCATCCTCCATCATTTTTTCATTCTCATTATTAACTTCCCTTTTCTAAAATTTGATTTAACCCTTCTGTTATTTTTGTTTTTCCTCATCATACTTGTTACAACTTTAGAGAGCATAGCCATATTCTCGTCTTGTTCTCCTCCTTCTTCAGCTTCTTCATTTTATGATTCAGCTACAGTTGCTTTGAATATAGTTATCTTTTTTTTTCTTGCTGGATTTGCATTTCCAAATGTGTTTTCTCAAATGCAATTATATCACCTCTGAGTTCATTATAGGATATTTTGTCAAGATCTTCACATTCCAGAGCAATAACTTTGGGTTGCCAAATTGTGCGAAGGCTTCTCATAATTCTTTTTGACTTGTTCTCCACTTCTGATTGGTCTAGCAAAGGATTTCAAGTCTCCAAGGATTTTTCTGAACCTAGAGAACATTTCTTCCACATATTCTCAAACCTTCATTTGAAATAATTCATAATCTCAAACTAGGAGATTAACCCTTGTCTTTCTCACTTTGTTAGTTCCTTCATATATGACTTCTAACTTATCCCATATTTCCTTTACAGTTTCAAAACTAAATATCTTGTTATATTCTTCTCCACTTATGGCGTTGTACAACAAATTTTTTGCCTTGGAATTTACTTGGATAACAGCTGCTTGTTCTTCAGTATACTTATCTAAATCAAGATGATCAAATGATACTGTGATTTCACTGTCTGTATCCTTCTTCGGCGGAACTGGAAGATTTTCCTTTTTTATCACAAGCCATACCTTAATATGGCATAGTGTAGGTCTTCAAACGCACTTTCCAATGTGTGAGGTGCTCTTCATTGATGTAACGAGGTCGTACCTGGGAAGTTCTTTCTTGAAATAGTGCTCCAACAAATGTGTTTGATGACATGATCTTTTCCTCACTTGCTGTTAAGCAATATTCGTCCTTACTCTGATACCAATTTGAAAGTACAAGAGGGAGGGGTGAATTTTAGCCGTTTTTAAAACTTAGTTGACAAAGAGAGGGATTAGTCGACTAAACTTTACAGAGTAACCAATCGCAACAGAATTAAATCACGTAAACAAAAGCTAACTTATCCCACATTTCCTTTACAGTTTCAAAGCTAAATATCTTTTTATATTCTTCTTCGCTTATGCCATTGTACAAAAAATATTTTGCCTTGTCATTTACTTGGATAACAGTTGCTTGTTCTTCAGTTAATTTATCTAAATCAAGATGATCAAATGATACTATGATTTCACCGTTTGTATCCTTCTTCGGTGGAACTAGTAGATTTCCCTTTTTATCACACGTCATACCTTAATATGGCATAGTGTAGGTCTTCATACGCACTTTCCAGTATAAGAAGTGTTGGTGATTGATGTAACGAGGTCGTACCTGAGAAGTTCTTTCTTGAAATAGTGCTCCAACGACTGTGTTTGACGACATGATCTTTTCCTCACTTGCTGTTAAGAAATATTCGTCCTTACTCTGATACAAAATTGAAAGTACTAGAGGGAGTGGTGGATTATAGCTGGTTTTAAAACTTAGTTGACTAAGAGAGGAATTAGTCGACTAAACTTTACAGTGTAAACAATCGCAACAGAATTAAATCGTGCAAACAAAAGATAACTTATCCTACATTTCCTTTACAGTTTCAAAGATAAATATCTTTTTATATTCTTCTCCGCTTATGGCATTGTACAACAAATATTTTTCCTTGGCATTTACTTGGATAACAACTGCTTGTTCTTCAATGTATTTATCTAAATCAAGATGATCAAACGATACTATGATTTCACCATCTGTATCCTTCTTCGACGGAACTGGAAGATTTTCCTTTTTTATCACATGCCATACATTAATATGGTATAGGATAGGTCTTCATACAAACTTTCGAGTGTGAGAGGTGCTTGTCATTGATGTAACGAAGTTGTACCTAAGAAGTTCTTTCTTGAAATAGTGCTCCAACGACTGTGTTTGATGACATGATCTTTTCCTCACTTCCTTTTAAGGAATATTCGTCCTTACTCTGATACGAATTGAAAGTACAAGAGGGAGGCGTGAATTGTAGTTGGTTTTAAAACTTAGTTGACTAAGAGAGGAATTAGTCAACTAAACTTTTGCAGGGTAAACAATCACAATAGAATAAAATCGTACAAACAAAAAGTAAAGAAGGCACATTAGTTTTTATAATGGTTCAGCACTGGTGTGGTACCTACGTCTAGTTACTTTGGATCACAAGGGTTCTTTCATATCTTCAGTAAGATTTTGCAATAGTGATGGTTTTTGTACATTCACCACCAACGATATACAACAACAATGTATTTTCCAGTGTTGAAACAATTATTGTTTTGTTTTCTAACTCTTCCTATCTTTTGCGACACTTGTAGACTCAAGAATATAGTGTTTCTACTAAGAACTAGAAAGGTGTAGAAACAGTTGTAAAGTTGCGTAGTCTTCTTTTCCCTTCTACTTCTTCTTTTATATTGCTCGATGAGTCTTCTGGGTTTTTTTCCTGGGTTCGCATAGCAGCAATAATTGGAGGTCTTTCCTTGTAAGGCATAAATTTATAAAAGTGATACCCAAGGGTAGCCTCATGAATCTAGCTTGAGAAATGTTGCCAGATTCATTCTTAGTTTGATGATTTGGTTCCTCCAATTATCCTTGATTAGTGCTTCCGCAGATTTCCCTTTGATTTTCTCTCTATCTTTGATTGGCTCTTCTTTCCATTCTTGCATTCTTGAGAATCTTTAGAAAGTCTGACTAATTGAATTTCTTTCTGTGTTCTTTGATTGATTTATTCTCTTTCTGTTTGATGTAGAGTTCGAAATACATAAATATTGTCTTCTTCTGATTTCTTCATAGGATTTTATTTCCTTTCATTCATCAATGTCGTCGCGATTCTGCACAAAGTGAGATGTCATTAGTCAATGCTCTTATGCTTATTGATTGTTATTAAATTCTAAACCTAACAAATGTGCGTTGAAAATTCTATTTTTAATTTTATTTTGCAGGTATACAAATGTTAGAGCTACTATTAATTTATTGATTTTGAAACCAAGAAATGTTTGCCCATGTCATGGATTAGTACTACATCAGTTTCAATTTAGGTTCTATTATCAATATGTTTACTTTCTTTGTAGGTAATGTATTTGAGTGCAAAAATGTGAGCACCCTACATATGGAAGATCTGCATGGCTCCTTTACCTTTTGGGAAGTTTATGCCCCGAAGAAACTGTCTACTGAGATTATCCTTCGCTCGTAGGTCCTGGCACAAATGTTACACCCAATATTTTCGTTTGTAAGAGTACATCGTAAGTTAATTGATGTAAGCTTAGAAATGAGATCATCTTCGAAAGTGAATAAAGTAAGTTAATCATGTTATCTTAGAGGTTAAAAATATTTAAGATCATGAATTGTAGTTACCAAGAGGGTTGGAAGGCTTAGAAGCAAAATGAATTGAAGATAATAAGTTTCTTCGAAAATCGACAAGTTGGGAATGTTATAAAATGTACTTTTGGATTGAATTGATGGTACTTAATATGATAAAGAGGTTATGTTATTAGTTATTTTAGTTTTATGATAGTCGTGTGTTATGTTTTGATGTCAAGCGAGTTGTAGAACAAAAGTTGGCAAAGGTCATCACAAATTACATTCGTAAATGGGCTGAAAATTAGGACAACAGTAGCTTAGATTTTCTCTCAATATACTTGGAATTACGGGTTGATCTACCTACCAAATAGAATATCTATGAATCCAGTTTCTAACAAATTAAATAGTATAACGAGATCGGGCATGCAGCTCCCAATGGGACCCAATTAGGAGGTGGACGATCCTTCAACATTTTAAAGGGGGTGGACAGTTTATTTTTTGTCATTTTCGACCAAGTACAGTTCCCAAACTCTCTCAACCCCTCTCTAAAAATTATCCAAGGTTGTAAGTCTAATCCAAGGTGGTTTTACCTAAACCTAACCTCAAAAGTTAGTCTAAGTGAAGAAAAGAGTCTCTATGATGTTGTGATGTCATTAAGGGTGATTATACGCTAAGGGAAGATTTGGTTCGAGTTTTTTATGATTATTTAAGATATGTATATCAACCCATTGCTTGTGCTTAAGCTTATCCATCTGAAGAATTACAAGATAGCACTTGAAGTGGTATAAGAAGTTATTGTCTCTTATTGGACTATTTTGCAGTTGTATATATAACTTCATACGAATGACAATCATGGGGAATAGCTTGGTTATAATGTTTTTATTGGTTTTATTCTTGTTAATATATTGAGTATGTTGATGATGTTATAATTAGGAGAAGAAGCGATCACACAATACCTTGAAGTTGTTCATATTGTTGTTGTTGGATAGTTGGGTTGTTTGAGGCTAAATAAGTAGATGAATAGGAGGTTTGAAGTCCTCCAATTGTACTTAATATCTTGTTGTACATGTTTTCAAGTTAATGAATCAATAACTTTTGGGTTAAAGCATTCATAAGGGATTCAATCCGAGCTTGTTGCTCGTCGTGTTAAATAGTAATTTCATTGGTGACGTTTGAGCACTTGTTATTGTGTAGATTGATTTGTGTTGTTGGGTTGTTTGGTGTGTTGTGGTGCTGAAATTATAGTAGAAGGTTGTATGTATTCTTATTGTTTTTATGGACTTGGTTAAAGCAAGGAAAATAGGGGATATGCTGCCTATTTTAATATAAAATAAGCTTGTCATTCGTTGTATGATAGTTGCATCTTTCATAGCTTAATGATAGCATTATTATCGTTGTTGTAGATTAAAGTGCAGTGAGACAATTTCAACATGGTTATTGAAAAGATTGTGATGAAGTATGTTACGGCTAAACCTTTCCTTCATTTTGGCATGATCACGTAACTACATGCGTTTGGTAACAAGACATAAAGAGAAGTTTGAATTCTAAAATTTATGTACATTATCCTAGTCTCATAAGTTACAGCATTCTCCCTCATCGGGACTTTATATTCAGCTAAGTATTATCTTCTTTCAGTCAAGAGAGCAGAGAGTTTATATATACACATTGTTGCAATATTTTTCACAACTATTGAGTTATAATCGATGGCCAGGCCCCCTATTATGCAACCTCAGGTTAGATGGTAAGTTATATATCAATCCTACAATGGTCGCGCGCCCATGAACGAGCCTATATAGTAGAGCAATTATACGTACGGAGCCTTAAAGGGTCATACATCTATTTTACTTACTACATTGAGAGAGTTATGTTAGTATTAGCAGTTAACCATATCTTCATATCACCTTTGACACCCAGTTACTTTTAGTTATGATATTATTAGTTCAGTTTCAACTTTCAGTTACTTTATTGCCTTATATACTCGGTACATTATTTTGTACTGACACCTTTTTTGTCGGGGATGATGCATTTCATGTCTGTAGGTCCTGATAGATAGATGGATAGACCTTCCCAGTAGATATAGCCAAACATCAGCTTGATTAGTAAGCTCCACTTCCCAGGAGTTACCAGGCCTAGACCTTGGAGTCTATTTTATGTATATAGGTTTGATGGGTAGGTCGAGACCCTGTCGTGACCATGATACAGTTCAGTTATCTCTATAGTCTTGTAGACGAATCATGTATATTTTGTATATCGATCGATGTTCATGGCATCCTAGACAGCCTACACAGTTATATATTTGAGATTTTGGGTATGTTTACCCCTAAGATGAGAGATATTATTTTCAGATAATTCGTAATATGGCCCTATCGGTCTTGATTGGTATTGTCAGCTTTTCGGTAGGCCTCGTCGACCTAAGTTGAGGGATACCCCTCCAGAGTTCATAGTGATAGAGTGGTACGCTCGGGCAGAGTATGGCACCGAGTGTCGGCCTTGCCTCCCCAGGTTAGGGACATGACAAACTTAGTATCAGAGCAGTCCTATCCTAGACAGTCTACAAGCTATGTCAAGTATAGCCTTTTTTATAGATGTGTTGTGCACCACATTATTTAAACATTATGCTACAAGGCATTTATGAGTAAGTTACCCTTCTTCAAAATCCAAATCGTGCTATAGAGCTGAGTCATAAGAGTTTGAGCCAGGACTTATGTTTGCTAATGAAATAGAGATTCTTGCAATTAAAAAAATATAGCTATCTAGAGCACTAAAACAACAACGGGTAAGGGAACTAATAGAGAGAGTTCTTCACAACATGGCCCAGATTGAGGCCACATTAGATCATGCATACCAGATGTGCAAATTTCCAGCTTAAGACCCTAATATAGGAATATCAAACATACCTAGTGAATAGTAGGACATGGGGGTATCATAGGGTATAAGTATAAGTTTTAACATATAACAGAAGCAAGGTGAATGGTGGACCGAGGTACCCAGTTAGTAAAGATTATCTGTATTTACAATTCAGACAGAGAAATACAAGCATTTTTTTTACCTTCAACAGTAACGGAGGAATGTACAATTGGCCACACCCATCTCAGTTACCCTATGGGAGCTAACATATATTATTTAAGAGAAGGACTGGATATCATGATCTAGCTGAGCTTAACGAAAGTGGTGGATGGGTCGTTAACGTTACCTTACATTATCGAATGATATTGCAAACGTGGCAATAGTTCTCTTTGTGAGACACTCACATGGTGCACTCTAGAATAGTTCAGTTAGATATGAATACTGGAATGTTCAGATAATTCAAAAGATAGGCACTGGAATCCTAGAATGGATAAGTAATTACCTTAGTGTGTCTCTCGTCCCTAGAAAAGAGAAAATGTTAGGTGATTCGACGAGCCAATGAATGGAGTAAGGGGAGCTAAAAACGAAAGAATGTTTTATTGAAGTTTTCAAAATAAGGTAATAGATAGAAATATTAGCAAGAGTGTCGCGCCCCATTTTTTCCTCCGCAGAGAGAAGTCCGGGTTTCGACATTCACGGGGTGTAATGAGTCATTTCCTTTTGGGAATTGGGTATTTGAAGAGTCACCACCTAACGTATTATGGTGCGTTAGGGCACCTATAGTGATTAAGTCTTAAGTTGGTTTGAATTACTAGAGATTAGGGTAAGGGCTCGAGGTAACCTCGAGGGAAAGGTGTTAGGCACCCCTCTTGGTCCACTACTGGGGTCCTGGCCGAACTTATATTTACAAATTAGTCCATATAAACAGTTAAATCAATTAAGTTGCAAGTAAAGCACGTTGGATAGTTCAAGTAGTAAGATAAAGGTTGGAACAAGTTGTAAAAGACAAAAAGTTTTGAATAGAGAAAGGATTTTGGTAAAGAGGGGTCCTAGGTTGTTTCACCTATAGGATCACCCCAAGCAATATCCGGTAAACAGTCCTCGATGAGGGGCTACACGTGACATTAACACATAGTCATCATATCCCATGTCTACCCTTCCCATCCTCTTATTGGTCATGCAAAGCGAGTGTTTGGCCACTGATTCCTATTGTGTGTTGCTACTCGTCCCTTCTTAATGGTCTCGGAGGCAGTTAGGACCTCTTCCTATAGGTAGTTCTAGACATACCCCCTAAGGTTTAGAAAGGTGAAAAAACTCTAAGGCGACAGTAAAAACATTTAGGACTTTAACATAATAGGAGCAATTAAAAGGCTCATATTTTCCTCCTCAAACAAACATACAAGCAGCACAACGCAAACACAGTTAAGGTCTTTATTAATTAAAGTCCTAAAGCATGATCTCTAAGTGAATATGCAGAAACAGACTACTTTTATACCTACAAGTTATAACCTAGTAGTTGCCTAGGGACTCTTTTTTTTTAAAAGCTTACTAGAATTAGAAACGACAGAGACAGTTTCATGGAAGTACAATTTTTTTGAAAACGCCCTAAGGATTGCCTATATACAGAATACTGGTATTTATATTGATGCAAAAATGCATAGATTTTTGAGATAAAATCCTTTAATACCTATAGGCATGATATCTAATGCGACTGAGGCAATTTTGAAAGAACTGGTTTTAGGAAATATTGACACTTAATAAGACCAATTTTAAGAAGTAAACTAGGCGAAATGAAATTGATTTATTAGGCTAATTGTATTATCAGACATAATTGCGAATAGAAATCCCTATAGGCACAGTATCTAGGCGTATTACTGGTTTTAGTCAATTTGCAGCAACATACAGAAAGACTTATTAGAACTGAATCGGAATTGAGTCCTATAGGCGTGGCATCTACTGATTTAAGACATAATTGTTTGCAACCTAGAAACATGGTTTCTAGTATGACAGAATGCAGAACATGAGCATGATTTCTACCTGATGCAAGGAAATTAGAAATGAGATCCTATAGGCATGATCCCTATTTGGCCAAAGCAATCAGATTCACAAGAGTAAAACCCTATGAGAATGTTTTCTATTGAGTAAAGCAGGCAGATTTGAAAAGTAAAATCCTAAGAGCATTATTTCTACCCATATTACCCTACAAAGTATACATCTACCCACCGTTTCACTAAATACCCCGAATATCTATTTACAAATTATTACAGGCCAATAAATAAATTACATAAGTAGAAATAGAAAACCAAGAAGCTATTCTATAGAGAGCCTGCAATTAGGCCCAAGTTTCCCAAAGCCTTAAATTATCTCACAACCCTCATTTCCATAGACAAATCAGAGTCTAGGTGCATCAAAGTTCCCTAAGGGTCTCAATGACCTCGGGCAATGCTTACACCCAGACGTAGTAACCAAGCATTGAACCAGTGCAGTGTGGAAAGTCCAGCCTCAGTATGCCAGAGTTTAAAGGGCTTTCAAGAGGATCGCAAGGCAGTACACATACTAGAGGGGGCAGAACTTATTGACTAGGAGTGAAGTGAAAGTGCAGGACACAAGTTAAAAGAGGTTTATTAAAGACTGAGTTTAAGATTCTGTTTTGAAAGTAATTAGTAAAGCATCAAAGGTTGCTTGAAAAGAGGTTGGAGTAGTAAACAAGCTCAAACACCTTAGGAAAAGATCACACACAACTAGTTTTCAGAATTCAATAGTCACATAGGGGTCAAGGGGTTTTGGGATACATAAACATTTGGCTGTATAACCCAGCAAGGGTCTTAAAACTGGTTTGGACATGCTCAGAGATAGTTGACACTGGCATAATCACAAACCATTCAGGAAGAATACAAACATATAGAATGGGTGATAAGGATTTGGGGATTCATAGGGTGGTAAGCACACAAAAAGTAAAAGACAACTGACAAGGCATGCTTTCAAACCTACATAAGGGAATACATTTATCTAAAGGGAGAGGAGTCATACTAGCATGCTGATAATGTAATTTAACTACAAATGTCACAACAGAACCACAAGTAGAAGCAAGCTAGAAATAAAAGAAACAGAAACAATAAGAGGAGCATATTATTGTTAGAGTTTTAAATCAAAACTAGGACATACCAATGAAGATAGAAGTAAGCAGAATGAAAGAACCAAAAAACACAGATGATTGCCTTGGCTTGCAACCGGCTAATAGTAGCAAATAGCACAAGAGAGAGGGAGGGCAGAGATTTTTTAGTAAGAGAGGTAGTTTTGAATACCAAGTGTTCGTGTTTTTTTTTTGTGTTTGTGAATAGACTTAGAGTATTTATAGTTGAAAGTAGGGAGGAAAATAAGGTAAGAATCATAATAGTATAATAAATTTAAGAACTCAGAATCAATCAATTAAAGAATCAAGGGAGTATTCCCTTAAGTTAAGGGAATCAAATCAAACGGGAAGATTCAATATCATATAAGGCAAGAAGAACAATCAGTGCATGACTAAATAAGGAAGGAGTCAAGGTTTAGTAAGAATAGAGTAGTCGATTAGGGATAAATTCATAAAGCCTTAATTAAGGACACAACTCAGTAGAAATAAGTATCATATCAAATATGGTAAGAAAATTAGTCAGCTTAAACAGACAGGGTAAAACTTTAGGGATTTAAAAGGAAATCTTTCAATCACCATCAATTAAGGAAATCATAATCAATCAAGAGGGAGTCACGATACTGTATTTCAACATATAAATAGAGAAGATCACACAAATGTAGCAAACAGGCAAGGTTAGCCATAGTGACGGAAAGAAGCAAGAGATGAACAAACAAAACGAGAATAGTCATACAGAAGTGACATAAGTAGGCTAAGGATTCAGTAAACCACATTTGAAATATGGTAACCACGGAAGATTAACAAGAGTCAAGTAAACAGGCTAACACACAAAATCAAAGCAAAGAAATCTTAGAAATTAGGGCTTTTGACATAGGCGAATTAAAAGGTAGTAAGAACATACGATCGGTCAGAGTAAGTAAGGAAAGAGGTTTAATTATAAAGAAAATTGGTGAAAACAAGTGTATAAAGAACTCCGAGAAAACCCTAAAGCATAAAAATAACACAGATCTGAGAGATTCAGAAGAGAATTTGGGTTTTAAAGGAAACCCAACTAGAGATCGAGAGAACCTGTTTGTAAACTTCACAAATCATAACACATATGGTGTGATGTTGCCCAAAATCACACCAGAGAAACCACGAACACGGAAATAGAAACACTAGGTCTAAATCGGCATGGCCCAGAACCCTAGAAGGTCTTAGAGATAATGAGCAAGGTGATGAGAGACCCATTGGAGGCTTGGGGTTGAAAGGATGATCGCCGGAGGTGACCGGAGAAGGAGGCGATTGACGGAGTATACGGTTAGGTTGAGAGAGAAGAGTGGAGATGAGAGAGTTTGAGGGCGGCGGATTTAGAAGAGTGATTAGGGTTAGGGGTCTCTTAGAAATTAAAAAGGAAAGGTCGTATATGGGCCGTTGATCTGGGAGATCAACGGTCAAGATTCAACCGGGTAGGTGGGTTCCGGGTTTGGGTAGGGATTTATACGGTCTGGGTCGAGTTTTTAAAAAAGAAAATTGGGTTGGGATTGGGGTCCGATTTGGCTATAATTGAAAGAAATATCTAGCTGTAATTTAAATAGCCAATATTTCCCTATTTTAATTTTAATAAATAATAAGTAATTTTTGGAAAATAATTTAAGGTTCCAAAATGATTTAAAATACATAATTAACATTTTTAAAAATGTAGGGATCA